>NC_061811.1:4637162-4977162 GCF_021462225.1 Girardinichthys multiradiatus
CCTCATTCAGTTTCATGACTTCACTCTAGGGCATGGTCCTTTAAGAGTGAGGGTCACACTCATTGTTAGGGTTAAAATGAGGGGAGGAAACATGTGCAAGGCTAGTGAAAACATAAAGTTTTCAAATTTGCACGATGCAATACTTATTAACTTCTTTACAATTTGTCATGTTACAACCATAACCTTTAATGTATTTACCTAAATGTTCTGTTATAGACAAATCTTGCATAATAGTGAAAGGGAAGAAATGACCCATGGTTTTCAATATATTGCAAAGAAGAATTGGAAAAGTGTGGTGTGCATTTATTTTTAACCACGAGTCAATATTTTGTGGGTTTTCTACTGCCAGTTACAGCTGCAGGCATTCTCAGGGTATGTTTCAACCAACAGTGCACATCTACACAATAGCACTTCTGCTTTTTTTGAAAATAGCGCAAGCTCAGTCAGGTTGAATGCAAAGACTGTTCCCTAATATTTTATAGAATAAAAATATATGTTACAGCATTAATCTTAATTCTATACACTCTTCTTCTGTTTTCTGTCCACTGACAGTGAAACTCTCTTTCTCCTAAGTTTCATCTATGTTTTTAATCTGATGCCATTATGATTGTCACTCTACCTGCGTGGTTGCAATACATCAGTACAATTCTAAGCTGTGTTATTAATATCTTCATTTGTTTGTAAAATACATTAATTTAATTAAGAAAAAACTGCTTTCAGGCTGAAGTTCACAGCCTTCATGTAAACTAGCCCTGAATTTCAGATGTCTTAAGAGCAGTCATATTGTTCATAGAATATCCTAAACTTGTGAGAATAAACTAAAGGAGATTATTTAATGCTGTCTTTTAAAAGCATCCATACCCCTTGAACTTTATGCACATTTTGTCACTTTAAAACCAAAGACTTCAATGTATGTTATTCAGATTTTATTTCATAGACCAACACAAAGTATGGCATAATTGCAGTGGAAGGAACATCACGTAGTTTTTCAATTGTTTCTTTTTTTGGTACAAATAGAGGTCTGAATAGTATTCACATAACTGGGCTATGCTTAACAATCAGTTCATAGCTGTGCGTATCCTTGATGCTTGTATATTTTTTTCTATCACACCTTTTCCTTCCACTCAGTTTTCTTTTAATGTGCTTGGATACAGAATTTTGTGAACAGCCAATAATGACCTTTTTTCACTTGCCCCTCATTTTGGAGGGTGCCAAAAACTGTCTGGTGGACTGGTTTAAAGTCAGCACCATGACTGTGTAAGCCATAACATTCCTGTTTTGAGAAATTGGATGTAAGGTTTTCAGCAACTGTAAGGTAAGACCATCAAAATTAAGAGAAAAAGACTGTTGAAGTATAACCCTCTATATGTAATGAATCCATATAGTGTACAAGTTACGGTTTTTGAATTAAATTACTGAAAAAATTTAATTTTTGATAATATTCTAATTGATTGACATGCACCTGTATACTGAGAATAAATTACACTCAGGTGGACAATATCCCAGTTGGGGGATTTCTAAGGCAATTAGTTACATAGGATTTTAATTGATTACATTTGATTATTTTATGAGTATCAGAGTAAAAGGCTGAATACAAAACCAAGCCAAATTTAAAAACATGATTTTTCTTTCACTTCACAGTTCTGTTGTGTTTCTTTGATGATATTCATCATTGCTCATCAGCACAACCTCTTTGCTCCTAAAACACTGCTGCGATTCTGAACATTTCTTACTGGCCTCTCTGTCGTTTTAACAATTGTTTCAGTGAAAAGGTGTGAACCTGAATCACTCCACCAGCTGTGCCATGGCCCCACAATTCCTGCAGCCTGTGGCACACTTGCCAACACTGAGAAATGGGCACTGGGAGATGGGGAGGCATTGCTGGATGAAACTCAAGGCCAAAGCATTCATGTTTCCTCCATCTATCCACTCTCACCTCAGGCACAACCCATTACGTCTCTCCTGGAAATAATCACACGCAACCAAGATGGGTTTTTACCACAATATAAACCCTAGAGTAGCCTGTTTCTAGTTACACTTTGGGCATTATTATATGTGCATTGGCAAAACATCATGTTTGTATAAGAAGGGCTGCTAGCAACTGTTAAAACTATGTGCACCTATGAGATTATCAATAGAACTGCACAGGGATTTACACCTAAACCCATGCATGAGTCATACCAAGCTTCTTCCCTTTTTATTACTACATTCTCACTTTCATTAGCTGAAAAGGTTACAGGTGCATTTAAAATACCCCCACATGAATCATGCTGAGGTATAAACTCCGGACCTTCCCGCACATATCATAGTTATTCACATACAGTTCACCCGTCCTCAGTCTCCTTCAACTGCAAGAGGACATTTCAATGGCATCACCCTCCTTCTGCCTCCTAAAAACAGACATATTTTAATGAGGGAATAAATAACTCAGCCAGGTTAAATATTTGGCAGACGCAGCTACAGATTAATAACAGAATAAAAATGCAGCAGTTCGAGCTCTGTGAGGCTTGTTTGTGTGAGGGGGGTTAGCGCGGGTGATTTGGTAGAGAAGGGTGAGAATGATGGGCAGTTGATTGGAGTTATTGGAGAGCAACAGTGGATGTGCTGGTTTCAGATGGATGTAGGAGCAGGTCTGGCCCCACGGCTGAGAATGTGCTGTCTGGGAGCAGAGATATGAACTAAGGCAGCTCAGTGACATCATGTGTCAGGAGTACCAGTCACTGGCAGTGTCGGTCAAGAAAAGCGGAGAAATAGGCAATTATGTAACAGACCAAGACAATGTACAACAAATATGCAAAACAGAAAGAATGAATACGTGGTTTCTAAAATGTATACAAATTAAAAAACATTCCTATTGTAAAACACAGTGGTGGCAACATCATGCTGCGGGGATGGAGGGACAGGGAAGTTGATGGTTGTTAGGACGATTGAAGCAGAAGAAGACCCATCAAGACATTAATTCTAATGAGAATCTTGTGCAAGAATTGAAAAAAACTCATGTTCATTAGATTCAGGTTCACAGAAGTTCTCCATCCGATCTGACTGAGCTTTGGCTTTTTATAACAAAGATTGGGCCAACGTTTTAGTCTCTAGATTTGGCAAGTTGATAGAGACATACCCCAAAGACTTAAAGCTGCAAGTGCAGCAGATGTATTGATTCTGGGTAGCAAAATATAAATAAATGCTCTACTTTTTAGGCTTTTATTTGTAAAAAAAAATATTTTCCTCCTCTTCACAATTATGCACTACTAGGTGTTGGTTTATCACATAAAATGCTACTAAAATATTTTTTTCTGGTTGTAATGTCACAAAATATAAAACCTTGATGAAGTATGAATACTTTTAAAAGGCACTTTATAGAAGCATAAATATTCAATATAGTCAACATTTTACTGAACTGGTTAAAAACAAACAACCCAGATTGCTTATCAGTTCAATGAAATGAAGAACAGCCCCATGTGGAGTTATTGTCATAGCAAATGCACAAACAACCCAAATACCCTTAATCTAGTCAGGGGGTAAAGCCTGTATTGACCTAGTGATGTTGCATGTGCATATGTGTGTGTCTGAGTTTCTCTGCTGCTCAGCGCTTTTCACCTGAGGAGGGCAGACTGGGGTAATTTTCCTCTCTTTCTCTGGTTTTTCCTTCTGATTTATGTTGCTCACAAAGTGTTTGTGATTGGTGAAAATTTCTTGCAGCGCAGATTATTGAAATTTTGTCACATAAACAAGTAAACTAGGAAAACACAGTAGATGGGAAAGGATTACAGGGTTTGCAGATATTTACCGTTCGATTCTGCTAGCAGGACTCCTTTTCCTCCTTTCATGGGCAAAGAGACGGAAGGAGAAGCTACTGGGGAAATAGACTGATTGAAAGACTGCACAGAGAAGAATCATAGACTTCACAAAGCCCACAGACTACCGTCATTTTCCTGCACTAGCTCCTTTGCCTATCCCTTCCCCCCATCTATCCATCTATTTCTCCTCCACCCACCCATCAGACCCTCTCACCCCTCTCACCCTGAAGGGCAGGCCCTGCCTTCCATCTGTTGTCTGTCCCAGCTAGAAGCAGCCCTGTTCCCCCTCCACTTGCATTTACAATTCAATTAAAAGCAACAAGCCCAGTCTTCCTCCTCCTCCTCTTCATCTCTTTTTTTAGCTGTGCCTGGATGAGCACAGCAGAACGGCCTACACCCCATGCAGGGATGCAGTCATGACATACACCCTTACTGGAACAGTGGAAAGCAAATACCAAGCGGACAGATGATGCAAACATACAGTGACATGTAAATACATGGTGTGTGTGCAAAGAGCAAGAGTGACTGTCAGAGAGCGGAGAACATCCTCACGCATACAATGATTTTTTTCTTTAAATCACAATTTTGAATAGTAACAGAATCGGAAGCAGGGTTGGTGAGACTAAGCTAAGGAACAATGCAAGGAAAGAAAGTGGGTCAAACTTTGCATTACAGTAATGGATGTAACAACGATGTAACAACAAAACTATAACTTAAAAAAGATAATCAAACTTAAAGACTAATAGTTTAAAAACTTATTTGCAAGAAGCTGAACACAGCTCCTTCTGCAACACTGTAAAGCTTCTCACATGCATGCCCACCTACTGTGATATTTAAAGTTCTGCAGAATTTCTGCAGAAGAATGAGGGTGCACTCTCTGCCAGCACAGTTATCAGTTTTTCTTTTACAGTTAACAAAGCCTTCCCATAAACATCTTTTTGTCATCCTTTGTGGTGCAGTCTTTGGGTAAAAACACATTATGGAAGCTTGGGAACAAATCAAGTCTCTCATAGATTTCTCTTTGTCTTTCCTCTGAAATGTGAAAGCAATATCCACAGGCATCTCAAGGAAAGAGAAGAGAAAAAAAATGAGCCTTTAATATTTCATTATATTGGTGCCAACATGCAACTTTTATCACTTTCTTGTGTCATTTGCATCTCTGGCAAGCCCAGAAGATATACATAAAAAGCTTGTGAGAGAGAAAAATGAAGAGATGAAAAAAAGTGGTGAGGGAAAAAATGGATGGAAGAAACAGAGGAAAGCAATCTAAAGAGGATGCAGAAGGAAGATGCTAATGTGGGAGAATTCATACAACAAAATGATGGAGACTGAGAGAGGAAAGATAGGGGTTATGGCAGAACAAACCTAACGAACAGAGCAAAATATAGATGTATAATGGTAAAACACCCACTCAGACTACAGGAAATATGAAGAGAAATCTGCACTAAGCGCTGCATTGATAGGTTTGCACAACAGAGATTTATTATAATGCTGGATGTAAAGTGACTCTACACTCCTGTTAAAATGTCAGGATTTATAATAGAAACTATGAAACCTATATGTGACATCCTGTACAACCCAACTGAAAAAAATACTGCAATAATTACATATGTTTGCACACCCTTAAGGAAAATACTTGGTTTAGACCCTTTTGATTTGATTTTAGGGTTTAGTTTTCTTTGATGCATGTTCAACATCAATCATAGAAAATCTGATTGGTTTAGCTATCTTGTTAAGATTTCCCCGCTTGTTTATTAAGGTTTTAGCTAAAGCTAGAGTTTGCTGAGAGGTTAGAAAGGAACAAAACAAACTTGTACAAAGGTACCAGTCAGGAGGTTATACAAAAAATCAACACCATTACACACACGTACACACACACATACACACAGTCCGTGGCTTAGAGAAGACTGTCATCAATAATTGGAGAAAATATGGGAGAAAAGTAGCATGATAAAAATCTTTCTCCAAACAAATTTCAAAAACAAGACAGGAGCCTGTCAGGGAGGCTTCCAAGAGGTCTAAAAGTAAATGTATTTGCTGATGAGTAAGTGTTCCAGACCTTCAAATTGATCTACAAATCTCTAGTCTTTTGACTATGCAACAAATACTGTTATTTATTAAAACAGCTTTTTTTTTTTCATGTCGTCATTTCAGGCATACCATACAGAGAAGCCGCCCTGCCTACATGTGGCAGGGCAGCTTGCTTTGCTAAAAGTATTTCCCAAGACCAAATCCTAAGTGAATTTATTAAATTAAGACTGGATCCAGCATCAAAGTAGGCAGGCCACTTTGCTGTGATTGTAAGCTGTGATAGTAAGTGTTTGTATGACCTTCAATCATTTGGATTCTTTGTGTGTCGGTACATGGGTGTGTGGCTGTGTTTGTGTGGGTGTGGGTAAGCCTATGTGTGGATGTGTGTTAGCTCTCTAAATGAAAGCAAAGAGGCAAACTGCCATCATCATTACAATCAACATCTAAATACATTTGCACCTTTAATTTTGGTGCAGAGGCACACTTAAATATTTTTCTTTTTATTATAGTACAGTGCACATTGTACAGTATATAGTACTGTTTATGGATTATTTTATTGATGCAAATAACAGCCTAATGAAAGTTATCACTACTTTATTCCTTATTCATTAAATGTATTTGTGAGCAAAACTTTTCCAAGACTAGAGTATCCAAACCAGCGTAAATATTTAATACGCTGTGCAGAAAAACTGCAGTCCAGGACCTCCACCTGTGTAAACTCATAAAGCCTGCATTAAAACCTCCAGGCTGTGTAAGAGTGTTTCTGTTCTACCTCTGCTGTTGGATGTCATGAGAGAATGTCAGGGCATGTGAGGATACTAGCTAACATTTAGGCCTCTAAAGTGGAGGAAGCAAAGAGAATAATAATGAACAGAATGCCCATGTTTTGATACCATTGCGGTGCTAAATTTGCCTGAGGCTGACCAGTTGGAGCTGATTGAAAAACCTTTGGCTGGGGATAAGAGGGAAACATGTTAGCAGACAAGTAGCCAGGAAAGAAAGAGGAAACCTCACTAAACCTACAAACAACCCTGTGCAGTTTGCACATAAACTGTGACCCACTGCTTCACACCAATCACCGATTTGCAGGGAAAAGTGATTTACTGTTTCCCAGTCTTTCCTGCAGCTCATAGGCTGAAGTGGTCCTCAGAAGTTTAGAATGTGATGTTCTTAAGGATGTAAATGAAGTCATACTCCTGAACATCACCGTGTAAGGTAACATTAGGCAATTATATTATTTCTAGTGATCATTTCCTCAGTGGAAAGTTTCTAACATAACTTTTTAAATACTGGTGGATGGTGTCATAGGTCAGTTTACATATGAAATACTTCACCACATAGTTTTTGTAATCTGTTGTCTGCTAGCTTTTAAACATCTGTTTGAATCTGCCCTTTGCTGTTTGAATATGACTAAACTTTCAGTAAAGCTGCTTTTCTCTCTGTTTTCTGAGTGAAAAACAAACAAAGAAACATATGTGATTCACACGGAAAAGTACCTATTAGTAGCTTTCATTGGTATTTGGAACTATTTGAGACTACTTGAAATAAATAAATAGATAAAGGCACAATGTCAGTTGACAACACCTCCAAGTGTTGTCACAGTTTCCCCTCTTTCTCCGACTCTTCTTTGCTTCCCGCATGGTCAGATCTTTACAAGGATCTACTCTCCTACAGGGAACATACAGAACTGAGCATGAAGGAACCACTAAACACCAGTGTTATGTTTTGATAGACCTTCTGTTTTATAAATATAGCCCAAATATTATGTTTCAGAACCAGAAAAAACCTAAAAAAAACAAGCTATGAAACATTCAGTTCTCTCAAAAGATACTAAAAATGTAAAAAGAGTATCAATTTTGGTGAAAAAAGGTTTTTATTTGCAATTTCATAAAAAATTGGCATGTTAAAATTATTTATACTCTTTTAAATAATCAATGGGAAAATCTTTCCTGGCTACATCTGTTAAAACTTATTTCCACTGGTGTTCTCAGGATTTGTGTTTGCTGATGAGGTCCGAGTAGATTCCAATCAACCTGGACTCTGGATATTTCAGAAAAAAAACATAATGATAAAAATTTTAATTACATTAAACCTAAATCTGCCAAGGGTATGGATGAGTTTGAGCTTAGCTGTGTGTGTGTGACGGCAGGTCAGCTAATATTTTTGGCTTTCCATGTCTCTGATGACAGGATTTTGAGACCTTTTACTTATTTTTGGGTCTGCTCAATAAGATCATTGTCAGCAGTCCATAAACAGATGGCGATAGTTCATCAGTTTGTCAACAGCCTATTCACAGTGTTATTCACTGTTTTTGTGTCCTTGCAGCTGATTGATCAACTGTCCTAATGTCCTTTATGGAAAATCTTTTTTTAATAAGAGTTTTATGATCACATATTTGTTGTTAGTCTGTACAACCTGTTTGGTCACAAACATCTGCACTGAAAACAACTTTTAAAAAATTCACATCCCTACTAAATTTGAATCACTTAGCTCGGCTTATATGACAAGTAAAATACCATTAAATCAAGTCTATTAAAATCACAGTTTCTACAAATGTTATCTTTATAAGTCCAGATTCTGCATTAAGTATCCTGTTTTAAATCTGTCCAGTTCTAAATCTAGATTATTTAAAGCAAAGTTTGTAAACATCGTAAAAAACTGAAAATAGTGGGTTTGGTGCTTTGTGTGGCATTTTAACATTACCCAGATCAGAACCACAGGTCCAGTTAAACCTCAATTTAAAGTGGCCTACAGTCCAAAAAAAGTTGTGAAATGGCTTTTTATTTAATTAGGAATAACGAAGTATAAAATGTATGATAACAAAGATAGAGCATGCAATTTAAATTTAAGTCAACTCCAACTCCAACTCCAACTCCATTTACCAAACATTTCAGGTTGTTGAACTTTAATGGAAAAAAAAAAAGCTATTAAATGATGCATTTTTCTGCATTAAATTTCATTTTTCCATATTTATGTAGACATGGAAAACAATCCAGACTTCTCAAGACAGAGTGGGAACCCTACAAAATGTTTAATTAATAAATGCATAGTGTGCAACATTGTAGAATTCACGTATTAAACTTTAGTTTAATAAAACGTATTAAAATGTAGTACATTATCCATCACACCTCTGAGAAGGAAGTGTATTTTCCTCCATCCTGCATGTCAGTGGTTGTTAGGAGAAAGGAAACAGGCATACCTGGCAAATCCAAAGCTTCTGGCAGTGTCTGAAACTGTGTCTGTTTTCCACTCCCTGTTTTGAGCCGTAATACATTTGGCACTCTTACTAGCATGTCGCTGCAGCTTCAGCATAACAAATGTTGGATTTTCACTAAGGAATAGTATCATGGAGTTATGCCTACAGAGAGAGCAGCAGTTAGGAGGCAATATCACTCAAATTTAAGGATTAATGCCAGATTATGAATAGCTAACATATAAATATATCAATTTTATCTAAATCATGTACTGGTGTTTTTTTTAAGCATAAAAAACCTTTGGTATCTATTCTGCACTCTTGAAAGACAAGTTTCATTGTTTGAAGTGATATTCTGCCAAGTTCTAATCAGCAGTCAGTATGTTAGAGTCAACACATCTTAGAGTTTGTAGAAAGAGAAAAAAAAATCTTTTACAAGATTTAAACCAACACAACATTCTTCATAACTGTGAAGTGAAAAGGATTTATGATTTTCAAAAGGTTTTACCAATAGAAATCTGACAAGTGTACCTCCACTTTAGTCTTGCAGGACTTTACAGCAGACAGCACAAACCCAAAATGAAATGTGGTCTCATCCAAGCAGAGCACCTTCTTCCACGTTTGCTGTGTCCCACGCCACATGCAGACCTTCTTGAGAGTTTCTTTTAGTAGTGTTGTTTCATTATTTCTGCAGTGCAGATAGTCCTATCAACAGATTTTGCCCCTGAGCTGTGGATCTTCACAGCCCCTCCTCATGGGCCTCTTGGTTGCATCTCTCAATAATGTTCTCCTTGTCCAGCCTGTCAGTTTAGATGGACCTCCATGTCTTAAGAGGTCTGCTGCTGGTCATTCCTCTCTCCTTGTTTAGATGATGGATTGAACAGAGCTCTGTGAGATGTTCAAAGCTTGGGATATGGTTTATAACCTAACCCTGCTTTTAACTTTTCCAGAACATCCTCACTGACACCCTGCTGTGTTCCTTGGTCTTCATTATGCAGTTTGTTATATAATGTTATCTTACAAACCTCAGAGGTCTTCACGAAACAGCTGGATTTATACTGAGATTAAATTACAGATAGGCATTTACTTATTAAGTGATGTCTGATGGCAGTTAGCTGCACAGGATTTTCTTCAAAGGGGCTGAATAAAAAGCATGTCAGATTTTAATTTCTAAATGATTGCAGTAACCACACATCTGGCAAGAAAACTTTATTCTGAAAATCCATTGATGTTTGTGGTTGTAATGTGACCAAATGTGAAAAGGTTCCAGGGGAATGATTATTTTTGCAAGGCAATGTATCCCTGCTTCACAGTCTGTGGTCAGTGGCCAGGTAAGGTACCAGTCACTGTGACTACATCACAGAGCGTCATTTCAGGAAATTCAAACTATTCCTTTAAGATAATCTAACCTTAAATTTCTCCTGAAAGCTCTACTAAAAAGCATTCTCCCCAATTCAATATATTTATCATTTCTTTACTACGAAATCAATTTGTCAATAGTTCAATACATACATAACAAATGACATTGTGGGTATTACTGACAAGCTGGGATTAGGATGGATAATGCTACTTTAAAGATGTATCGATTAGCAGCGTTCTTTGTTGCAATGCATTGCAGAGGTGCACTCATTGAACACTGTGTGCCATGAACCATCAAGGTCTACACAGCTAACCCATCCTCCTTCTAACAATTGCACCATAAGAACCTTTCATCCTGCCCAGCACAAGCTCTTTAGGAGCCTGAAAAATATTTTTCTGAGTACCAAGATGAGAGCACAGGGCAATGCTGAAATGTCAGAGCATGTTAATTAACACAGGGAGCAATAACTGTGATCAAGGCTCCCTTGATAAAAAGAACCAATGTGCAACCCACTGTGCCTAGGCTCTGCTTCTCAGGATTGATTAGAAGAGAATCTCAGACTCTGTATGCATTTGAAGGGTGTCGGAATGAGGATATAAATTTGAGGTTGTGTAACTTTCACAAAGTCCCTTCCAAGGTGGGATTTATCTGCATTTGCTGCACATGATAGTCTTGTGTGTGTATGTTTCAAGGCCTAAATGAGGATTGAATTTGATGAACCAAAAAGCAGGTAAGCAGGTAAACCCAAAGTGAACAAAGGAACACAGCAGACAGGTCAGGGATAAATCTGTGGAGAAATTTAAAGCAGGGTTATGGTAAAACAAATATCCCAAGCTTTCAACCGGATGGCAAACTGCAAACCTACCAGGACTTGGCTGCACACCTAAATTGGAGAGGTCCACAGCTCAGGTGGGAAAAG
The DNA here is from genome assembly GCF_021462225.1 of Girardinichthys multiradiatus. Classification (NCBI taxonomy): domain Eukaryota; kingdom Metazoa; phylum Chordata; class Actinopteri; order Cyprinodontiformes; family Goodeidae; genus Girardinichthys; species Girardinichthys multiradiatus. The sequence continues at coordinate 4,648,463 of NC_061811.1, forward strand.
CAGTTGACAAAACAACTATCAGTGATAAACTCCACAATTCTGGAAATTACAGAAGAGCAGCAGTTTGCCATGACTCACAAACGTGTGGAGGAATGTGTTCTGATCAGAAGAAATCAAAACCAAACTTTTTGATCTACATGCAAAATGCTTTGTGTGATGGAAAATTAGCAGTCTACATCACAGTGAATAGACCATCCCTATGGTGAAACATGGGGATGGGAGTATTGTCAATGACTCTTAACATACGCCATGTGCTAGAATGGTTGCGCCAAAGTTCAGACCTAAACACAAATGACAATCTGTGACAAGATTTGAAGATATGAACAGGCGCTCTCTATCCAATTTGACTGACATTGAGGTATTTGACCAAAGGAATGGGGAACGAATCTTAGCGTGCCAGCTAAGTGATGCTGAAAGCTGGTAGCGACTGTAGCCACCTTTAACTGAGAGGTCTGCTACACTTGGTGCTGGTTTATCACATAAAAAACATAAAATACAATACAAGTTTGTGGTTGTCATTTGACACATTGTTAAAAAGTTCAAGAGGACCAGATACTTTTACATAGCACTGTATGTCTGCTTGCTAATTGTAAAGCACATACAATAGTGCTGAGCTGCCGTTTTGTCTGTTCAAATTATAGAGACCAAATTAGTGGGTGAAGTAGAATGCTCTCCTACAAATATCCCGCACTGTGAAAAGTACATTCTTGTCAGAGGTGAGCTTGCTGTCGTGCTTTGGATCATTTTCCTGCTGCATAACTCAGTAGTGTTTATGAATCAATGACCTAATTTTCTGCTTTATGATTTTGTGATTTTTGAGAGGAGAAATCATGGTTCCACCAATCACAGTATGTTGCCGAGGTCCTGAATAAACACCATATTTAAATGTCAGCATGATGTTCTTTTACTGAAATGCTGAAAAAGCTTTATGCCAGATGTAAGAGGACACACAGCTTCAAAAAAGTTTGACTTTTTTCTCAAACATTTTGAGGATCATCAAGATGTTTTTTGTCAAATGTAAAATGGACCTTTGCGTTATTTTTGGTCAGCCATGGTGTTGGCCTTGGCCTTGTCCTATAAGCCCATTTCTTTCCCAGGCTCTCTTTCGTATTGTTAAAACCATGAACTCTGACCTTAACTGAGCCAAGTAAGGCCTGCCGAGCTTTAGATATTGTTCTGGGTTGTATCGTGACCTCCTGGATGAGTCAATGTGCTTTTGGTGTAATTTTCGTAGATCAGCCACGTCTAGGAAGGTTCACCACTGTTCCATGTTTTCTCCATTTGTCGATAATGGTGCTATACATGAGTCCCAAAGCCATAAAATTAGCTTTGTAGCTCTTTCCAGACAGAAAGTCTTGACTTTGTCTCTTATCATTTTTTAGATAGGGACCTAATGTGTTGTTTTTTGAGATTTTTTTTGCCTCCTTCATGTTGTCAGACAGGTTTCATTTAAGTGATTTCTTCATTTTGCTGGTCTGGCAGCAATCAGGCCAGGATGTCTTTACTAAAACTGAACTTGACTTTCTGGGTTAATCATTGTTAATTTGTGATTTAACAATGGATGGTGGATTACTTTTCACATATGGCCAGGATGTTCTTGTTAGGTTCTTTCCCTCAACAAGTTAAATCATCGTTTGAAAAAAGCTTTTTGTATTTATTGTGTCTAATATCAAAATTGTTAAATGAACTAAAATATGCAAGTGTGAGAAAAAAAGCGAAAACAAGACATTTGTAAGGTTCCCAAAATGTTCTTACAGTACTGTATGTCACAAGCATAGTATGAAAGTGGCACATAGTTTCCCTCATATAGTCCAACAATACACTGTGCTTTTCTGCGTTTCCCCCCTCTCAGCACACAGCAAACCATGGAAGCTGCTTTTGGCTGTGAAACTTATTAAAATAACAGCTCTGCATCTGTTTATGGTGCTCCAGGTTTAAATCCACTCTTCCGGCCCACGGATTGAAGGACTCCTTTGAAAATGAGGCCTCTGATGGCTTTGGGATTTTATCCTACAAGTGTTCTGTGTGTACTCAATTCCACATACACACTCATGGATTCAAACGTGCACAAACCTGCAAATATAGATGTCCCAACATGGTTCTCTCTCTCATTACTCAGCATAAGGCTTCCATGCTTGACCTGCTTTTTAACTTTCTGATCTGGTTAGCGGCAGATCATTTAGGGAGGAGAGGAGCAGGGAATGCACGCCTGCTTCTGCTAAAGGGCCTACAGGTAGTGTGCTGCAATCATTCACAGTCCAACTGAAGACAAAGTTGACACAGCTGCCTCTTAGAATTACCTCTACTGTTTCTGTAGAGAGAGATGGAAACAGACAGAGAGAGTAATAACGCAGGGGGGGAAAATCCTGTGCGGACAAGAGAGAAAAAATGTGCTAGAAAAAAAAGTAGTCCCCACTTCGCTGATTCTGAGCTCTCTAAGCACTTAAGTTCCAGAGTTCTGGATTGGAGTTGTCAAAGAGACTGCCAAGTTAGCATAGTGGCACCTTACCCAGGAGGAAAGAGTGAGAGTGGAGGATGTGAGGGGTGACAGCATTGCAGTCGGGTGAGGGGGCTCAGTGATAAATCCATTTACACCCTCCCCTGTTTTATTTGCTCCCATGGCCTCTGCTCGCGTCTCCCTATTCAGGCTTGTTTACCTGGCAAGCCGAGTGTGACTAAAGAAAATTCCCACAGCCTGGGGTGGATTTGGAGCTGAGGTGAAGAGGGAATGGGGGTAGGGGGGTGTTGGGGGAGTGTGGATGGGTGCAGGAGAAGGGAATAAAGGTAAGATGTGATGAGACAGAGGACAGGGTGGGGGCAGGTAGTGTTGTTGAGGGGAAGGCACAGCATCCCCCGCCCACCCCCCCACGGCTTAATTATCATGTGCAGCCTTGTGGAGATGAAATAACGGAGACTCTCACACACCCACACAGGGGGTCTTAGTGGACTCCTCCACCATGCAAACACACACACACACACACACACACACAAAAGTACAAATAGGAGGAGAGAGACAACATGGTCTGCTTTTAATCTTAGCTAATCGGTTAGGAAAATAAACAAGCTGGCATGGCAGACATCTATCTCTGGCTGGGGCTGAAGCTGCTAGATAAGGAGAAACAGACCTCTCAAACATGTGTTCCTCTCTTTAAAACACAGCCTGCTTCTTGTTGGCAGGCTTGGGCTATAATATAGCCCTTTGGAGGAAATGCTTCCAAGGTGAAAAGGTGAAATTATGGGGTGAATTTCTTCAAGACGCATCAATCATTCTTAACTCGGATCTATTTGTCAGGGTTGGAGCAACCAATCTTAAAAGGCTGTTTGAAAATCTCCAGCACTAAGAGCTCTGAAAGACATTACAGCATTTTCAGATTGTCTGCAACTGATCTGTGTAAGTTGCCACATCACTTTACATGAATGTTTAATTAAGAGAGAGAAGCCTGAAGAAAAGATGAGTCTTATGTTATTTTATTTTATTTTATTCAGTGACTGATCAAAAACAGTTCTCTAACTTCAAATAGCTCAAGTCTTTGGGGAGTGGAACATCCATCCTAACTATTCTGCATCAGTGCCATATGGAAACACATAAAGGCGCTATAAGTGCTTGGTCACTGGGAACAACTAAAGATGTGCAACAACAGTGTAATGAGGTGTTAGGGTTAATAGAATATTAGCACAGTGTCTGAGAGAAAATGGGCAATTAACCCTGTATGAATGTGAAGATTCAACTGCTTTACAAATTGTAAGTTAAACTCCAATTTAATAAATTGTGAGGACACGTGCATAAAACAGTCTATAGCTCAGTAATTATCAACAGAGGGTTCTTGGTCCATATCCCATATGAGAGTGCACCCCAGCCTTATTGCAAAAAGAATAAATATTAAAATCTTTAATTCTCTGCTTATAATCAGAGAAGTGAGCAGAGATAACTGAATGGGCTGCTGGACATGAGAAAGCGTTCTAAAGCTGCTAGGACACCTTTTCTTATCTTGACACATACTCCGATCAGGCATAACATTATAACCATCTGCCTAATAGTGTGGTGATCCTTCTTTTGTTGCCAAAATAGCTGGACCCAGCGATGCATGGACTATACTAGAAGCCTGAAGGAGTTCCCATATTTCCTGCTTCCAACACATGAACTCTGGGGAAAAAGTGTTCACTTGTTGCCTAGTGTGACCCATCCTCTACCAGGTGCCATGATAATGACATAGTCAGGATGATTTGCTTTAAATATCAGTAGTCATAATGTTGTGCTTGATCGGTGTACAATAAATGTATATTGTGATGAATAGTGTGGAATATACAGTGTTCTCCTTCTGTAACGACAGAGCAAGTTAATTTGTACCATGGTCACCGTCTTGTTTTTATATTGTTTTTTTTAACCCACTTGTTTATCCCCTGGCCATCTTGGGCTTAAAGGTCCAATGCTCCATACACTGTCTGAATGGCCACCAGAATATTAATTAGCTCAAATAATATTAAAAGCCAAGCCAGTTAAATGTCCATTACAATGAAATACTTACTCAGTACTTAAGTAGACTTTTGACCAAAACCTTTTTACTTAGTGAGTAATTTCTGGAGCAATAACTACTTTTTACGTCTGCTGAAAGTCTTTAAACACCTCTGGGTTTTATTCTTAGTCAGTTTAGAAATGTTTTGGCCTTACAATAAATGCATTGGCAAACATTTAGGAGAGATGTTGAATTTAAAAAAAAGATCTGAATTAGTATTTGTATCAATCAGTTACAGTAAAATAGAAACATCCTGGTTTATGAAAGGGAGTATCAATATAAGTAAATACAGGTTTTTCTTAAATGTTCATGTAATGTTCTACCTTCAATAGTTTACATTTTCCTGCCATTTAAAATTGGATCTAGATCAATAAAAAATTCTACTTTGCATGTAAGTATAGCATAAAATGGCAGCAGATACACACATACTCACACACACTCGGTGTGATCTGAGGCTAATTTGCAGGGATCACTGCCCTGACCCTGACCAGATAAGGTGCCAGTGGACAAAACTTCCTTCATTTCCTTCTGTTGTTGCAGTTTGGGAGAAGAGGCACCCACAGATCAGCTTAAGAACTGAAGGGCTAAAAGGTGAAAATCACGCTCGGCTGAACTTGGGGCGTGATCAAAAAGAATGCGACCCAGGTTTGGAGAAGCAGTGGAGCTTATCAGGCCAAATGTGAGGATTTGGAGGAGAGGATCTCAGGAACCTTGTAGCTTCAGGTATAACCAGGTTTCCCACAGAAGAAAGTAAAGTCAACTTTTTCTTTTTGTCATTGTTACTTAACCTCATCTGAAGCATTTCCTCCTGAAAGTGATATAAATCAAATTATCTGACTGCCAGTGGCAGTTTACACTGTTCAGTGTTGCAATGTCAGGAAATAAAAATTTAATTATGTCTGCCTGTGTGAGTGTGTTTTTAATGAGTTGTGTAGTGTAGATAGAATGTATGCATGTTTACATGTGAGTGTGTGCATGCCCCTCTGTAGTGTGTATTGTATCCCCGCTAATGCATCATTCATGATTTTAATTGCTAGTAATTAACTTGGGCCCAATTAGCAAGAGAGATAATCAATAATTGTTGTTCAACACCCAGGTGCAGTAGCTTTAGCGTGAGGAGAAGTGTTTGTGGACTGAAGATAACAGCCTGCTTACAGCAGAGCAATTTGTGGGTTAAAGTATTAAGTTTTACCTGCTTCTATATCCTTTTCATGTGTTTGATTACGAACAAAAAACTCCGGTCTTTTACTTACAAAACCCCTGCTTACTCCAAATTACTGCACAATTATCTCCTGAAATGTGTCATCTGTAGTCATTTTAATTTTAGTTGACTTAAATTATCCTAAAATGTATGATTTTAAAGGAAAATAATTTCTTTACACATACAGTCCCATACAAAATGTTTGCCCCATCCACATCTTATTTGTTTGTACTTTCTGTCCCACTTTGATGTTTGATGTTTCAGATCAAACAAACATTGATATTAGACAATGATGACCTCAGTAAATACAAAAAGCAGTTTTCAAATGACGATTTAATTTATTAATGGAAAAAAAGATATCCAAACCAACATGAACCTACAGGAAAAAGTTTTTGCTCCTCCTTGAAATTCACTGGCGACAGCCTGGCCTGAATACTGCCAGACCTGTGGAATCAAGAAATCTGTTGAGCCACAGTGAGAGCCATTATCCACATATGGAAAACACATGGAACAGTGGTGAACCTCTGCAGGAGTGGCCTGCCTACCACAAGTACTCCAGGAGCACATTAACGATTTATCCAGAAGGTCACTAGACAACCCAGAACAACATCTGAAGCTCTGCAGGCCTCACTTGGCTCAGTTAAGGTCAGTGTTTATGATTCCACAATAAGAAAAAGAGACTGGACAAAAATGGCCTCATGAGTTCCATCCCCATAACTGACCAAAACAACACAAAGGCCCATCTTACATCTTACAAGACAAACATAGTACTTTTTCAAATGTTTGGGTCCAGTTACATCAGATGTAAAACTAACACAGCATTTCAGAAAAATGTCATCATACAAACAGACAGATGTGGTGGTAATGTCAGGAACTGAACAATATGTCGTACCTGATGAAAGCATAAATGTTTCTCTCTAGAGAACTGCAGGACAGTGATCCACAAGAACATGTCCTTCTCTGAATTGAAAAATGAAAAAGTCTGGATTGAGATGCTGTGGCATGACCTCGAAAGGCCATTCATGCTATTCAATCTAAACAACGAAGGTAAATACATCGCAATCACCTTGTTACTGCTAAGTATTTCTGATGAATTATTCAAATATGTCAAAAAACTCTAAATTTACACTGAAGCAACAGCCTGTCAGAAACAGGAAGCTAAACATTTTAGTGCAAAAAAAAAGTTAATAATTTTTATTATATTGCATGTTTTTTTTTTATTTAGTTTTTGAAAATATTTTTTGCTGAGCTTTATTGACAGGATTCAGACAGGAAAGGAGCAAAGAGAGATGCGGGGAAAAGATGCAGCAAAGGACCTGATGTCTGGAGTGGAAACCCAGACGGCTGCATTGTGGACTAGCAGTCTCTTTAAATGGCGCTCCTGCTTTACAGCGACACTACAACCCGCCTCAAGTTTTACTTCATTTTATATTAGTTCACACAGCTGCTGACCAGGGTATAGGTGGGAGGTGCTGTCACATTTTTCACCGTAAACTAATTTCTTAAAATTATCAAGAAGTTTTCTCAATTTCACTTCACATCTGCCTTCTGTATAAATTACAATATATCATATCCAGTCCGGTAATTCATATGCCAGAAATTGGTCAAACTAAACCATGTCAGCCAGTAAATGATGCAGAAATAAGAAAAGAGGAAAATCCCTGGAGATGAATTAAAAGGGAAATAAAGAGGATCAAATTACAGGAAATTAAGAAGAGAATATGCTGAATATGCTTTACTCCAGGATGCACGAGGGAAGTTTAAATAAAGGAAAATCATTGATGTCTTTCCCTGTGTTAGGTCCAGTAACCACAATGTGCTCCAGAGCTTCACTTAGCTGTGATCAATATTGACATTGTCATTAATCATTTCTCCTGTAATGAAGCAGGGGAAGGCTGTCCTGTGAGAGACATTAGACCTGCGAGACCTACATGTTCCTTACATCCTCAGTCCACTAAGCACCCACAATAAAACTTGTTTGGTACTTTTCTCTCTTTTTGAATTTCAATCAACTCAAAGCAAGTAATTATAGCTTTGGCTTGATGACACATTCCGTTTTGTTATTTTCATCTTGTGTAAACACAAGTTGCAGGCAGAGAAGCAAAGCTGTCAAAAACAAGATGGTTGGTCTTGAATATTTTCAACCACAAAACAGAGCTTATGAGAATGTGTGTTAGCGAGAACCCTATTGCTCACTCTGACTGTGAAGGGGTCAGTAGGGTGTGCAACTCATTCCTCACTGGGCCTCACTAATAGCCATGCAAACACACATTTAGCAGTGACACAAAAATCCAAGGGCACGAAACCGTTCATCACTGAATCTTAAAAGCAAAAGCTTCATGCTTCCGCACACCAGCAGCAGAAAGCTTGAGCTGAAAGGACACAATGAGAGAAGTGGCTCAAAAGGCTGACAGATCTATTTGGAGCTAGTGCAATAGATACATTGGGTGCACGTCACAGAATGGAATTATGCACAAAATGAAGCCGCAGTGTGGGGTTTGGAGAAGGCCCTCCCTTGCTTGGTGTCTGAGTAAACACTGCTGTTGCTCGGCTGGAGCGGCCGCAGCTGTGGCAGCCCATGGCCACCGCTGCCACTGAAGTCTAAGTTTACTCTGATACGTGACAGGTTGATGACAGGCAGCCTGAGTACAGAACGCAGAGGGACCCTAAGACTGTATAACTGCTTACAGAGTTAAGTAGACTTAACTTTGTGACATTTGTGATTGAAAGAATATTTTGTTTATTAGAATATTTTATGTGATTTAACTAAGTTTGAAATTGATGCTTTACAAGTTAAATAGTATTTAAAGGACACTTTAGTACTTTTAAAAAGTTACTTTAGAAACCAAAAAATATCGTGGTGTAATTATATGTTTATATATCATAACTGAGAAGTTGTGCTGTAGAAAAAGTGTCTGACATATGTAATAATATTCTCTAAAGGGAAGAGCTAAATAAGATTTTTAATCAATGATTTAATCAGAAGCTTAAATGCAGCCCCAACACTAAATACCACAGGCATTTGAAGGGACCCGCCTTGATCATGTTTTGAAAATAAGAACGTTTTGTTGGGAAGCCTTGACTACTGGAATTAATCTCAGAGTAACTGAATTTACAACCTCCTGAAACTAAACATCCGTCATGTTCTGCTACACTTACTGAGAAAACTGGAAAAAATCCTAGAGTCCAATATCTGGAACCCGACTGAGCTTCTGCACCAAAACAGACCTGATTATATAAAGATACACACTGCATCTAACAAGAGCCAGGAGGATCCATCGTCCATGCTTTAACAGCAGACATCCTCAGATCAAAGGTCCAGTGGCAGAACCTGGAGGTATCAGAGGGATCTACATACAGTGCCTTGCAAGTATGAACATTTTCACATTTGGTCATCTTACTACAAACTTCAATGTATTTTCAAACAGTTTTGCAGGTCTTTTGCAGAATAACTCTACCAGCTTTGCACATTTCGAAGCTGAAATGTCCTCGTTCTTCTATTGCCAGATTTTAAAACAGCTCAGGCTCAGTCAGATTTGATGGAGAGAATTGATTTTCAAGTTTTGCCATTAAACCTCCATTGGATTTAGGCAGCAACTTTGTCTAGGCGACTATGATTCAGCTATGATTTGATCTCAAACACTCCAACGTAGCTCTGGCTGAATTTTAAGGTTGTTTTAATGCTTTTATTGTCTTTAGTCTCAAACAATTGTCTCTGACCATTTTCCCGCTGAACTCTGATCAGCTTCCCCCTCACTGCTGAAGATTAGCATCCCCACAGCATGGATGAGGTGCAGCATTATCAGGGTGTATTCAGAATGTAGTAGATCAGTATATGGTTTGAATAAAAACCAGATGCTCTAATAATATACATCTGTTTGTCCCAGAGAGGCAGTATCTACCCTCACTTTATCTAATCTTAACAGTGACTATGATTTCCTAACAATCCAGGATTTTTGCATTCTTGTGGTGCTGAAAAAAGGAGCTGATTTAAAAAAGTGACAACTACACAACAAGTCTCAGGGATCAAATGCTCTGTTTACTGCCTGCCTGTGTTGCCTCTGGGTAAGAAGAAAAACAACCCCCCTCCTTATTAACACAGCCCACTTGGTAGTGTGACTCTCTGACAGTTGCTCAGCCACTTCTGACAGATGTGACACTTCCTTGCATTTGATGTTTGTCGGGTTCGAGGACATGGTGAGTTTTTCAAGTATGTATTGTATGGTATAAAAGACGTAGGAGTAGCCTATGTGTCTTCTTCAGATTGTTCTCCTAGCTTTGTCAGTTATATTTCCAGAAGATTACAGGCAAGCAAAAATGACAGCAGCTTGATTTCATACAAATGCAGGAAATACATAATGCATAGCATTGTCTGAATGAACTCTTTCACATGCTAATGCAAACCTTTCTGCAGATGTCTCAAAGGTGTGTGCCAGAGAGTGCAGAGCAAAAGAGAAAAGGTGAAAATTAAAAATAACGAATAAGCAAAGAATGAAACCCCCTAACCCCCTTTTAAAAAGGAATTTAATGTGATAGATCAACTCAAAGTAGTCCATAACTGTATTGAGGTCCTTTTACTCTATGCTATTCTTAAATAACGTCCAGTGCAACCATTTGCCTTCAGCAGCGATTAGTAAACAGAGTCCACCTGTGTGTAATTTAACCTCTGTATAAATGCAGCCATTCTCTTTCTGACCTCAGATGTTAGAGAACATTAGAGAACAATCATGAAGTCCAAGGAACACAGCACACAGGTCCACAAGACAGTTTTGCTTAAAGCAAGGTTAGGTTATAAAACAATAACAAGGAGAATTTGGTTTCATTTGTCACATTTAGTTTTCTGTATTTATTTGATATTTTAGTTTAGTTTTACTTAGTGTGTGGTTATCCTGCATAGTTATTTTTCTGTGATTTGTTGCCATGTTGACTTATTCTATCTTTATTAGTCTATATCAGCGGCAGTTTATTCAGTTTGGACTGATGTCACTAATCACCTCCACGGCAATTAAGCCTCCAGTTTTCAGTCACTCTTTGTCAGATCCTTGCACTGTTCTGTCATGTCAGTATTGTGACCCAAACTGACAGATCAGGCAAGGACAGCATTTATCAGAGTAACAGCAAAGGTAACTCTAAAGGAGCTGAGGTGATCCACAGCTGTAGTGGGAGAAACTGTTGACAGGACAGCAACATTTGTCGTGTACTCCACATATATGACCTTTATCACCTTGAATACACCATCCCCACAATTACAGATGTTTGTGCCACCACCATGCTGTTTTAGATAAGCAGGGACAAGAAAGCTGGTCAGAGTTGTTGGCAAGACTGATGGAGCTAAATACAGGAAAATGCTTGAAGAAAATCAGCTAGAGGATGCAAAAACAGGGTGATAAAGCGGCAATGACCCTAAGCATACAGCTAGAGCTACAAAGGAGTGGTTTCAATCATGGGTGTCCAAACCTTTTGGAAAGTGGGCCAAAATCTGCAAATTAAATTTAAAAAATGAAAATAAAATGTATGAAAAATCTAAACTCATTGTGAGGTTATGTAGAGCAAGTGGTAAGAAATGTGGTAAGCAGACAGCATCAGCAGACCATTTTGGGGGTTTTTTGGTCCATTTTATTAACATTTTATTAAGTTCCCTGATTTTACTAATTTTATAGAGAACTGAAACACATCAGAATCTCATCAGACTACACCATTAGAAAAGAAGTTATATCAAACAATAAAGTCTAAAAAACAAACAAACAAACAGGAATAACAATATTAATCTAATTTATAATTTATCTACAAACATCAATGGTTTACAAAATACAACAATCTATGCCAGGCAGCTCAAAAGATTCATTTAAAAAAAACACAAAAAAAAAAACCTTCATTTGGTTCTACTCAGTGATGCAATCAACGACATCATAGCCTATACAAACAGGAAGTGTTGGGCCGGCCCCTCCCATAAAACCTGTCCTGGATGTAGGATCACACAACGGGATAAAAACTGTGCTGAGGTTGTACAAAATTTACAGAGATCATTTACCAGAAATGCACATTTAACTGCAGGAAAATTCAAAAATCACTAATGGTTCAATAGGGGTTACTTTAAACATCCTTAAATGTAAACTGTTACATAATGCTACCACAAATAAACCCAAAATGTGCAGCAAAGTTACAACAACAATGTTAAAATAAAGGACTTTGAATAACCATAAAACAAGATGCAGTGAACTATGAATATACTTATCACACTTTATCACACTTATTTTATTGTAATGTTTTATTTTACTTTACCTGTTGAATATAAAAAAGGACGTTGAATACAGAACACGTTATAAAACTAACAAAGCAGTAAGATTTTAGTTTTGGGTTAAAGGGTTTTTTAATCATTTTAGAACTGAAACATTAAAAAAGTTTATGTACATCTAGAAAGGCAGCAATGTCCAAAACATTTGGATCTATTGTTTTTATTTTTGTCAAAAAATGTTTTATTCTAGTTTCAGGAGCAAGAATGGCATTTGGGTCTCTCTTTATCTGACAACGCTGTTGTATTTAGCCATGTTTACCGAACAGAGTGCACCAGACTCTGCTTTTGAGTGAAATTCCTTAGATGTTTGTGATGGAATTTACTTTGAAGTTAAATGTAAGGCAGCAAATGAGGGTTAAAAACAAATATAAGTACCTTGGAATATTTATATTATATTATTTGGAATATTAAACATTTTCCATTTAAACTTTTGCAAAAGGTCTTATGTCAGTGGAAGTCCCATCCTAAAAAAGTGTTTTGCCCCTTTTCCGCTGGCTCGTTTTAGCCGGCGTGGCTCTGCACCACTCTGTTTTGCTCTACTCGGTACGGTAACTGTTGCGTTTCCACTGACCCGCCGATGGCTGAAGCTATGGTGGCGGAAGCCCCGCCTCCGGTCATGAGTGTAGTGCGCTGTGCTGCTATTAACGTTACTGTGTTACATTGTCACATTAAAGTAATCTGCAAGAAATGATAAAAAATGTATAGAAAATATAAACATAAATAAACTCGTCGTCTTCCGCTTTATACGGGACCGGGTCGCTGCATCAGCAGACTAAGCAGGGACACCCAGACGTCCCTCTCCCTAGATACCTCCTCCAGCTCCTCCGGGGGGAGCCCAAGGCGTTCCCAGGCCAGCCGAGAGACATAGTCCTTCCAGTATGTCCTGGGCCGTCCCCTGGGCCTCCTCCCAGTGGGACGTGCCTGGAACACCTCCCGAGGAAGGCGTCCAGGAGGCATCTGGTATAGATGCCTGAGCCACCTCAACTGGCTCCTCTCGATGTGGAGGAGCAGCGGCTCTACTCCGAACCCCTCCCAGATGGCCAAGCTCCTCACCCTATCTCTAAGGGAGTGCCAGGCCACCCTACGGAGGAATCTCATTTCAGCCGCTTGTATCCGGGATCTCGTTCTTTCGGTCATGACCCAAGGTTCATGGCCATAGGTGAGGGTAGGAACGTAGACCGACCGGTAAATTAAGAGCTTCGCTTTTCGGCTAAGATCTCTCTTCACTACAACGGAGCAACACAGAGCCCCCATTACTGTGGCAGCCGCACCGCTTCATCTGTCGATCTCCCGCTCGATTCAAGCCACCCTTTTCCGGTTGAGAACCATGGCCTCGGACTTGGAGGTGCTGATCCTCATCCCAGCCGCTTCACACTTGGCTGCGAACCGCCAGAGCGCATGCTGTAGGTCCTGGCTAGAGGGCCACGTCATCTGCAAAAAGAAGAGAGAAAATCCACTGGTCCCCAAACCAGACCCCTTCCGGCCCTTGGCTGCGCATAGAAATCCTGTCCATAAAAGTTAAGAACAGGACCGGTGACAAAGGGCAGCCCTGCCGGAGTCCAACATGCATCGGGAACAGGTCCAACTTAGTGCCGGCAATGCGGACCAAACTCCTGCTCCACTCGTACAGGGACCGGATGGCCCCTAATAAAGGGCCCCCGATTCCATACTCCTGGAGCACCCCCCACAGGGCATCCCAAGGGATACAGTCGAATGCCACCTCCAGGTCCACAAAACACATGTGGACCGGTTGGGTAAACTCCGTGAACCCTTGAGTACCCTGTAGAGGGTATAGAGCTGGTCCAGTGTTCCACGGCCGGGACGAAAACCACACTGCTCCTCCTGAAGCCGAGGTATCGGCCAGACTCTCCTCTCCAACACCCTGGCGTAGGCCTTACTAGGGAGGCTGAGGAGTGTGATCCCCTGTAGTTGGAACACACCCTCCGGTCCCCCTTCTTAGGAAGGGGGACCACCACCCCAGTCTGCCAGTCCAGAGGTACTGTCCCCGACAAAGCCCAGCCAGAACCTATAAAATAAGGCTCAGGGGTTCTGATGTGAGGGGCGTGTGGCTGAAACAGAGAGGAGAGATGCTGCTGTCTGGACTTGTAAAGCTCTAAAGTCTGTATAAAGTTAAAATTTTGGGCTTTGAAAAAGTTGTTTCTCATCCATGGCAATAACGAGGACAAGGACTTAAAAGTGCAAAACCGCGGACTTATGACCTTTGAAGTTAGTTTTAGGTTGGATATTGCATATTCGGACTCATCCTCCCGTGTGGTTCGATGCAGGCAGTCTGTTTACGGGCAGCTGCTCTCTGCCTGCTACCTCCTCCTGCAGATGCTGGTTCGCTGAAGGACCTTAAATAAATTTCCGAACCAAACACGTTGTTTCATGGTAGTATTGTTTTGTGAGTTTTAGGGGAAATGTACAGCTGAACAGTTGATTTTATGTATGATCAGCTGATTTAGGATGTTTTTAAATACAGCGCTCTTCCTGCATGTAATTCAGAAAGCTGATTTGTCCTTTCTCTTTTCTGTCAGCATTCAGGTATGGTTTACATGTATGACCTGCTTCAGCCACAGTGGTTCTAAATATTATTGTAGTTGTTCTTGAGTTTTATTAACTTTTCCCTGCGCTGTCTCAAAGAAAACCTTTTCAATTCTCCTCCTCCCACGGCTAATCAGTGAACAGCAGTCTGTTCACGTCACATATAGTCCCTACTCAGCCCCGGTCGTACCAGCTCAGAAGCAGGGACCAAAAAAGTAGGTACCGGTACAGAAATAATTGTAATGGAGACGCTCGGCAAAGCGAGCCGAGTGGAGTCGAGTAGGGCCAAATCAAGCCAGTGGAAAAGGGGCATGTCCACGACTTGCTCCTGTACCATTCTTGAATTGTGGGACTGGATGGCACAAAATCATTCCGAGGGGAACAAACGTCCGTGCCTCTGACACTCCTGGTTTAGATCAAATCAAATTTATGTGTTAAATACGGCTAGTATCATACCTAAATTCAAAAGGAAATCTGTTGTAAAACTTGGCAAGTGATGTTCACAGACACTCCCCATATACTCTGAATAAGATTGAGCTTTTCTGCATAGAAATATGAGCAACAAATTTAGTTTTTAAAAGTGCAAAGTATTAAAACACAGCGGCTGAATGCATATTAAAGCCACACTTTTCAGATATCTGTTTATAAAAAATATTTGAGAAGCATGTATCATTTACACAGCTTGCTGACTTTCAATTTGAAAAAAATCCAACACATTGAAGATTGTGACAAATTGTGGAAATGTTTTGGGAATGCTTCTGTAAGGCAATGTCACTAACCTCTAAGATACTAAAATATACAAGAGGTGCCTACTTTAAGGCGGTTCCTACTTGGCCTCATAACTCAAAGGCAGCTCCTCCATGATCACAGGAACTTTCCAGAAAAATCCAAGTTATTTATGGCCATGCAATGCAAAATCCAGACAGAAGTCCCTTAAGAAATGTATGGCAGAGTCATCAGGATCTGTGATTAACATGTCTGAAAGTATAATCACTGTTAAAGGAAGTGCTCTCACCAGCAGTAAAGATCAGCACTAAATCCTGGACCAGTTAATTGTATGGTGGTACTGTAAAGGCCTACAGGCACTAAATGCTTTAGTGAGATAAATGAAATGCTCATTTTGCGTTTTACACAAAGTTTCCGCATAATTATGGCTCCTTGTTTAGTGCATCCAAAGCACTGTCCGCTAATGAGTTCAGACAGTAATACTGATTTTATCGGTAAATACCTGCAACACCCAGCATATCAAAGAAAGCTGCACAAAGACAGCATAGCTTTTTTTAGGAAACTTAAAGATATCACCCAGTATATTCCCAAGATGACTAAAGCCTATATGATTATACAGATGTAGACATTGTTTGATGGCAGTGAATTGTATTCATCTGTGGTAGAAGATGGTATTCATCTGGTAAATTGTGGGTTTTTGTTTTCATCCTCTCCAACTTATTCAGGGCTTGAACTGAATTATTGTGTCCACTCTCAGCAGAACTATTCAGTCTCCTGCTTGAGAGTGCAAGTAACACAAAGCAGGCTTCCTCAGTCAGGCTCTGTGTTTATCACATCTTCCAGAGCGGACCTGCAGATCTGAGGGCAACCATTGTTTTATAGATTTTATGCATTTAACTTGCTGCCCAGTGACACACAAAACAAATGTCTTGCCAGAAGTGCTTCTCAGAGATGTCTGACACCACTATAGCTCTCAAGTTTCTTTAGTGTTGGTGCGCATTGGTTGTTCTTCTGACTGTTGACTCCAGCACTTTGCTATGTCTAAATAAACAGTGGTTAAGCTAAAGTTGCCGCTCTCATCTATCTTGTCACTGATTCCAACTCTTATCTGATGTTAAGCACACAGCCTGGCCTGTGTAACTAATTCCCACCATTTACATACATTCCTTTTTGTTAAATAAATGCACAAAAGCCCTGAAATGTTGATCTCCCTAAATCATCTTGGCTAAATTCACAGAAATACATTCAACATTTTTGGTGTAAATCACATGAGAGAAAAGTGGCTGTCATCTTTATTAATTGATAGAATTAAATTCGACATATTTTTAGTAAAATAACTAAGACATGGTTTGTATTTCATTTATTATGCTTAGCTTTGCTGTCTGGCTTTGGCCATAGATTCATTTGGACTGGGAATTATATAAGATCAACTTTAAATGGTTCATAGATTGTTTGCAAGATGCACACACAAAACAAAACCTGACTCATTATATCTTTAACCTTATTGTTGGGTTTTACCTGTTTGGACATCTGTTGGGTATTTAACAATACATGGGGTTGAAAGTTGTTACGTAGTTTGGCCAGATGTTTTGTTGTCCAGTGTAATGATCAGGAAACACTAGTTCTGTCTTTTCACACACATTTAACTGCTTTCAACAATTATTTTATCGCACACCTAATGCCTCATGAATCTTCTGCAGTGCATCAGATTTCTTTCCTGAATGTGCGTTTACGCTGGCCAAAGTATCTTTTTCATTTGAATAATCCTATTTTGCAAAAGTTCAAATTAAGAAAAACTTTCTAAAATAATCAATATTTATCAGTTGCTGTGAGTAAAGTTGCTGGTGTTAACAATCTATATTTTTACCCTTGAAATGGACACTATATATGAAGGGATGAAGGGGTGAGCTGACATGTAGCAGGAAAAAACAGTGCAGTAGTTGTGTTCTCTGCTTTCACCTAAAATATAACAGTTTGGGTTGTTGCGCTGCATCATTATGAATGATCCAGTTGCTGATTTTTTCATTCTGTTCCATTCTGCTCCTGCTTTTCTGGACTGTTACAGTGTGTTAACATTCCTCATTGCTATTCGCAGCAGCAGGTTTGTCATCGCGTCCCTTTTGTCCCCTTTCTGTTAATTTGCGCAGGGCGCCTCTGAGTGTGTAATTGCGCATGCAGAAGCTGAGTTTAAAGTTGTTCTGCGAGCAGATGCTTTATGTTTGTGGTCCGGACGGACCCAGTGAGGCAAAGACTACATTTTGCTTCGCCTTTAAACAAAATATTGGATAACAGGCTATTGCGCAGGAGAGCAGAGCTGTGTCCAAAGTAGTGTGCGCCCTCCACCATTGTTGCGCACATGGGGCAGCTGGTCTAGGCTGACAACAACACAGGAGCCGCACAGCTTGTTAACTGTGTTGCTCAACATAACTCGCAACAAATTGGCCAATCAATATTATTAGTGTTTGAAGAGATCAAGGTTTATCATTAACAGCTACAAAATTTAAACCTAAATGTAACATAATGCAACATAAAAAATTGTTTGTTGTAGGAGTTGGCTATCTGTATGTTGTAGCTTTACTAATTTTAAAACATAACGTCATAACTGTCCTGCACAAAGAATTTAAATCAAACATTTATGTACATACAAATTTGTTATTTTCCAATGATTTTGCTGAATTCAATTTGTTTGTTTTAACGATATAGAACGCATTTGATTGTTTAAATTGTTCTTTGGTGACACGCAATCATTTTTCACTGTATAAACGCTCCCCTGGTATATGTTCACATTCAAAGAACATAATCCAACTGATCCAGCTCCGATTACTCTGCAATGACACAATGTTACTGTCAATAATGCAATGAGTTATGTTTAGTGACCAGGTTAAACCATACTCTGTCTTTTCACCTGCTAATCAGAATCAGAAAGAACTTTATTGCCAAGTAAGGTTTCATACGTATGAGGAATTTGCTTTGATGGTAAGACATAGACACACATACAGCTGACATAAATAAATTTGGAAATATGAAGAATTGATTTTAGCATTTAGTTTGCAAATGAAAGATTTAATCTTCCTTGTCTTTATTTCTTTCCTATTAATTATATAATCAACATCATAGCACAATGGGTCCTTTACATGAACAGACAATGAACAGTCTGTGCGCACTTGACCAGTTAATTTGTACTTTGCCATGGTTAGATTTGTGCGCGTTCAGCGGCAGATGATCTTACTCACAGCGATGGTGTGCTGGAATGATCCAGACGTTAAAAAAAAGTGTTGCAAAGAGTTTTATCATAGGAGGTTGTTTGTGATTGGCTCCAAATCAGAACTTATATAATCCTACATAGAATGCTCTATTCTCATCTATTTTTATATTATTTTTATTTATGATAATCCAAATCTGTTGACAAATGTACAGGATTCTCTCTCTCCACCATCTGTCATTCTATCTATGCCTCCTTCTTGCCACAATGACAGCATACATTTTTGTGTCCAAGTTAGTACCTGCATTTCAAACATGCTGAACCCAAAAACAGCACCACCACCGTTTCAGGGTTGATAAATCACGTTGCAGGCGGTAAGGGATTACAAAAGGACTACATTTGCACACATTTGCAAGTTTTATTAAAAGATTCTAAGGTTGTTGTCTTGTATCTGATCAGCTTTAACAAATTTTGGGGGGTTAAAACTCAGCCCAGTTTCTGGGTCAAACTGATAACTCATTCCTGTCATATTAAATAAAACCAGGCCCAAGCCAATCCATAGTTTGATCCATAGCTAGGTTATCAAAATAAACCACACTGGGTTGTTTTCAACACAGCTGTTTTTAGAGTGCGCTGGTAAATGCACTGAAGACAAATATTTCTATTGGAAATTCTCAAATCATTCAGCAAATCATTTATTTTGGCTCAAAGTGGGAAAGCAGAGAAAGGCAAAATGACTGCGGGCAAAAATTGGAGAGCATAATGCCTGATCTCAGAGGAATCCTCCACTAGCCACAACTAGAGGTTTTAACACACATTTCAGTGACCTTTTAAGAGCGTTATGGGCGCCTGGTCCACACCGGCCCTTGCCTCTGATAAGATAGCCTATCCTTTTAAAGGGGAATTGATTGAAAGAATTGATCCTCTCTGGGATGCAGAAAACTGCTCTGATAATTACCTCACGTAAATCTTTGCAACCGCATATGAAATATGTGTATCTTCTGCTTCTTTCAGCCGATCTTCATCTGTTGCCTCAGGGCATACATAAGGCTTCTCTTTTAAATGTTAAAGAACTTTGGATGGTTGTGTTCCAGTAATAATCTTAATAATAAAATACAAAATTAGGCTGAAAATGTTAAAAGGAATAAAATTAGACAACAGATGTTTACATCTAAAACCCAACATTGAACATGGTTTTATTTTTGCTGCCATACATGTAAAAATAAAGAAAAGTTATCCTGTCTGAGAATATGACCAAATAAATTCCCAAACACACACAGAAAGATTTAGATACATTACTTATCTTTCTATGGATAAATCCATTAGGTCATCTAAGGGCATGTGCTATGACAGACTTTAAAAGCCACTGTAAAAACCACTACCTAGCAAGCTGACATCACATCCATCTCTGATTGAATATTACTTAAATGATCCCTCTCTCTCTTAGTTGCACAGACAGAGAGCACAGGGCAACCATAGAGCTATAAAAAGCAGCTGTGAGAGTGGGAGGGTGCGGGATTAGGGCCTGAGCCTTACTCAGATGGGGCATTTCCATGACAGTGAGCTGCACCACGGCTTAACAGCCCGCCCCTGTTTATGCTTTTTGGAGAAGAAGCCGGATTCCCTCCCATGACAGATGGCCTTTCAGCCACAAAGTGCAGTGTTTAGACTCAGCCTGCATTGGGGCAAGACGGCAAATCTCTGATGACACAGCATTCTGCAAACAACTCCCAATTGCACAGGGGAGGCCGCAGAGAACTGGGTGACCCACAGTGCATGTAACCAAATAACTAGAGAAGCTCATCAGCTTCTGCTAAATCTGCCAGTAAAGGGAAGGCAAAACAAGGGACACCAAAGATAATGACAGGGCTTAGAAACCAAAGAAGTGGTTGACTTGAGGATACATGACATGGCTCAGTTTAGTTTCAGCAGAGTCCAGTCTGGAGCATTTGCCAACTACAGACGGAATCCCCCAACTAAAACAATACAACCTGAAAAAAGGACAGATTTGGCTCAGCGTTTAATTAAGAGGATTGTTAAATTTGGTCAGTTGAAGTGTAAAGAGATTTCTTTATAGGCAGGCAGGGCAAAGCAGCAGATTTTGCATCAGAGGGTAAACAGTGAGTGAAAAGGACCAGCTGCTGGAGGGAATTAGCCCAGTCGCATCTGATCCAAGACAAACCTTGTGCTGCTTACTCTTAGAGAAAAATCATGCCTGACCCAGTCTGACCCCTGCATACAAAGCCAGAGAGGCCCTGGAGGCAGCGAATTAATTGCAACCCACTAAGCCTAATACACCATATCTTAAACAGAAACGAGCTGTTGGGTCAGACGTATTTCAGAACAGACTAGAAAGAATCCAAAACAGGAATTTTACTTAAAAACTATACTGTCATTAAAAACAAACACTGCTGTAGCAATATCCAGCTATGTTAAAATCACCCAGGAGGATTATTACTTGACATTTTTATCACATATAAAGAACAATCAGGAAGTTTCTGTATCATACTCAGGATGACGATTTACAACCTATTCAATTCAATTCAATTCAATTCAATTCAATTCAATTCAGTTTTATTTATATAGCACCAATTCACAACACATGTTGTCTCAAGGCACTTCATAACAGTCAGGTTCATACATTCCTATTAATCCTAACAATTGAACAGTGCAGTCGGAGTTAGCTTTTTATTCAAATTGGATAAAAGGTTTTTTTATCTAAGGAAACCCAGCTGATTGCATCCAGTCAGAGACTTGCAGCATTCCCTCCTCCTGGATGAGCATGTAGAGACAGTGGACAGTCACTGGCGTTGACTTTGCAGCAATCCCTCATACTGAGCATGCATGTAGCGACAGTGGAGAGGAAAAACTCCCTTTTAACAGGAAGAAACCTCCAGCAGAACCAGAACCAGGCTCAGTGTGAGCAGCCATCTGCCACGACCGACTGGAGGTTTGAGAGAACAGAGCAGAGACACAAAAAGAACACAGAAGCACTGATCCAGGAGTCCTTTCTATGGGAAGGAAAAGTAAATGTTAATGGATGTAGCTCCTTTAGTTGTTTCATCTAGAAAGAAAGAACAGAACCTCTGAGCCAGTTTTCAAGGTTAGAGTCTGAAAGAGAGCACATATAATTAGTTACAGTAAAAGCTCAGTCAATTTCCATGTCTAGGAGAGAGAAAGGGTAAAACACTAAAAGACAGGGCCATGTGGATCATCAGTAGAAGGTGAGCATTAAGTTGTTGCCAGCAGAAGCTCTGACGATTCCCCTCACCAGAAAGGTGTCACAGGCAGACACAGAGTCAGGCCAGGTGTAGCTTCTAGGAAGAGAAAAGAGAGAACAAGGTTAAAAGCTGAAATAACAGCAAATAATGCAAAATTGGAGAGTAGTGTGAGAATGTAGCGAAGAGGGTGAAAGTGGTCGTTATGTCCTCCAGCAGCCTAAGCCTATAGCAGCATAGCTACACAGATATTTTCAGTTCAGATTATTTAGTTAAACGGCGCTTATTTACAACAATGTCGTCTCAAGGCACCCCACAAAGGGTCCCACTGATGGTCATTGTTATACTAAAAACCACAATGATTGGGATACCTCCCTCTGTCAGACTGATTATAACCATTGGAAAAGAGAAGGGGTCATACAGGTAGCAGAAATGGAGGGTGTGTTTGGGTTGTTGCGCTGCATCATTACCTATGCCAATATTATCAATGAAAGGTGTAATAAATAAATTAAGAATTTCATTTGTTTTTAATGTACTCACTATTATCTTCTCTTTAATTAATAAAAAAGCAATCAAATGTAAAAGCTAACACAAAAAGATGAGTAAAGCTAACTGTGTTCTGCAATCACTGATACAAATAATTTTCCATATTCTTATTTTTTTTTTTCTCTATACATTTCCAAACATACTAGGGTTAGGGTCCGGTCCGAGGCCATGGTACTCGACCGGAAAAGGGTGGCTTGTCCTCTTCAGGTTGGAGGGGAGTTCCTGCCTCAAGTGGAAGAGTTTAAGTATCTCGGGGTCTTGTTCACGAGTGGGGGAAAAATGGAACAGGAGATGGACAGACGGATCGGTGCGGCTGCCACAGTAATGGGGGCGCTGTGCCGGTCCGTTGTGGTGAAGAGAGAGCTGAGCCGAAAAGCAAAGCTCTCGATTTACCAGTCGGTATACGTTCCTACCCTCACCTATGGCCATGAACTTTGGGACATGACCAAAAGAACGAGATCCCGGATACAAGCGGCTGAAATGAGCTTCCTCTGTAGGGTGGCCGGGCACTCCCTTAAAGATAGGGGGAGGAGCTCGGCCATCCGGGAGGGGCTCGGAGTAGAGCCGCTACTCCTCCACATCGAGAGGAGCCAATTGAGGTGGCTCGGGCATCTATACTGGATGCCTCCTGGACGCCTTCCTCAGGAGGTGTTCCAGGCACGTCCCACCGGGAGGAGGCCCGGGGGACGGCCCAGGACTCGCTGGAGGGACTCTCGGCTGGCCTGGGAACGCCTTGGGCTCCACCCGGAGAAGCTGGAGGAGATGTCTGGGGAGAGGGACGTCTGGGCGTCTCTGCTGAGTCTGCTGCCCCCACGACCCGGTCCCGAATAAGCGGAAGACGACGAGTACGAGACTATCCAATGAGCTAAACTCTGTACCTGGTATAAAATGCAAGGAGGAATCTCAGTTGATCAGAGTGGATTATCCTAACAGCTGTGCATGTTGCATTTAGTACAAAAAGTTGTCAAAATATCAAAGTGATTAGAAAATGTTCTATTCTCAAAAATGAGCTCAGTCTTATTCAAAGATTTCTAAACATCAGCATCAGCTGTTTTTATGCAGTTGTATTGTTGCATAATCTATCCATCCAGACATTGGCTATGCCTGCTTATACTACTTTATTAACTGAAAAAAAAAACCCGGCCAGATTTCCAGTCAGTTCTATAATTTTCGGGCTGCACGGTGGCGCATTTGGTAGCACTGTTGCCTTGCAGCAAGAAGGTCCTGGGTTCAATTCCCAGCCTGGGGCCTTTCTGCATGGAGTTTGCATGTCCTCCCTGTGCATGCGTGGGTTCTCATCAGGTACTCTGGCTTCCTCCCACAGTCCAAAGATATGCCTGTTAGGTTAATTGGTAACTCTAAATTGCCCTTAGGTGTATGAATGAGTGTGTTGTTTGTGTGCTGCCCTGCGACGGACTGGCGACCTGTCCAGGGTGTACCCCAACTCTCGCCCATAGACTGCTGGAGATAGGCACCAGCTCCCCCATGACCCACTATGGAATAAGCGGTAGAAAATGACTGACTGACTCTATAATTTACACTTTTTTAATTTTGATAAAATGAAATTATTTCAGAAATTTAAAAGGATTATTTGTTTACTGCTGAGTGAAGTAAAAAAGAAATCAGTTGTTTTTGTTTGTTTTTCTTGATTGAAGCATACTGAAACTGTGACTTTAAAAACCAAACACGTAGTTGAACTGGAATATTTGTGTACCATTACACCCTGAAACAACTGGAGTGGTGCACAGCATTACTCTAAAAAGACAAACATAACATGACACATGCATTTATTTTGACTAGATCTAAAGTCTGTGAGGCCATTTTAAGTTTTGCAGAAAAATTGTCAAATCCCAGATGCTCATGTAATCTATGCTGGGATTTTTTTTTTTAAACAGACAGACTCCGGAGGAAGCAACGATTAGGTTATACATACAGGCTTTAACACTCACTGACATGCAGGTGGAAGTACATGGTTAGCTAAATAGCTTAAGGGAAACAACCAGCTCTAAGCAATAGAGGAAAACTGCCCAGAGCTCCTCTCTTCTCTCCATCACCCACAGTCCAGGAAAATAGCTGAAAACACCATCCACTCACATCTACTTCTGTTGAAATTCATTTAGAGTGCAGGCGTTATTTACTATGTTTACCCTGCCTGCTCGCTTTTCAAGCCCACACTGTTGGAGCAACTTAAATTGGCCTCTCGCACCATATAGATTTCCCATCACGGTCCAGCATCTAAAGAAGACACAGGGAGGAGAGAAGCAAAAGTGGAATAGCATCTCGTTCCCTGGTCTGATCGCTCACCCCATTGTCCTCCTCAAATGAAATACATTCTCAGATTAATAGGCCCAATAACACATAGTGATGGCTCATTGTAGTGTGGAAAAGAGTACCTCATTATTCCAGTTACTCAGCTCCTAGTATTTGCTCTCTATCAGGGAGAATTATTACGCCAAATTAATTGTAAAGCAACAAATTAAGCAGGCACCGACATCACCAGAACTCAAAACCCAAGCAGGGAGAGTAGAAGCCAGGCAGATTTAAAGCAACAAGTCAGAGTGTTCTGTAAAATCAATCAAGCGCCTTTCAGAAATAGCTTGTCTCCTGCAGAAAGCGTTGTTGCCAGTTTCTTTTCCTATTTTATTGTCAATCCTTATTTAATCAAGACAAAATCTACCCTCTTAAAAACCAGCTTCCAAGTACACATTTCTTTGCTGACATCATGTGAGGTATAACGCAACTGATCATTGTTCTTTTGAGTTCATTCAGATGTATTTTTATTGTTTCCAATTCCACATTCAAAGGCATCTATTAGCATTTGTCCAGTAATCCAGGAAGGTTTTTTGTGAAGTGCTTATCGAGGCTTGTGTTGATGATACATGTGGTGATGTTCAGAGCCTTGTAAACCGGTTGTATCACGTGATTAAGGAGCTGCATCGCTGGTTTTCATGTGATTCAAATATAATGGACAGAAAAACGCTGCTGATCCTCTCATCACAATTTGTTGTCTTGTAATTGTATTGCGTGTGCGTTAGCAGTCTATTTGTTTGAGCTGGAACGAGCAAGAAAGAGGAGAATATTGGAACGGCCAGAAAAATGTTTATTCCTGCTTGTATAAACTTGCTGTTGCTTTTCTGGCTACCTCCGCTTCATCTGTGCCCTGTGAAAGGGTATTTCCTAAAGCAGGTGAAATCATCTAAAAGAGAAAGTGCCTGAAGCTCTCCACAGTGGAAAAATGTTATTCCTAGTCACATTAGCATGGTTAGAAAGTAGCACAAGCACATTCACATCTCAATATTTTCCCCTAGTTGTTTCCACTTTCCTTTTTGATACAGTCATTGTATCATAACGACAGCATAAGACAAAATTCAGACTATATGACATCACAGACATCATTGATTTATTTTTTCAATTTACAGCTTCATACACAAAATTCATGTCATTATAATCACTCTGCCTTTTTTATATTTATTGTCCACTTGATGGCCCAATAGAGCGAATTAAGCATCATAACACTTCAGCTCATGAGTGGACCAATTGGATGGAAAGCTTCAGTGCTTCACGAAGCTTCAATCTCGCCATCACTAGTGTTTACTTGTATTCTGTATGGTTGCAGTGAAATGCCGATGCCATGTTTGAGGACATTGTATGGATTTCAACAGACATTGGCAACAATTATTTGTTTTCCATTAAGTTTATTTTCAAATCCAAAAATCTTTTCCTGTGGAACCTCTGCACCACTTCCACAGAAAATGTTTGCAATGCAGACAAGGCCCATAATCAGCATAGTCCTTCCGCTTTGCCCCACCATGCATGGGGCAGCAGTACAGCCCTTACCATCACCATCATTCCAGTCAACACCAGAGGGATGAAAGAAATCACATCACTCTGCATTTAGAAGGAGAAGTTGTTCTGGTCAGCTAATGTAGTATGAGTTTAGACAGCATGCAGTGCCCTTGAACTGGAAAATATTGTTATATATTATATTATATTATATTATATTATATTATATTATATTAACATGACTCTTACAGTTTTCATTTGAAAAGTCCTTTCTTTACTAGACATAAAAATGTTTTGATTAGAGTTGGTAAGTTTTCAGTCCATTTATAAACGTATAAATAAAAAAGTTCTATTGTATTTTACTCCAAATATTTCTACTTTTCTCAGGGTTTAAACATGTGCCAATAAAACATCACATGAAACATCCAAATGTGAAACATCTGCATGCTCATGTACGATTTTATGGTTTCCAAAACAATTATGTCTGCAATGTTAAACTGAGGACCTGACATGTTGACATGATGAAACAGCTGACAATATGATAAACATGTCCAAGAAGGACTTCAACTGAGGTTTAAATCAACTCATTATGGGCATTTCAGAGATTTATTTAGAAAAGCAAGAAAAGGCTGGTATTATAAAAATTTTACATATTTTACTTTATATTCACATATTTAAAAAGAACTGGTAAAAATCAAATCAAACTCCATTTGTTTCTGTATTAAAGTAATACAAGCAGAGTATTACATTTAAACATTTTACAAGTGGTAAAATAAAACAAAAATTACATCAAACAGATTAATAAGAATAAGAATAAGGAAATAATATTCATTACTTTTCTTCCCTTGTCTTTTTTCAGGCATACTAAAATCAAAGTCAATCAAAACCTTTATTCATAAATCGCTTTAACATAAGGCTCTCAAGATGAAATCCTAACTACATAATTGACTTTATTAGTTTTAGACTGCATCTGGCATCAAAGTAGACTATATTGATGGAGTAGGAATCTGTGTTTGTTTGACCTTGAATCAACAGAAAGTTCTAAAGACTCTAACTTTCCATTTAGCGTCACCGTCCACAGCAGTGTCAGTGGCTTGATGGTCACTGATGTTATAATCTTATTGGCAATATTGCATTTGAAGGCTTGTTTTTCTATAGTTAGTTCATGACTATTAGATTATTTAATTTGCCACTGTGCATGGACTGTACTGGACACCATTTAATTACATTTTACACACATTCTGCTTGTCTTGCTGTTTTTGTGTGGCCACTGCTCTTACTATTCTTGTTTACTTCACAATAAAAGAAAACAAAAGAAGGTACATTTTCGGTCAAACAGGCTGAATGGTTCCTGTAACTCCAATGCAACTTGAATGCCTGAGCAACAGTGTGAATAAATCCATGCCAACCTATTAGCTAAATCCTGGTGCCTTTTGTGATGTCATCTACTCAAACACATCCAGGAGGATAAGCTGTTTTTCTTCTGTGTCTTTGTATCTTTACAACCCATACATCATTACCCAACTGTATTTTTGTTGTCTTTGAATTTGGGAATAAAAAAAGAATACACCACAATATCTTTAACAAAGTTGTTCTAAACATCTTTCTGAAAATCGTGGACAAAGACAATAATCTAATGGTCTAGGCAGGATCAAAAACAAGAATGTCATGTTTAGGGACATCTGATGTCAAAGGATCAATGGCCCCTGACAAGGAATTTTAAAACATACTATCTGTCTGACTGCTGGTGGCAATAAACTGAAGATTAACCTTTACATCCCTGCTATTTCTGAGAAGTACCCTGAAGGGCATGCTTTGCTGTTTGCTAATCAAAAAAAAAACTTGCTTTTTCAATACCATAAGAACAGGGAATGGCTTAGTGTCTTTGCAGTAGGGCCTTGAAGTTATTGACTTCTTTCCCCTTCCAATATGAGCATCATAAATGTAAAAGATGAAGACGCTACAGCCAAGCATTATATATCACTTGCACAGCTCCAGATATGCGTACAAGACACAGCTGGTTTATTAAAAATAAACACCATATATTATTTCTATGCTGCAGCACAGATGTAATAATTCCTGTTGCTGTGAATAGAAGTACAGAATTGTAATCACATGACAAGAGAGCAACCAGGGTGTTGTTTGGGATAGCCTGCTCCGCTTGCTGCATAACTGGGTTCTTTGTGAGCCACACAGACACAAGAGCTCCTTTTCTTCTCCACAAGCATGATCCTCTTTCACCCTGATACCTTTCAGCCGGGAGCCAAGGTTTTGAATAGCTGTGACCTCTGTGGCCTCCTCTGGCCTCCAACCCTCCAGCTGTTCATCCTTCCAGTCCAGCACATTGTCCACAACCTCTGGTTTGCAGAAGCAAGAAGACCAGCACCCCTCTGGGTGTAAGAATTGACCCCCGCAGGGCAAAGCTGCAACACAGCAGGCATAATGCTGGAGTTCCCACATGAGCGTTGGAGCATGACAAGAAGGAGAGAATAGAAAGGCAGGCAAAGTTAACTAATGCATGCATGGGTGAGGTTTTGGAGGAATGGAAGGGAAATATAAATGAAGAGTCAGGGTGGGAGATGGACGTCCGTCACACAGTGTTGGAAATCTGAGAAGAGATAAATGAGGGAGAATTGAAAAGAGAGAAGAAAGGTAGTTTAGGTGAAGCTACGACATGGTAATAAGATGATGTTGGACAGATACAGACATACATCAAGGTGGGACAGAAGAGCTTGCTTCCCCTTCTGCATGGCTGGCTCCAATGACAGGACAGAATTCCCTCAGCTCCCACCGCTAACTGGATGATAGCTGCAATCTCTCCATTTTTCAAACCCTCCTCACTTTCCTCTCTATATCTGTCCTGCAATCATTCATTTCCATGTTTTTTTTTTCTCCATGCTTTTTTCCCTGATGTCATAAGACAGCATTGTAGCCATCCAAACCAACGTTAGCCTATATAGTTTTGTTTGTTTACCTGTGATAAATCACTGCTCCAGGCCTTTTTCTCATTAGAGTAGCCAGAGAAAGACAATGGCAACTTGAGAATGGTTTAAAAATGTCTATAATTTGATGATGGGGTGTGTGTTTGTGTGTGGGAGGGCATGAGGAGGGGTATATGCACTTGTGCAGGGAGAACGGATGGAAATCGCCTCTGTACAGGATGAAAGCCTCTGAGGACTTCCATTGACTATGAAATGTGATGATCCCCCTTCACCCTCAGACACCGGGAGAGTTCAGCTCAACATGGCCCTGGGCACTAAACCTTGGATTCTGCTGTGTGAAGACTTCAGAGTGTGTGCTCGTAATCAGGCGTGCTTCTCTCTCTTTCTCTTTGTCATATAAAATACCTGCCTCATTCTTCATTTCTTTAAATTGAACCCACAAATTTTTAAACTTGCATTCTGTCTGTCACAAACTCCATAAGAGGATGGATGACTCATGGATGTTCTGAGGGTTTATTTACATATATTTTACTGTAGCTCATAACTGACTGATTCAGACTATGCATGTATTTGAATAGGAATATTTGTGTGAATTTTGCTTTGCATGTTGCCATAAAGTCTGAAGGAAGTGTTTATGCAAGTGTGTGTTTCTGTATCACAACACAAGCGCCTGGTTGGTTGGTGAGCTGTTGGCACGGTTCTGGTACCCTACTGGGACCAACCCTGCCCGAGCAGCCTGGTGGAGGGGACAAGCTGTGGCATGTATACACACACTATGTGCATATCCAGGAACACACATAGAGCAGCTGCTCCTTCTGCAGCTGCTGCAGTCACCCAACCCACAGCTCCCTGTTCCACAGGATGGTGGGTGGAGAAGGCAAGATTGGTTAAAGAAAAAAAACAAAAAACTGAAACCAAAATGGAGGGCAAAGAAAGAGAGATGGAAAAGTGGGAAGAGTGTTAGAAATAAGGGAAGGAAAGAAAGCTGAAAAAATAAACATAGGATATGAGGAAAAGATGAGCAAGAGGGTAATGGAAATCAGTTGCTTGAGAGGTTCAAGTGGAAGAAGATATTTAAGATCCACACAGACTTAAAGCAACACACACACAACAACAAGCAGTACCACACAGATTAGCAGATAAAAATAATCATCTCCACTGTAATCCCACTATGCTTTACACTTGTTCTTAAATACAGTTTTTATCAATAAAAACTCCAAACGTTGCGGTAAAAATATTTTGTAAAACGTCTTTGTAAAGATTTTACTGACCTGAATTAATGTTTTTATGCTACACAGATTTGCTATTGAATGACATTCAGATTGAAAGAGAGACTATTGGCTGATGTGGTTTTCTCTCTTTGTCGTGACCTGCTCTACATGCTGTTCTCAGAAACCTGTTTATGTAGGGGAAAGTAGCATAGAGAGCAGCTGACACACTAGCCATTAAATGTTCAAAGGAAATCACTGAGTTCAGAAAGCAGATCAACTTTTTCTGAAAGCTCTGTATAAACAAGGTTTACTGGAACCACATTTAAATGTTTAATCAGCCAAATCAATGGTCGTATCAAAACAGAGAGGAAACTTGCTAGTGCTAACCTGGCACTTTACCCTGCTTTTTTATTAGTACTTTCTCTGCTCAACCCAGGCTGGGTTGGGTCGGCTCTACATGGTTTGGTTCATTTTCCATTACAATTAAGTATCATCATCGTGGGCAGAATCAACAGCAAGGCAACTCCAAAGTTTGAAATGTAGCATGATGTGACTTTTAGTGACACAAACACACCAACTGCCTTGACTGCTGCTCAGTCTATGACTGTTGTCAAACTCTGATTGAAGAGAGCCAGGAAAGGCTGTGGGGGGCCAAGACAAAGCACTCTGCATAAGTACAGAAGAGAGAGAGAAGCCATGGAGCAGTATGAGCTAAGGACGTGTGAGGGTTAGCTAGCACTACCTAATGCTACCTTGCTGAAGTGGTCAAATACACAATAAGCCCAGCACACAATTATTTAATGGATGAAGACTTTGGTTATTAAAATGTGCTGTGACTAGTGATGCAGTGTCGCGCTATTAGCACAACGCGGCATGGTTGGAACCACATCCCTTTAGGTACTTAAAGTAGTAACGGTTTCACATAACCCCAAGCTGCTGGCTTTCGGCTTGCCAGCAACCCAGGACCCAGAGACCCACCAGACCAGCCTAGACCACAGGCACCATGCAGGCACCGGCAAGTGCTACGAACCCCCACTGTCCACCCAAGCCTAACCCATATCCCTCAAATGCCTCCCAACCTCAGACCTTATCCTGCCCCACTCATGCCCTCACAGTCAGAGATATTTTCTCAGATTGTGGAACAAGTTAATGATTTTGAATGTTAAAATATTTCCACTTTTGATCCTCTGCTACCAAAGATTTTGGTTTAAATGAGATTTCACAGTTTTAAAATTGATGAAGAGGAGCCTGCCATGGGGTAGGGGGCCGCATCAAACTGTCAAATTACCAAAGTAATTAGTAAATTAACAGCAGGGACCCTGAGGGCCTTTCACTACAGTCTGATATGGACCTCCTTCAGAACAAGCAGACCTTGAAGGCTGTCCCAAGCAGACCAATAAACTAGCTAATCAACCCACTCTATCATCTGTGCCTCACATTTCTTTTTCAACACATCTCAAATGCATAACATTTGTGCATTTAAAATGAATGCAGTATGTGCTGTAGGGCTTTGGACTGTTTGAGTTCTTAATTCACAATCACACAAGAGAGGGCATGTCTTTACTATCTGAGGCATTATTGTTTATCCCACAAAGCTGCACCTAACAGTAAACATGCATTCTGCAGTGAGCAGTAGTTCATGCATGTATGCCATAAAACATAGGTCTTGGAAATTAAATTCCTAAATTTGCAGCCAGGCGACGAAGAAGAAGAGAGGGAGTTGAAAAGTGTCTGCCCCACATTGCTTCTTAGCCACTGGCAGTTGCACAGCAGAGGAGAAATGTGCTTACATCATCACATGCTGTCCCGGCATCCTGCAGAGGGCACTGCTAACAGATGAAATGCAGAGCAAAGGAGGCAACCAACCGACCCAGGAGGAGCTCGGAGAGGCACTCCCACGCAGCTTGGATATCTGACATTCTTGGCAGCCTCTCAGAGAGGTCAGTAGTAAAATATTCGAGCAGAGCTAACCTTCAAGAAGGACCGTGTTCTAGCAAGCTGAGACCAGAGGCTTAATTTATCACTAATTAAAGTCTACATGGGGTACAAGGATAAATCTTTCTCAGTGAGTCTCAGACTCAAGTGTCCTAACTAACAGTCCTCGGATTTGGACAAGATATGTTCCATGTAAGGCAGTGGGTGATGTGAAGGCAAGAGGAGCACTTTGTTGAATATTTTGTTTCTTTTAAGTGATATAGAAGAGAAGTCAGAGCCATTCTGCACAAGTTATCGCAATGTGACCCAGATATGTGTATTTATTTGTCACAAATGGTAAGCATAAGCAGCAGATATTTCTTCAACTCAAGTTCTCAGAGGCAGAAGTTTGACTGTTACAGCTGTATTTCTGCAAAAGATGGAATGCAGAATGTAGCAATTAAAATGCAGTTATTTCCAAAAAAGCTTAAACCTTGAGGTTTAGACCTTGAGATTTGTATTTGATCCCAACAACAAGTTTTAAGAATAAAAAGTAAAAGAAGTGGTTGTAAATACTTTTAGTGGTCATCATGAATGGTAATGTAAAGAGTAGTTTGACAAAACCAAAATTACAGTTGTCAACATAAAATGGTGAAGAGACTGGATTTTATCATCTTCACTTCATGGTCAGGAAAAAGGCTCAGATAATGTCAAGAAATCTCTTTATTCAAGTGAGCAGACTAAAGGAAACAGAAGAAAATAGATGGGCCCTCAAACAGCACTGTTACTGTTGGCATATCTTTGTTATGGTCTTCATTGATTGATACATGGACATTTTCATGAAAGCGTTAATGCAATGTCTATGATTAACTTTTTTCTAAATATCACAGCGATAAAGCACAACTTAAGATATAAGGTCAAAGACAAGCTCATGTAATCCATGTGATGAGAAGAAAAATATTTAACTGGCAATTTTATTCCAAACTTTTAACTTGCTTACAGGAATTTTAGGGACTGTTGCATTTCTCTGACAGAAATTATGTTGTAGAGAAATACAAACACAGATCATTTAAGGGCACATCTGTAAAGATGCATACAAAGTTTAAAAATGTAAGATTCAGCTGAACCCACAGTTTTTTGTATATAATTTATGTGTCTGGACTGAGATAACCATTGAAAAGTGTGTCTGGTGAACCAATCCTGTTTGGCAAAGCCAGTCTTGCGGAAGGTGAAAATGCTGAAGTAACATAACAGAAACAGTGGTAAACAGGTCAAAATTATTACAGAATGTTGGATTTACCACAAGCTTCAATGTTGGTCCATTCCTGTGTGTTGAAGTGCTTAGAAACTAATAATAATCTCCTTAAGGCCAATGACTTACAGATGCTGGTATTCTTTGTTTTTATTGCCTACCTACGGGGTTGTACAGTTATTTGGAACAAATAAAAAATCACAATTAAAAGCCTGAACTCCATTTTAGGAAACGGAGTTTCCAGTTTCAATTGATTTGTTTTAAAGTAGGACCATATACATTAATAAAGATATAAACCAGTTAAATGTAAATGTAGCCAAGTTGTCCAGCAGGTTAGTTTTCATCTGCGGTCCCTGTGTCTGATGCAAACAGGCATCCAGCAGGTATATAAAATATTAATATCTACAAAATAATTAAATGTAAAACATTTATACTCTCCCAGATTTTTTTCGTTTTTGCTTTTTTGTCACATTCAAATGTTTCAGATCATCAACCAAATTAGTTTTACTATCAGACAAAGATAGCCTGAGGAAATACAAAATGCAGTTTCCCATTATTAATGGAAAAATCTTACAAAACCAGCCGCCTCCTATGTGAACAAGTAAATCCCCTATTAACTCATCCTTAGCAGCAACAACTGCCATCAAGTGTTTTGTGATAAATGGCAATCAGTTTTTCACATTGCTGTGAGGGTTTTCAACCATGAACGACCTGTTTAGGTTTATGCAACAGCAACACTACTTCAAAACCTTCATTTTGTTTGGTTTTAAACAGTTCAATAGTGGACTTGTTGGAGTGCTTTACCTTTTTATGCTGCTGCTAATTCAAATTGTACTTGAGCTTAAACTCACAAACTGATGATCGGACATTCATCCTCACAGCAGCCCCAGACAATCACACTACCATCACCATGTTTGGCTGTAGGTATGATGCTCTTTTTCTGAAATGATGTATTAGTTTTACACCAGTGTAACAGGACCCAAACCTTTTGTCCTGCCAGTCCACAGAGTATTTTCCGAAGGTTTTATGGAATCAACAAGATATTTTTTGCCACATTTAAGACGGTCCTTTGTGTAGTTCTTCAGAAGAGATCTACAAGGGGGCAAATACTGTTTCACATCATTGTGTGGTTATTTATATTGAAAATATAGTCTATGCCTGCTGTACATAAAAGAAAATTCTGATGTAGAAAGTTCTGATTGTCAAAACATTCTTATTTTTAACATTGTGTTAGGAGGTAAGATAATATGAGGACTGCCTGACAGAATATTTGTGATTAGTTCCAACAAGAAACTACCAGACACCTATGACAGCCTCACAACTGCTAGTTAGTTACAATAATTTTAAAGGGAACATGTGTTCAGTCATTTAATGGAAGTCTTTTTCAGGGTTCAGTCTTACCCTTTTTAGGCAAAACAATGACAAATTAAGTTCTGCATGTATTACAGTATCGATGCCCTGTGGTAAAAGAGTCCTTTACTTACTGTAAACATCCGATGAATTTGATGAATGGCGCTGAACAAAAGACCACTAAAAGCAAGTTTCAACACAACATTTGCAAACTAACACATACAAAACTGTCATCTAAGCTGTTCTGGCAATTTTAAACAGTTTTTTTCATCATTTTGCTTCAGACCAATAAAGACAAGAACAAACAGACTGAAAAACACCTTCTACTCAAAGGTTTGTTGCCCTGAACACCGCAAGTTCATCCAAAACCTAAACAATTACCATTTTCATTTTCTTAGTGCAATATCAATACATACACGTGTAATATTCTAGCATCTTGACACATATACAAGTGACATATATATATATATACATATATATATATATATATATATATATATATATGTGTGTGTGTGTGTGTGTATGTAGGTGTGTGTGTATATATACACAGCTCAAAAAAATAAAGGGAACACTTCAACAACACAATATAACTCCAAGTTAATCAAACTTCTGTGAAACTCAAACTGTCCACTTAGGAAGCAACAATGATTGACAATCAATTTCACAGCTGTTGTGCAAATGGAAAAGACAACAGGGGGAAATCTTTGGCGATTAGCAAGACACACTCAATAAAGGAGTGGTTCTGCAGGTGGGGACCACAGACCACTTCTCAGTACCTATGCTTTCTGGCTGATGTTTTGGTCACTTTTGAATGTTGGTGGTGCTTTCACACTCGTGGTAGCATGAGACGGACTCTACAACCCACACAAGTGGCTCAGGTAGTGCAGCTCATCCAGGATGGCAGTGGCTGGAGTGTTCCCCAAACCTGAATCCGATTGAGCACATCTGGGACATCATGTCTCGCTCCATCCACCAACGTCACATTGCACCACAGACTGTCCAGGAGTTGGCGGATGCTTTAGTCCAGGTCTGGGAGGAGATCCCTCAGGAGACCATCCACCGTCTCATCAGGAGCATGTCCAGGTGTTGTAGGGAGGTCATACAGGCACGTGGAGGCCACACACAATACTAAGCCTCATTTTAACTTGTTTTAAGGACATTACATCAAAGTTGGATCAGGCCACCATTGGTTAATAAATTTGATTTCCATTGATGATTTTTGTGTGATTTTGTTGTCAGCACATTCAACTTTGTACAGAACAGAATATTCAATCAGAATATTTAATTCATTCATATCTGGGAGGTGTTGTTTGAGTGTTCCCTTTATTTTTTTGAGCAGTGTATATGTATTTATGTGTTTGTGTATACAACTTAAATTTCATTGTACTATTTTGTACAAAGACAATAAAGGCATTCTGATTATTATTTTAGTTTATATTAGTTTTTTCTTTTTATGTGATCATTGCATTTTTGTCACATTTTATGCAGCTCCCTGTTTTCTTGGGACTAATGCTTTTTTTAGTAAGATGGGAATCTTACCAAAGGTGCAGTGGAAATATCATGCAGCGTCTTTTTTTGATGCATCTCACACAGCTCAACAAGCTTAACCAGCAATTTTCTGGGTGTATTACCAGGATCACATAGCAAATGCCCTGGCCAAAGAGAAATGCTGTAAACACAATTGAGCAGCATTCTTCTCGTGGTTCCAATTAATCACAGTTGCAACAGCATCTTTGCATCTAAGGCCAGAGAGTGCAGACGAGTGTGCCTTTATGGCTTCCAGAGGCGTGAGTAGCCAGCTGTAGCGCTGTTTGGGATGCTGATTGGAAGTGAGTGTTGAGCGCTCAGGACAATTATGGAATCATTACTGCCGCCACACCGCAGGCATAATATGAACACTGAGCCATTTGTCAAGCAGCCACAGCTTTCTAATCAAGCTCACATGTGTTTGCATGTTACTTTTAGCGTGAATGAGAATACACGCACATGTGCCTGAGCGTGATGGCCTTGGCATGTTGGCAGAGGAAGTGGAATGTTACTCACTATGTGTGTGCACGATTGTTAGACGCAGGGGATGATTCAAGAGCCATGCCCAGTGTTTTCTGCCTGTTTATTTGCCTGCATTTGTGATGGCATCCAAAGCACAGCGCATAGATGAGTGTGTGTTTGTGTGTGCATGTGGATTATTTGAGAGCAAGGAATGCCCTGCCTGTGTGTAACTGTCTAAACATGTCCCTGTCAGCTGTCTATTTGGCCCCTTCATGGAAAAATAACTGAACATGAGTTACGGTATTTGTTTTCACCACACCCAAAAGTATCATCTCATATTGGTGCTGAGGGGTGGGCAACAGGATGGCCCTCTGTGACCTCTTTCTAACTGGTATATCTACTGGTAAAAGGCTCATCAGAGATGATTATAGGATGATGAGAGTTAGGATGATTGAAGAATAGACCACAGTTTTATATGTTATATGGCTTGTTTTTCTTTATCAACAGGAAGTGCCAGCAGTGGTTCCTCCGGAAATTCCTTTAATGTTTTTAGTGCTGGTAAGATTGGTGTCACTAATAATCTTTGGGTGGCACACCAGAATCAAACATCATAAAATAATTTCTGTAGTTTTTCTTTTAAGTATGTTGCTCAGGTGCCAGAATTGACATAATCATTCACATTTAATATCAGTCAGATGATCCAAACAAGAAAAGAGAACCTAAATAGATAGAAACAATGCAATTACGTTAAATTAGAAGTGAAGTTTGAGCATTTTTACCATCTCTATAATTTATGACAAAAGTGGCTGGGGTCAGTCTGATAGAGAATGTGTGGATGGAGCTAAATATTAGGGCGATGGCAAGGAGGCATTCCAACTTTTAGACTTAGAGCTCATCGCCCAGGATAAATCTTCAAAATACCAACATGCAAAAAGTTCTAATTTCCAATGAGAAACTTCTTGGTAGAATGAAAACAGTTTTAAAACTAAATCTCCCTGAGGTATGAAAAATGACTGACTTTAGCTGTACATGGTTAAGAAACGGTTTGTTTATGGGTACAAAATGGCTGTTTGAGGGGAAGAAATGGGGATATAAACAGGTGATTGTGTCCAGACAGAGGTGTGAACACACTCAAAATGTTTTGAGAGTTTTGCACAGACCACCAATGAAGGTGGTCTGGAACACTTTTATCTGCATTACTGTGGTGGTCTATACATGATAGGACCACCCACTGATCCGACATGACCTCCCTCAGGCAGCAGAGTTACCTGTAGGTCTCTTGGTTAAAAAGGAGAGAAAATCAGCACTGCTGTCAGCTTCTCTAAAACAATCACTTGAAAGATAGGACTGTTTTTGTCCAAGGTTTTAATAAACTCATTGCTGATGTTAGAATGATTAATCAGTAGATATCTAGACCCACTATGTATGTGTGAGTTTTCTCTGCAGTATTAGTTTATTTTCACCCTTTTTTGAGTTGCTGGTATCTCTAGTCACTGCATTGTGCAGCGGCTCATGTAAATCACAGAAAGTAATGCAATCCCTGCAAGTCAACATAGCCATACGTAAGTAAATAAAGGTCTTTTGAGCTACTGGGGTTTTACCAAACTGCAGTTTTAAGGATTAAAATCATTAGTGACTGAGCACAAATGGTGAGTTTCCTACTTTTTTTATCCTGCTTTACTTCACTTATAACGTGTCTGGTAAATCATGATGAGGAATTTCCTCATCAGAGGAAATAACTCTAAATATGTGACTGGTTTAATCTCAACCATGATAATGTCGCTATAGTTTAAGTAATGAATGTATTTGTGATGTTACAGAAACATTATAAAAGCTGTCGAGGGTCCTAGTGATATTACTCCGTCACTATTTCAAACCTTTGTAGTTTTGGTTGTCTGGCATA
This sequence comes from Girardinichthys multiradiatus, assembly GCF_021462225.1. Lineage (NCBI taxonomy): Eukaryota > Metazoa > Chordata > Actinopteri > Cyprinodontiformes > Goodeidae > Girardinichthys > Girardinichthys multiradiatus. The sequence continues at coordinate 4,687,053 of NC_061811.1, forward strand.
GATCAGGACCATACTTTTTCTACTTGTTTAATGACTCCAATTCATGTTTCATTCACTAGTAGGAGTCAAATTAGTTGTAATACTGTATGAGGGGAGCTGTGGAAAATATGAATCAGAATTTATTAGTTCTCCAAAACTCTGACAACACTAGGTTCAGACCAGGAAGCAGGGTCGTAGTTTAATACTCCTCTCTGCAGCTTCTGTATTTCTACCCACCCATTACCCTGTTAAGACAGCGTCTCGCCCACGGCCAAAATTGAATAGGTTAAAAAATAATCTAAAAGGAGGAAATCAGGAAAGTCTCATAAAAATAAACACAACTCAGACCGAAAAGAAAAATAAAACAATTAAATGTGGCCTACTGAACATAAGATCTCTCTCTTTAAAGACTTTGCTAGTTAGCGACCTGATTTGTGACAATCAGATTGATGTATTTTGCCTCACAGAAATCTGGCTGCAGCAAGAGGATTATGTTACTATAAATGAGTCAACTCCTACTAATTATTAAAATTTTCACATTCCTCGAAATACTGGGCAAGGAGGAGGAGTAGCAACCATCTTTCAGTCCGATTTATTGATTAGTCCCTGACCAATCAATAGCTAGAACTCTTTTGAATATTTAATCCTTAGTTTTCCTCATCCAAATTGCAAAGCACTAAAACCACTTTGGTTTGTTGTTTTGTACCGTCCACCAGGCCCTTACTCTCAATTTTTTGATCAGTTTTCAGACCTTTTATCTGATTTAGTGTTAAGTACAGATAAGGTTATTATAGCGGGGGATTTTAACATTCATGTTGACACTGAAAGTGATAGCCTAAATATAGCATTTAATGCTATCTTAGACTCAATTGGCTTTGCTCAAAAAATTAACAAACCTACCCACCTTTGTCTTCATTCTCTGGACCTTGTGCTGACATATGGCATTGAGTGTAAAGATATAATATGTTCTCATAACCCTGTCCTGTCTGACCATTTCTTAATAACGTTTCAGTTTAATTTAACCGAGTACTCCACACCTGAAAGAAAATTTCATTACAGTAGATCATTATCAGGCGATGCTGTAACAACCTTTAAAGAATCTGCTCCACTTTTAATTTCCTCATTTTCACTGAAAAGCACAGTGGAGGGCAATAATTCTGTTTCTGTCCCTTCTCAAATTGATTCTTTTGTTCATAGTGTTTCTTCATCATTGGGTGATGCATTAGACAATGCAGCCCCCTTGAAAAAGAAGGTAATCATTCATAGGAGGCTAGCTCCTTGGTTTAATTCAGAGCTGCATACGTTAAAGCACAATGTTAAAAAATTGGAGAGAAAATGGCGCTCTACACACCTAGAGGATTCCTACTTAATCTGGAAAAATAGCCTACTTTTGTGTAAAAAGATACTTCGCCAAGCCAGAACAGCTTATTTCTCATCATTAATAGAAGAGAACGAGAATAATCCTAGGTTCCTCTTTAGTACAGTTGTTAAACTTACACATAGTCATAGCTCGGTTGAGCCATCCATTCCCTTAGCTCTTAGCAGTCATGACTTTATGGGATTCTTCTTAAATAAAATTGATTCTATTAAAAATAAAATCTTTGACATACTCCCGAAGATGATTACTTTATCCTCAGCAAGTGAGACAACATTGGAAGTAACTGTAGAACCTGATCTGTGTTTGGACTGTTTTTATCCTGTGGAGCTTCCTGAGTTATCAGAAATATTAGCTTCATCTAAACCTTCAACTTGTATGTTAGACCCAATCCCAACCAAATTATTTAAGGAAGTGTTCCCTCTGATTACAAGCCCCATTTCAGTCAGGCTTCAGAGCTCATCATAGCACTGAAACAGCTCTACTGAAAGTAACTAATTATATTCTTATGGCCTCAGATAATGGACTTGTGTCTGTACTGGTTCAGTTTGATCTCAGTGCTGCATTTGATACAGTCAACCATAATATTCTCTTAAAAAGGCTGGAATATGCTGTAGGGATCAGGGGAACAGCGCTAGGCTGGTTTAAATCTTATCTGTCTGACAGATTCCAGTTTGTTCATGTAAATGATAAATCATCTTTAACTCCAGGGTTAATTGTTGAGCACCACAGGGTTCAGTACTTGGGCCAATTCTCTTTACTATATACAGGGGTTGGACAATAAAACTGAAACACCTGGTTTTAGACCACAATAATTTATTAGTATGGTGTAGGGCCTTCTTTTGCGGCCAATACAGCGTCAATTAATCTTGGGAATGACATATACAAGTCCTGCACAGTGGTCAGAGGGATTTTAAGCCATTCTTCTTGCAGGATAGTGGCCAGGTCACTACATGATGCTGGTGGAGGAAAACGTTTCTTGATTCACTCCTCCAAAACACCCCAAAGTGGCTAAATAATATTTAGATCTGGTGACTGTGCAGGCCATGGGAGATGTTCAACTTCACTTTCATGTTCATCAAACCAATCTTTCACCAGTCTTGCTGTGTGTATTGGTGCATTGTCATCCTGATACACGGCACCGCCTTCAGGATACAATGTTTGAACCACTGGATGCACATGGTCCTCAAGAATGGTTTGGTAGTCCTTGGCAATGACGCACCCATCTAGCACAAGCATTGGGCCAAAGGAATGCCATGATATGGCAGCCCAAACCATCACTGATCCACCCCCATGCTTCACTCTGTGCATGCAACAGTCTGGGTGGTACGCTTCTTTGGGGCTTCTTCACACCGTAACTCTCTCGGATGTGGGGAAAACAGTAAAGGTAGACTGATCAGAGAACAATACATGTTTCACATTGTCCACAGCCCAAGATTTGCGCTCCTTGCACCATTGAAACTGACGTTTGTCATTGGCATGAGTGACCAAAGGCTTGGCTATGGCAGCCCGGCTGTGTATATTGACCCTGTGGAGCTCCCGACGGACAGTTCTGGTGAAAACAGGAGAGTTAAGGTGCACATTTAATTCTGCCGTGATTTGGGCAGCCGTGGTTTTATGTTTTTTAGATACAATCCGGGTTAGCACACGAACATCCCTTTCAGAAAGCTTCCTCTTGCGTCCACAGTTAATCCTGCTGGATGTGGTTCGTCCTTCTTGGTGGTATACTGACATTACCCTGGATACCGTGGCTCTTGATACATCACAAAGACTTGCTGTCTTGGTCACAGATACGCCAGCAAGACGTGCACCAACAATTTTTACTGGTGCAATGTGCAATCAATGAAGACTGGCTACCAGGCTGGTCCAATTTAGCCATGAAACCTCGTACTCGTACTCGTCGTCTTCCGCTTTATCCGGGACCGGGTCGCGGGGGCAGCAGACTCAACAGAGATGCCCAGACGTCCCTCTCTCCAGACACCTCCTCCAGTTCCTCCAGGGGGAGCCCAAGGCGTTCCCGGGCCAGCCGAGAGACATAGTCCCTCCAGCGTGTCCTGGGCCGTCCCCTGGGCCTCCTCCCAGTGGGACGTGCCTGGAACACCTCCCAAGGAAGGCGTCCAGGAGGCATCCGGTATAGATGCCCGAGCCACCTCAACTGGCTCCTCTCGATGTGGAGGAGCAGCGGCTCTACTCCGAGCCCCTCCCGGATGGCCGAGCTCCTCACCCTATCTCTAAGGGAGTGCCCGGCCACCCTACGGAGGAAGCTCATTTCAGCCGCTTGTATCCGGGATCTCGTTCTTTCGGTCATGACCCAAAGTTCATGGCCATAAGTGAGGTTAGGAACGTAGACCGACCAGTAAATTGAGAGCTTTGCTTTTCGGCTCAGCTCTCTCTTCACCACAATGGACCGGCACAGCGCCCCCATTACTGTGGCAGCCGCACCAATCCGTCTGTCGATCTCCCGCTCCATTCTTCTCACTCGTGAACAAGACCCCGAGATACTTAAACTCCTCCACTTGAGGCAGGAACTCCCCTCCAACCTGAAGAGGACAAGCCACCCTTTTCCGGTCGAGTACCATGGCCTCGGACTTGGAGGAGCTGATCCTCATCCCAGCCGCTTCACACTCGGCTGCGAACCGCCACAGTGCATGCTGTAGGTTTTGGCTAGAGGGGGCCAGCAGGACCACGTCATCTGCAAAAAGAAGAGACGAAATCCACTGGTCCCCAAACCCGACCCCCTCCGGCCCTTGGCTGCGTCTAGAAATCCTGTCCATAAATGTTATGAACAGGACCGGTGACAAAGGGCAGCCCTGCCGGAGTCCAACATGCACTGGGAACAGGTCTGACTTAGTGCCAGCAATGCGGACCAAACTCCTGCTCCGCTCATACAGGGACCGGATGGCCCCTAGTAAAGGGCCCCCGATTCCATACTCCTGGAGCACCCCCCACAGGGCATCCCAAGGGATACAGTCGAATGCCTTCTCCAGGTCCACAAAACACATGTGAACCGATTGGGCAAACTCCCATGAACCCTCGAGCACCCTGTAGAGGGTGTAGAGCTGGTCCAGTGTTCCACGGCGGTGACGAAAACCACACTGCTCCTCCTGAAGCCGAGGTTCGACTATCGGTCGGACTCTCCTCTCCAATACCCTGGCGTAGGCCTTACCAGAGAGGCTGAGGAGTGTGATCCCCCTGTAGTTGGAACACACCCTCCGGTTGGAACACCACCCCAGTCTGCCAGTCCAGAGGCACTGTCCCCGACCGCCACGCAATGTTGAAGAGACGTGTCAACCATGACCTACAACATCCAGAGACTTGAGGTACTCAGGGCGGATCTCATCCACCCCCGAAGCCTTGCCACTGCGGAGCTTTTTAACCACCTCGGTGACTTCAGCCTGGGTGATGAAAGAGTCCGACCCCGAGTCCCCAGCCTCTGTTTCCACCACGGAATGCGTGATGGCAGGATTGAGGAGATCCTCAAAGTACTCCTTCCACCGCCCGATAATGTCCGTCAGACGCCTCAGGAGTCCCACAAGCCAACCACAGCCGATAGGACTCATTCACTCCTTCTTCAGCTTCAGGAGTGAAACTTCCACGCCATGAAACCTCCCACACTAAAATGACAGGTGTTTCAGTTTCATTGTCCAACCACTGCATATGCTTCCAATAGGTCAAATTATCAGGCAGCATGGGATAAATTTTCACTGTTATGCTGATGATACTCAGCTTTACTTATCCATAAATCCTGATAAACCCAACCAGTTAGATAGACTACAAGCATGTCTTGAAGATATAAAAACTTGGATGACTTTAAATTTTTTGCTTCTAAATTCAGACAAGACAGAAGTTGTCATCTTTGGACCGAAGTCTTTAAAAAATAAACTGCTTAGTCAATCACTTAACCTGGATGGCAAAAAATTGACCTCCGGTAATAAAGTAAAAAACCTTGGTGTTACTTTTGACCAGAACATGTCATTTAAAACCTATATTAAACAGCTCTCTAGGATTTCCTTCTTTCACCTCCGGAACATTGCCAAAGTTAGAAATATCCTATCCAGGAGTGACGCTGAAAAACTAGTCCATGCATTTGTTACTTCAAGGCTGGACTATTGTAATTCTTTACTATCAGGATTTCCACAAAATACAGTTAAAAGCCTTCAGCTGATTCAAAATGCTGCAGCAAGAGTTCTGATGAAAATTAAAAAGAGAGATCATATTTCTCCTATTTTAGCTTCCCTTCAGTGGCTCCCTGTTAAATCCAGAATAGAATTTAAAATTCTCCTTCTCAAATATAAAGCCCTTAATGATCTAGCTCCATCATACATCAGAGATCTGATTGTTCCATATGTTCCTAACAGGGCACTTCGTTCTCAGACTGCAAACTGCAGGTTTACTGGTGGTTCCTAGAGTCTCTAGAAGTAGAATGGGAGGCAGATCCTTTAGTTATCAGGCTCCTCTCCTGTGAAACCAGCTCCCGGTTTTGGTCCGTGAGGCAGACACCCTGTCTACTTTTAAGGCTAGGCTTAAAACTTTCCTTTTTGATAAAGCTTATAGTTAGATTTGCTTAGGTTATCAGGGAGGGAGCCTTCCTCCCTCCCTGATAACCTAAGCTACCTGTATGACCCCCTCTCTTATCCGATGGTTATAATCAGTCTGACAGAGGGAGGTATCCCAATCCTTGTGGTTTTTAGTATAACAATGACCATCAGTGGGACCCTTTGTGGAGTGACTTGAGACGACATTGTTGTAAATAAGCGCCGTTTAACTAAATAATCTGAACTGAAACTATCTGTGTAGTTATGCTGCTATAGCCTTAGGCTGCTGGAGGACATAATGACCACTTTCACCCTCTTCGCTACATTCTCACACTACTCTCCAATTTTGCATTATTTGCTGTTATTTCAGCTTTTAACTTTATGTTCTCTCTATTTTCTCTTCCTAGAAGCTACACCTGGCCTGGCTCTGTGTCTACCTGTTTCACCTTTCTGGAAAGGGGCATTGTCCAAGCTTCTGCTGGCAACAACTTAATGCTCACCCTCTACCGATGATCCACATGGCCCTGTCTTTTAGTGTTTAAACCTTTCTCTCTCCTAGACATGGTGATTGACTGAGCTTTCACTGTGACTAACTCTATGTGCTCTCTTTCAGACTCTAACCTTGAAAACTGGCTCAGAGTTTATCTGTTCTTTCTTTGTAGGTGAAACGACTAAAGGAGCTACATCCATTAACATTTACTTTTCCTTCCCATAGAAAGTACTCCTGGATCAGTGCTTCTTTGTTGTCTTTGTGTCTCTGCTCTGTTCTTTCTAACTCCCAGACGGTCGTGGCAGATGGCTGCTCACACTGCGCCTGGTTCTGCTGGAGGTTTCTTCCTGTTAAACTGTTGTTTTTCCTCTCCACTGTCGCTACATGCATGCTCAGTATGAGGGATTGCTGCAAAGTCAACGCCAGTGACTGTCCACTTTCTCTACATGCTCATCCGGGAGGGGTGAATGCTGCAAGTCACTGACTGGATGTAATCTGCTGGGTTTCCTTAGACAGAAAAACTTTTTATCCAATTTGAATAAATAACTAACTTTGACTGCACTGTTCAATGATTAGGATTAATTGGAATGTATGTACCTGACTATAGTGAAGTGCCTTGAGACAACATGTGTTGTGAATTGGCGCTATATAAATAAACTGAATTTAATTGAATTGAACCAAAAACTATGCAAATCAAATGAATGAAATTGTTTTCAGACACAATGAACAATCACAATAGACAAGTTTTGGTATTGTAAGATGTTTTATCTAATCAATTCATAAAAAATACTTAACGACGACTAAAATTACAATCATACACTATGATTTTAGTACATGGTAGGACAAAACAAAATTGAAATGTCCCCAAAATGGGGGTTGATGAAGGGCTGAATTCACCCGGGGCCACCTTTGGATTGACCTGATAATGTCCTGTTTATTGACAGCCCAATCTCTGCATTGCTACGATTTATTCGTATGCAAATCAGGTACCTAAGATCTGATCACTCAGAATGGGTTTTATACCAGGTGTGAATAGCTGTGCTCAGCCTAAATTTATTTGTATTTGAATCAGCCAGAACCCCTGATAATATTAGGTCTGAACAGGGCCACTGTCTCTGTTCTTACTTCCTGAGTTCTTCCACTCAGTCCAAACTATGCAAAAAAGACATATTGCCTGCACCTGTGTAATCCTTGTTTGACATCGCTAACCAAGATCCTTGCAGACAAAAACAAGCCATTACTGTATGTCAGCAGAGATCAAAGATATATCCCCACTGAACCCAGCACTTGGGACTGTAGAATCTGACAGCCATCTTCACTGATAAGACAGAAAAAGCATGAAGCATTCATAGAACAGAAGAAAAAGTTTCTTCTTAGTGTCAGCTCTGATAAATATATGTAAGATCCACTTCATGTGGTGCGTTCAGAACTATGAAGTGCTAAAAACAAGAAAGGCAAAGGTGAAAAGTATTAACAGAAAAAAAGATGGGAGGAGTAAAGGATAGATAGAAGTGGAAAAAAATGAATGTTCCCCAGTGAGAAAAGCTGGCAAGGAGTTCACAGTGGGTAAACATCTTCATTGCAAAGCCTGTGGAGCGATTGATGCCCTGGACAAATCAACATGTTTCACAGTTTGCCTGCATAAAACACAGTACTATCAGCTTCAAAAACTCTGATCTTCCCTGGAGCATATGGGCAGGGTTTTGCTCCTATGGGTTTACAGAATTGGTCTGCGAATCGATCAGAAAAACATCATTTCAAAGGGTTCAAAAACTATGAGATCTTTCTTTCTCTCAGACTTTAAGAAAACAGACTTTCACATAGACAGCCCTGCAGACACTTGTGGCTATGAGGTCCCCAACGGGCTTAGATGGTCTCTCGTATCTTTACTGTAACTCGTACAAATCTGGCAAAAAAAGGCAGTGCATCAGTCTAGTTCCTTCCAAAAAAAGGCAAAGACTAAAGAAAGGTGGGAGTAAACAGAATGTAAATGAAGCAGGACTGGAGTGATTGGAGAATAGATGAAAAAGAGAGAAAAAGGTTTCTGACTCTGAATATGTACGATAGATAACATGTGTGCATTGGTCCCACAGACCAAACTTGAACAAGCACACTTCTGCAAAGATGAAACATGTGTTTTAGCTATAAGAGCCATTAAAATCCAATTACATAGTGCAACAACAGGGATCATAAGTCTTTCAAAAAGTCTTTGAAGAATTTATCATGTAAATTTACCATGAATGATTCATTTACATGTATATAAAGATGCACAATGTTTGACATTTAATTGTTCAGATGTAATCCCTCTTTTGTAATTTCATGTTCAATGCAAACATTTTGACAATAACATGGAAATGCTTTACTTGAAGGGGATAAAGCAAATTAACTTTTTCCAAACCATGGATGCCTTGCATCTACACGAAGAAACCAAAGAGGTTATTTGTTGCATGAACGTTAGGTAAACTGGAGATGTCAGTAGTTTAGGCATTACAAACAGTGCTGTATTTCTTACAGTGGAGACAAATGGTGCTCTGATCTGCAGGGAAGGAATGCCAACTCTCACCCCAGCTGCAAACTGAGGCCAAAAGCCTGAGCTGACCGGGGGATCAAAGGTCAGCAAAGATGTGACTCGATCCCACACAATCAAAAGATACGAGGTCCTAGCCTTTGGCAAGTATGCTTCTAATGGGGCACACATTCATAGGTAAGGGAAAAGCTCCAAGAGACATAAAGCTGCATGAGAATAGAACATATAATTCTCAGAAGCAAAATAAATACATGAATAAAGGATCAGCCAAAAAGACAGAATCAACAGGACCTTCAATATTTTTTCCTATTTTAATTGACATTTAAAATGGCAGAGCCAGACATCATAACCACCTCCCTCACCAATCTTTATGGTGGTGGGACAAGACGGGAAGATTAGCATCCCCCAGGCTGGAGATTTCTCCAATTAAAATCTTGTGTTTAGTTAAAGAAATGATAGCATACAAGGAAAGTAAAGACAGGAAGATGTGAAAAAGTGTTCTGTATATTGTAAGACATCCTTACTTATTATAAGATATCCTTAATTTAACAGTTATAACACTTTTCTGACACTATTTGTACAGAAATAAAAACAAAATGCAAAAGTCCTAAAGTTTAATAATTAAAATTCCTCAATATAAATGGAGCATTTTCTGGGTTTTCCCATTAATCAGTATTTGCTGTATTCTTTCCTAGGAGGCATTGCAGGAGGCAAATCACTCCTCTGATGCCAAATGCAGCCAGCTAACTAAACAGATAATGAGCATTGTTTGGTAAGGAACGTGGACTGCAAACCAGTTTAACTGCAACCTCTGGACAAAGAGGCCTGTAAATAATCCAATTACTTCCCTAATGTGTTATATATTATATTATATTCCCATTCCATCAGGCGGATACAAAACACATTTTGTTCTAGTTGAACATTAAGAAAGTAGAGAGATATAAATTAATGGGACCGGGCCAATCACAGGAATATTCTTTGCAGTAAAAATCAAACAAACGAACTGAACTGTAAATGTGAATTGCCATAGTGTTGAGACTTGCAGCTGTAAATGCCTTTAACTGTTAAAGGCAGCTCCACAATGAACAACAGACGTGTAAACACAAAAGCCATTGCATTGGTCCATTTTAACACTTAATAAAACACTGACATATTTATTCCATGCATTAGTCCTTACATGTTCTTCAAACAGGTAAGGGCTAAACATGTTGAAATGATTTACTTGTTTGGTCATTTTTCCTACTTAGCTTTGGCTTTTTACTGTTCTAGAATGCCGCATTGTTTGGCAGCTCCTCAACTTGATGGTTTTTATCTCACAACAGGGAATGAACCTAGAATTAACTGTTGCCCATAGCTGCTTTCCTAAAAAAACAAATACACACCACTGTAAACCAATGCTATAAGCCGCCAATGAAACAGCAGGCTAAATATCCCACTTCTGCAGGGGCAATTTGCTAAAGCTTGTAATTCACTTGAGAAGGAACTTATAAACAACCTTTTTTTCATCTTTTAATGTGGAAGTATTCAAACTTGATCAGAACTAAAAAAAGGTTTTTTTGGAGTGAAATGCAGAGTTAAGGTCAAAAGGTTAAGTGTCAGGTATATGTGAGTCAAGGGGTGTACACAGCCCTGCTTCTTATTTCTGTCTGCCTTAATGGAATCTATAGGGGGCTTGTGTTAAACACAGCAGGGTGCGTTTAGGAGCGGGAGAATGAATGCCTGGAGCTCTACTTTAGGCATCATATAATGACTAACAAGCCCAGCCCTCCCTTCTTCTTGATACCCAACATGCCACCTCCATCATTCCTGCTTCAGTTCTGTGGTTTGGACTAAAACCCTTCATTCAACTTGCATATATGACACACTTGTCTTTCCCCTCCACTCTTTCTCTTCTCCAGCTCCCTTATTACGATAAGAGACAGGCCCTTTTCAGGCGGCTGGCCGAACTCCTGCTGTTTTATGGGAAGTATTGTGATCTCAGAAGCTCTCTCAGGGGGATCAGCATTTAGAAGGGCCTGATAGCTCTGCTGATTTCACAACCTCTCTCAGGTTTTCATCAAAACTTCTTTGCCTACTCACCACGTGAAGCTCTGGCAGAAATGTGATTCATACATGAAGGTCAAGACATTGATTGGAAAATGGATAGTTGAGAGAGAGCTTGTATCTCTTGTGAACTCAACTTCATGAGAGCAATGAAACTCTTAATCACCAGCAACTCTTATTTCAAACAGTTCGGCCAATTTTAAAAAGCCATTTCCATCCAGCACACATAGTTATGATTATTTTAGTAAGCAGAATAAATCATAAATGTGTGCTTGGTGAGGTTCAGTCATTTTAAAGGAGAATTATATGATCTAAAGGTTGATTTCATTTCATTTAGCAGCTAAGGAACTACAGATCTCTCTTCACAGAAGTTTAGTATTGTCACAGATAATCAGTGTAACATTAAACGTCCTTCAGAATGTCAAACTTTTTAAAGTGCCATCAAAGAGTTTAAATAAATATATATTAAATATTAATGCATAATGAAAACCACAGTTTATAAGACTCTGTGTCTGCTGCTGAGACTTTTTTTCTTTTCTTTAAAACTTATTGAAGGCAGCCTTTTCTGAGCCACTGACTGATGGTTTCATTGTATTTTCTAACTTTCTTTAAGAGAATGAAGATTTTTTTCATAATTGAGGGATTAGTATCACTTATCACACACAGAATGCCTGAAAACTTCAGTTTCTATCCCCTATTGTTTATTACCATACTAAAATGATAAATGTCACTCTAGCCGTTAACCAAGACATAAAATAATGCAAAATCATTAAAGGCTGTCCATTAATTGAGATAAAATCACATACTATTCATTTTTAAAATGAGTGTTTAATTCAATTCAATTCAAAAATACTTTATTAATCCCAAAGGGAAATTAAATGTTGTTGTAGCTCATATTATGTAGGTTTCTTCAAAGAGCCGTTGTAGCTGTGGCTGTGGGCAGGAAGGGTTTTCTGTAGCGTCCGTCTTACAGCAGATCTGAAGAAGCCTCTGATTGAAGACATTCTGTTGCTGTAGGACAGTCTCATGAAGAGGATGCTCAGGGTTCTCCATAATGTTCTTCATTTTATGAAGAATCCGTCTTTCCACAATGATCTCCAGAGGTTCCAGAGGAGTCCCCAGAACAGAACCAGCCTTTTTATCAACTTGTTGAGCTTTTTTAAGTTCCTGGCTCTGATGCTGCTTCCCCAGCAGATGATGGCAGAAGAGATCACACGCTCCACAACAGACTTATAGAAGATCTGCAGCATCTTGCTGCAAACACCAAAGGACCTAAGCTTCCTCAAGAAGTACAGTCTGCTCTGTCCCTTCTTGTAGATGGCTTCACAGTTGCATCTCCACTCTAGTCTGTTGTCCAGGTGAACACCGAGGTATTTATACTATTTATTTATAATATAAATAAGGTATTTATAACAGAGTGAGCTTAATAAGGCGCCCAGGTTTAAAAGTTTGTTTCTCAGTGTAAGGTGTCAAATTGGTTGTTAGAATAGTTAGCATATCTACAGTTGTGTTCCTATAAAATAGGAGGTTGTTAAACAGACTTTAACATCTGATTTGTTAATCTGCACAGCAAGCACAACCAAAGTGAGTCAACTTTAAGCATTTCAATCACCTGGCAGTGTTAGTTTCAGCCACTGACTGATAGGTAAAGCTGAAGGAAATCAGTGTGTAACCAATGAGATATTAGGGGTGAGTTAATATACCAAAGTGACAGTTTTACAGTGCACTGCAACTCAGGAGCTATAATAAAAGTAAAAACATACTTGATGAACCCAATTGTATTTGACTTTGACATATGATGAAGTACTTTGTACTATGCTGGATTGGCTTAGGTCTCACTTGGCAAAATGGGATTACTTTGTGACAATTGGTAAATATAAATCTGAGTGAACAAAGATCAATGGCATTGCTCAAGGTTCAATTCTCGAGCCACTTTTATCAAACTTTTCCCTACTCCCCCTAGCTCAGATTATGGAGTTCTAAAACAACACAAACCAAACCTATGCTCATGAAGATTTGCATGATTTTTCAAGATGGCGCCAACGATGGCAGCCTCGGAGCTTTGCTCTCTCTTTGTTTTTCGAGCCACAGTTCTATTGTGTCGGGCCACAATCCTGTGGTCTCATTCAGTAGAGAGGAACTTCTCAACATCAGAGAGTCCTCTCTTGGGTTTTTTTCACCATCATTCATCGATCCAAGGTTCATTGAGCTCCTGGCAAGCGGAGCTGCGGCTCTATATGGGATTCTGCGCTGAAAACGGCGGAGGGGAAAGCGTGCTGGCGCGCTGGTAAAGCTCCGCAAAAGAGGACTTCGCACACCACTGCCTTCAATCCACCTGGCAAATGTCTGCTCTCTAAACAACAAGATGGACGAGCTGCTTCTTCTCACTGGTAAAAACACGGACCTCCGCGGATCAGCGGTTCTCTGCTTTACCGAGACATGGCTGAGTGAAAACATCCCGGACCGCACACTGCTGTTGCCGGACTTCCAGCTGCTCAGAGCGGATCGCAGCGAGGAGCTATCGGGGAAGAAGCGAGGTGGCGGAATCTGCTTTTATATAAATGAAAGTTGGTGCAGAGATGTAAAAGTTCTGGGAAAAACATGTAGTCCTGATCTGGAGTCATTTTCCATTATCTGCAAACCGTTTTATTCACCGAGAGAGTTTTCCTCGTTTATAATAATCGGCTCATATTTTCCACCGCATGGCTGCACTTCTGCCGCGGAAAAACATCTTGCTGAGCTGATTACAGACCTGGAGAAAAAATACACGGACTCTTTCATCATAATACTGGGAGATTTTAACAGCGCAAGCCTCTCAAATGAACTCCCCAAATACAGACAGCATATTAAATGTCCCACCAGAGACAAAAACACACTGGACCATTGTTACCCAACTTTAAAGGACCCATATCATGCTGTTACCAGGGCTGCTCTGGGTTTTTCGGATCATTATCTAATCCACCTCATCCCAACCTACAGACAGAGACTAAGAGCTTCCAAACCCAAGGTCCACACTGTTAAGAAGTGGACTGAGGAATCAAAGCAGATGCTACAGGCCTGCTTTGAATGCACAGACTGGACTGTTTTTGAAACCTCAGCCACTGACTTAAACCAACTAACTGATGTGGTGACATCATACATCAGTTTCTGTGAGGACATGTGTGTGCAGACCAAGACCTTCTGCACCTTTGGGAACAATAAGCCATGGTTTACTCCACACCTCAGGAATCTGCGCAGGGAAAAGGAAGAAGCTCACAGCAGTGGAGATTGGGCGTGGTACAGGCAGGCCAGGAACAGACTAACAAAAGAGATCAAAGCAGCTAAGAGAAGCTACAGTGAGAAGCTTAAGAACAGACTTTCTACTGGTGACACTTCAGCTGTATGGACCGGTCTGAGCCCCTCCACCCATCCTGAACAGAGACGTCTCCTGGCCAACCGTCTGAATGGCTTCTACTGCAGACATGACAAGAAGCCATTCACACCTCAAATCATCCCCTCTACATCCCATTCAGGAACAAATTCCTCCCATAAAGCAACCAACCCCCCACCATCAGATCCTCTGCCTGCACTAAAGATCTCCAAGGAAGAGGTAAACAGGCTCTTTCAGCGCATGAAAACAAAGAAAGCTGGAGGACCTGATAACGTCTCCCCATCATGTCTGAAAGCCTGCGCACATCAACTTGCTCTGATCTTCACAAGGATCTTCAACAAGTCACTGGAGAAATGTGAGGTCCCCTCCTGCCTCAAACGATCCACCATCATCCCGGTTCCCAAGAAACCCACCATCGTAGGATTAAATGACTACAGGCCTGTAGCCCTGACGTCTGTGGTCATGAAATCCTTTGAGCGGCCGGCTGGTGTTGAAGCACCTGAAAGACATCACGGGCCCCCTGCTGGACCCCCTGCAATTTGCTTACCAAGCAAACAGGTCGGCAGATGATGCTGTTAACTTAGCTCTACACTTCATCCTGCAACACCTCGACCGTCCAGGGACGTACGCCAGGATCCTGTTTGTAGACTTCAGCCTTCAACACCATCATACCAGACATCCTCCACCAGAAGCTCACACAGCTCAACGTCCCAGCCTCCACCTGTCAGTGGATCAACAGCTTCTTGACAGACCGACAGCAGCAGGTGAGACTGGGGAGCCTCTTCTCCCGATCCAGATCAATAAGTACTGGTGCCCCCCAGGGGTGTGTTCTATCCACACTCCTCTTCTCTCTGTACACAAATGACTGCACCTCATCGGACCCATCCATGAAACTCCTTAAGTTTGCAGACGACACCACTGTCATTGGACTGATCCAGGACGGTGATGAGTCTGCATACAGACAGCAGGTGGATCGGCTGGTACACTGGTGCGGTCAGAACTACCTTGAACTGAACCCACTCAAGACTGTGGAAATGGTGGTGGACTTTCAGAGAACACCACCCCCATACACCCCCCTCACCATCCTCAACAACACTGTATCGGCCGTGGACCACTTCAGGTTCTTAGGAACCACCATCTCTGAGGACCTGAGATGGTCTTCACACATAGACACTGTTCGAAAGAAGGTCCATCAGAGACTGTACTTCCTGAGGCAACTCAAGAAGTTCAACCTTCCACAGGAGCTGTTGGTCATCTTCTCATCTTCTACACTGCCATCATTCAGTCTGTCCTGTCTTCATCCATCTCAGTGTGGTTTGGCTCATCCACAAAACAGGACAGGTCCAGACTGCAACGAATAATCAGGACTGCAGAGAGAATAATCAGAGCTGACCTTCCCTCCATCCAGGACTTATACAGGTCTAGGGTCAGGAAAAGAACTGCCAAAATCTCTGCAGACCCCACACACCCTGCACATAAACTGTTTAGAGTTTTACCTTCAGGCCGCCGCTACAGAGCACTGTTCACTAAAACCAGCCGCCACAGAGACAGTTTCTTCCCCCAGGCTGTTTCTCTGATGAACATTCAATAGAGTACAGAACAACAGCATACAGATGTTGCAAATGCACCTTTTCTATTAGATATGTGTATATTGTACATTGTAAATATGTAAATTTGTATATTCTGTAATGCAGAATATTGCATTGTACATTGTACATTGTATATTGTACAATGTAAATTGTAAATTTGTATATTCTGTAGTGCAAAAACAGAACAAAAGAGCAAAGTGTACCGGAGTCAAATTCCTTCTTTGTATGCACGAACTTGGCAATAAAGCTGATTGTGATTCTGATTCTGATGATTGGGTGGGTCAAATTGTCCCCAAACTTAATGCAGAAAAGATAGAAATCAGTCTTCTTTTCCCCAAAAATGCAATGTTAAAAATCATCCCTCAGTTTCATTCGGTGATGCTAAAGACCATATGTCAGAAACCTTGTTGTCTTTAAGGACTCATATCTGTACTCGTCTTCTGCTTATCCAGGGTTGCAGGGGCAGCAGTCTCAGCAAAGACGTTCAGACTTCCCTCTCCCCAGACACCTCCTCCAGGTCCTCTGGTGGAAGTCCGAGGCATTTCCAGGCCACCCGAGAGACATAGTCCCTCCAGCATGTCCTGGGCCGTCCCCTGGGCCTCCTCCTGGCGGGACCTGGAACACCTCTTGAGGGAGGCTTTCAGGAGGCATCCGGAATAGATGCCCGAGCCACTTCAGCTGACTCCTCTGAAGGTGGAGGAGCAGCGGCTCTACTCCAAGCTCCTCCCGGATGTCATCAAGGACTCAGATCTAAATGTTAACATCCACATCTGACATCCACTTTTATTACTAAATCAATCTTCAATTTTTTTTAAAACATTGCCAAAATAAAGTTTTTCCTATCAAAGCACAACACAGGAAAAAGCGATGCATGCTTTTATTTTCATTAGGTCTGACTATCATTACAATAGTAACTACAGGTCCTTCTCAAAATATTAGCATATTGTGATAAAGTTAATTATTTTCCATAATGTCATGATGAAAATTTAACATTCATATATTTTAGATTCATTGCACACTAACTGAAATATTTCAGGTCTTTTATTGTCTTAATACGGATGATTGTGGCATACAGCTCATGAAAACCCAAAATTCCTATCTCACAAAATTAGCATATCATTAAAAGGGTCTCTAAACGAGCTATGAACCTAATCATCTGAATCAACGAGTTAACTCTAAACCCCTGCAAAAGATTCCTGAGGCCTTTAAAACTCCCAGCCTGGTTCATCACTCAAAACCCCAATCATGGGTAAGACTGCCGACCTGACTGCTGTCCAGAAGGCCACTATTGACACCCTCAAGCAAGAGTGTAAGACACAGAAAGAAATTTCTGAACGAATAGGCTGTTCCCAGAGTGCTGTATAAAGGCACCTCAGTGGGAAGTCTGTGGGAAGGAAAAAGTGTGGCAGAAAACGCTGCACAACGAGAAGAGGTGACCGGACCCTGAGGAAGATTGTGGAGAAGGGCCGATTCCAGACCTTGGGGGACCCGCGGAAGGAGTGGACTGAGTCTGGAGTAGAAACATCGAGAGCCAACATGCACAGGCGTGTGCAGGAAATGGGCTACAGGTGCCGCATTCCCCAGGTCAAGCCACTTTTGAACCAGAAACAGCGGCAGAAGCGCCTGACCTGGGCTACAGAGAAGCAGCACTGGACTGTTGCTCAGTGGTCCAAAGTACTTTTTTCGGATGAAAGCAAATTCTGCATGTCATTTGGAAATCAAGGTGCCAGAGTCTGGAGGAAGACTGGGGAGAAGGAAATGCCAAAATGCCAGAAGTCCAGTGTCACGTACCTACAGTCAGTGATGGTCTGGGGTGCCGTGTCAGCTGCTGGTGTTGGTCCACTGTGTTTTATCAAGGGCAGGGTCAATGCATCTAGCTATCAGGAGATTTTGGAGCACTTCATGCTTCCATCTGCTGAAAAGCTTTATGGAGATGAAGATTTCATTTTTCAGCACGACCTGGCACCTGCTCACAGTGCCAATACCACTGGTAAATGGTTTACTGACCATGGTATCACTGTGCTCAATTGGCCTGCCAACTCTCCTGACCTGAACCCCATAGAGAATCTGTGGGATATTGTGAAGAGAACGTTGAGAGACTCAAGACCCAACACTCTGGATGAGCTAAAGGCCGCTATCGAAGCATCCTGGGCCTCCATAAGACCTCAGCAGTGCCACAAGCTGATTGCCTCCATGCCACGCTGCATTGAAGCAGTCATTTCTGCAAAAGGATTCCCGACCAAGTATTGCGTGCATAACTGTACATGATTATTTGAAGGTTGACGTTTTTTGTATTAAAAACACTTTTCTTTTATTGGTCGGATGAAATATGCTAATTTTGTGAGATAGGAATTTTGGGTTTTCATGAGCTGTATGCCAAAATATTCCGTATTAAGACAATAAAAGACCTGAAATATTTCAGTTAGTGTGCAATGAATCTAAAATATATGAATGTTAAATTTTCATCATGACATTATGGAAAATAATTAACTTTATCACAATATGCTAATATTTTGAGAAGGACCTGTATACAGGTGTCTGTAAAACAATCTATCAGGCAGCTGTACCTCATCCAGAAAGCTTTCACTAGAGTCCTGACAAGCACCAGGAAAATGGATCCTATCATCGTAGTCCTTAAATCACTGTACTGGCTCCCTGTTTGGAAAAGAAGAGACTTTCAAATATTACAACCCAGAGTTGCTGGTCAGGTAATAACCATGTAGATGCCACAGGTCATCAGAGACCTTTTCACTTTGTTTTCCCAAGACCAGAACTAAACAAGGGATGACAGCATTTAGCTTTTATGCTTCTTAGCTATTGTTGGGACCCACAGCCATGGATTTCAACATTAAACTCCGCTACAAACTCTTCTGGAACTTTTCAAAATAAATTGCATTAACCTACTTCCAGCACAACTTAGGAATCGGGGGTAACAGCAGACTTCCCATGATGCCTCTGTTTAAATAAGAGCACCCCCTCTCCAACAAGCCGATCTCTTTCCACACAGCTTCTAGTGGGACCGGTCAGGGCTGATGTCTCTTTGCTGGCAAACAGACATAAACTCTTCAACTGGATCCAAGGAAGCCATACGATCATCGATCATATGCAAAGATAAGTACGAATGAAATACTGTCTGTGTATCCGGTATTTTCATTCATGAACGGGGAAAGGTGTAAGAGTTGCTTACTTTTTCCTCTGAGGCCTGTGAAGCAAATTGTCCCAGAGAAGTTCCCTACAGAGACGCGCGGTCTCTATGAAGCCGAGCGGAGCGGTCTCCCAGTCTGGAAGGAAGACAACAGAGACCCCATCACCTAGGGTTGCCAACTCCTTGATAAATAAATAAGGGACACCTCCTGGTAGGGCTATCCAACCCCACTGTCTGCACCTCTACTGGCCTGGTGATTATTTTCACCCTTTTTCTTTGTGTGAAATTACTTTGGAAACATTGGACTCGAACCCAAGTTTAATTCGATGCATGTTTTGACTGATACAAATATCCATGGAAAAACAATTATACAGCAATTTATAAAATAATTTATTCTTTTTGCAAAATAAGATTACTAGACAAAAACAAATATCCTTCTAAAATAAATAAACCACTATTGAAAAGACCTCCATCCTGCTTAACTTAAAACAATATAAAAAGGCATAACAGTATAATGTAAAACATTTTCGTAATAGTGCATTTAGTGCAAACAAAAAGTCTGTAGAAAAGTTGTAAACATAAACACTTGTGCCTTAAAGGCCATGACTGTACAGGTGTAGTGAAAAAAATATTGAACTAAAAACTGCAGTGCTGAATTATGCAGAAACAACCTATTTTTTCCATTTATACTTCATTTGAGCTCTTGCTGCTGCAAGGAGTTGTTTGCTTTTCAGAACTACCGAGTAAAACTCTGAGCAGGACATTTCATTAATTAGACTGACAATTAGCTCACTTCTCATTAATTCAGTAGAACATTTGTTCCTCACATCAGTCCACTTGTTTTTCATGATGGAGAAAATATTTTCCACAAACCCACTAGAAGAAGGGATGCTGAGGACAAAGGGTACAATAGCCTGGATGTTGGGGATGTCAGCAGCCGAAGAACTTGCATCCACCTCTCTGCTGTTCCACTGGACTGACACTTCGTCTTTTCCCGAGAGACTGTAGTGAGGCACTCTAGTAGGCAGTTAACCTATCTATCTATCTATCTATCTATCTATCTATCTATCTATCTATCTATCTATCTATCTATCTATCTATCTATCTATCTATCTATCTATCTATCTATCTATCTATCTATCTATCTATCTATCTATCTATCTATCTATCTATCTATCTATCTATCTATCTATCTGCTGAACAAGAACGGGCCTTTTTGGTCACATAAGCGGCGAGGAGACGCTGGGGAAACTGTATCTGATGGGAAAAGGCGAATCGGCGTAACACCTGTATCTATCCTTAGCAACGGTACCTGCTGGCCAATGAGATGAGCCGAAATATTCTGTCAGCTCATTGGTCACAGAGCAGGATATGGCTGGTAATGAATTTACCGTAGTGTTAAATATAAAGCACCCCATCATTTATTGATTCTATTGACATTTTAGTGAAGATTTTTGATCCACCTAATAATACGGGACTACGTGCGTCCCGTTTCAGCTCAATACGGGACGTGTACTTTTTATTCTAAATACGGGACGATTCTGTTTTTCAAGGGACGGTTGGCAACTCTACCATCACCGTGCAGTGGCGTTGGCGGACACAACGAGCCATTCTTCATCCACAGCTGGAGGTTAGCGGGAAGCTAACCCTTTTATTCACAGAACGAACGCACCTTCTGATCGTGAGAAGCTGAGGAGGTTATCGGGAAGCTAACCCTTTGTTCACTCTGGATACCTTCTTCAAACTTCATCGCCCCTTTTACAACATTTCCTCACCATGGTCAGAGGTTAGGTTTGGGCAGATTAACAGTTAGGATGAAATGATCTAAACGTTTTTCATTTTATGAAGTTTTGTTTGTGTGAAACTCGGCTATTTTAGTGCTAGCAGGCTATCTGCAGCACACATGCCCAGTTTGTGTTCTTTGTATGTTTTTAAAGTTAAGACAAACTTTATTTAAAGGGTGATTTCAAACAGAACGTTGATCATAACGTGCCGTCCACGCTTATGCATTTTAACCCTTATATTAACCTATAACATATATTAAAGGTATGTGTTTGTTTCTGGTGCTAAGCTATCCGCTTCTTTGTTAGCTTAACTGCTAACAGCTAAGGACATGTGCTTGCTGCTAAATTACATTTACCCAAAAAGGTTTAGTTTTCAATCCAGTAAATGATGTGTCCCTAACATCAGTTTACTAAATTTGATAACTAAGTAAACACCATTAAGCACCATTTCTCCAGAAAGATTTGGCTCTCCAAAATATTCCCTTAATAATTTTTCTTCAAATATTATTTCAATAAATAAAGGCAGCTAATGAGACACTGTTGAGAAATGGTCATCCAGAAGGTTGGTTTTATTCAGCAGATCATTATTTAAAACATTATTTCATTAAAATAATATTTTATCTGATCTTGCATTGTGAATGGTTGTCTAATCGTTTGCTGATTACTGTCTAAGTTAGTTCCAAGACTAACTTAACTTCATTTCCAGATTCTTCAAGATAATTCTTGGTTCTCAAACATAAACATTGCATGGTAATGTTGCATCACTCTTTTGGTCATAATTTCCAATCATCTTTAATCAACTTGTTTATATTGTACATAGCCCATTAGTCTTCATTATTCTTTAATTCTGCTTGGTAGTTTAGTTGGATTGTTTTAGAATAGTAAAGAGTTTGTTGATTGAAATATGTTTGACTTTGAGTTGACTTATTTTTTTCCATATATGTGCAGAGTTTATATTGTTCAATAATGTCAGAGCTCATCTCACACCTTTCTATTTTTTCCTAATACCATTGCCTTACTGGGCTGGTATTCACAGGACAACCCTTAACAGATCAAAATATTATTTGATAAAATATTAATATTAAATATTAAATAATATTCACAGATTCATAATTCTAACAGCTATGGAGCCAACTTCCTGAAAACCTGAAGTTTGCAGAAACTGTTGGTTCATTTAAGTCAGGACAAAAAGTACTTTTTACCGCAGGTTTCTCATAATGTCAAAAAGTACCTTATCAGTACATTTTTAATTATCAGTGGTGGTGGCATACAAACAAATTTGCCTTTAATAATTTGTTCAGAGAAAAATACAATTACTAGTTTAAGATAGTCTTGACTGCAATCTTATTTTTTTTATTTTAGAGATGTTTGACTATGTGACTGAGTGCAACCACACTGACTTACTGTGTTGTGTTTGAATATCCTTCTGGATCACAGTAGAATGCACAAGTTATTGTAAACTGATAGGGAGGGCTTATATGGGGAAATCCCACTGGCACGGCAAGCATTTACTGGTAAACCAAAACACAATGGCAATAATCATTGTGTCATTAAGAGTGATTTTCCCCCACTCAACCTAATGTGATGACAGAGATAAAACCATGTTGGTCTAACTGTACATGGGAGAATGAGAGAGGCTATTACCCAGACTAATGATGGAAGCACTGACATGAACTGACTTAAAAAGGTATGTTCTAATGCCAACACTGGTTGCAGCAGTGTGATTAGCCTTCCTCTAACACATGTGATCTTCTAATAGGAATAGGATGGCTCAGGAATGCTGCTGTTAAATGTTCCACTGAGATCTTTAATGCTCTTAAAAGTAGAATTTTTGAAGATTTATGAGCAAAACCGCCAACTGAGGAACACTTGACAACACTGAGGTTTTACCCTTGCCTAATTTTCTTGTAGGCTAATTTTATGGGGTCATATATATCATCATGGAATTCAATCACAATGAGCTCCTACAACGGGAAAAAAAGAGGTCTTGGACACCACTTTCACAAAGATAGCTTTTAACACAGCAATCAGTGGTTTGCAACATGAAGGGGTGCTGTGCAGGTCATGCATTCATTTTAGAAATAAGAGGAAAGTTGTCACACGTACCAGAGAGAAAAGCCTGGTAATGTAATTACCACACTGGCAGATAACCCAGCTATCTACGCAGACATTGAGACTTCTGCTGCAACATACACAGGCTTGCATAACTGTCTCCAGCCTTTTGAGGGCTTTGTTAAACATGTTTGCTGAGGTTTTGACAAGTTTCTGTCAAAGGCACACACTGCCCACAGACTCCTTGCTTTGTTTTGTTTGTTGCCTTGTTTTATAAGCTAAATAGCTTCCAGTAATATTCACTTTCCACAGTGGTATGAATTTGGTTTTAGAGCCATATTTAGCTGCGGTTGCAGCTGCAAGTTTTTCAGGATATGTTTCTAGCAGCTTCGCACATCTAGAGATGGAAATGTCCTTTTTTTTTTTTTTGGAAAATAGCTATAACTCATCCGAATTGAATGGACAGCATCTGGTAACAGTAATTTTCTACATCTTGTCACAAATTCTCAATTGGATTTAGGTCAGGACTTTGATTAGGCCATTCTACCACTATAATATCCTGTGATCTAAACCATTACATAGTAGCTCAGGCTGTATGTTTAGGTTCCCTGTCCTGCTGGAAGGTGAAACTCCTCTAAGATTCCAAGATCCTCCTGCATTTAGTTCCATCCATCTTCCTAACAACTTTGAACTCAAGAAGCCTTTGGATGAGGGATGAAACGTCTTGGAGAAAAAAGAGGAAAAGTCCAACTGCCTCACCTAAGATTAAGATCGTCATTGTCTGCATGACTGAGAATCTACACAAACACAATTTTGAGAAGCTTCCAGGTCTGAAAAAAGCCATCCCAACACCATGATGTAGCCACCATCATGTTTCACCATGACAATGGTGCTCACTGGGGATATGCAGTTCTAGTTTTCCACCACACATATTGTTAGGCATGTAGGCCAAAAACATAAAATTGTTGTCTAATCTAACCAGAGCACCTTCTTCCAAATGTTTATTGTGTCCCCTATATGGCCATAAGGCATATTTTCAGCAAAGGCTTTTTCTTGGCACTTTCTATAAAGGCCAGATTTAGAGAGTGCTAACTAATAGTCGTCCTGTCAACAGATTGTTATATCTAAACAGTGAATCTTCCTTGGTCTTCAAAATGCTGTTCGTTCTCTAATTCTCTCTAATAAACCTCTAAGACCTTCACAAATCAGCTGCACTGATACTAGTGGTGACTTGTGAAGGTTTTCCCTGGGTTTTATGTAGTGGTATCATAGCAAAGAGGGCATATAACTTGTAACATGACAAAACATGAAAAAGTACAAGGAATGTGAATATTTTACAGAGACAGTGTACATTGAAAACTTCCAGTTCAACATGTCTTTGTTGTGCTGCATGTCATAGTATAGCATAATAAAACCAGAATGAGCCACTGCTACCCCACGGAGCAGCAGTCGCTTAATGTTTCATAAACGTCATTTGGAAGTAATTCAGTAAGCCCCCTCATGAAAAAGAGATGAAATACAGATTGCCACTAGGTATATTAACACCTGTCACATCAAGCCAATATCATATTGCATTGTTGTAGTTATGGAGCTTTCTATTATTTTGTCAATTCCCAAAACGTCACCTTGCCCTCTCAGTCTGTAATTACCTCGTCAAATAAAGTATAAAAAAAACCTTAAATTGGATTTGTGGAAGCGGAGGAAGTGAAACAGAATAAAAAATGTTAAAAAAGGAGAAACCTATCATCACATCAAACATGTGAGACGTCTGACGTTTAGAAGTCTGGGGAGCAAAGCCTTCAGGGCATACAATCAATATTAGATTTTCCATTGCCACCTTCATAGCTATTGTAAATGGCTTGTGTCAAAAATAATAACAGGTTGTATCAGGAACCTTGGGTTTGCAATTTTGCTTTTTGTGCTTGGAGGTCCCTTTTTTGCTCTGCACCACTTGGTGTTAATGGTGCCGCAGTGGCAGAAAGTGTTGGAACCGCACCTCCCTTTTCTTATTTTTTTCCCATTCTTGACCTCTTTACACATGACAGTTGCATGAAATGTGTAGAGAATATGCACATGCAAAAGAAAGTGCCTACTACTAAAGATAATTAGTCCTTTGTGCAGGTTTCAGCTCTCAGCCAGTAGAATAGTGTTATTAGCAGGGCATGAGAGATTAAATCAAGTCTCACTACTGTTGTCATAGTACTCAAAGCAGCACTAAGCAAGATGAGATGCTGTAATATGCACACTAGAGAGACAAACTCCTCTTCACTGGAATCAGAGCTACTTTAAGATCTGCTCAAAGAGGGGTACTTGACTAAATCCCGCTTTTTTTAAAAGACTTGATTTTATCCAGCTATTTTCTTGTGTGTGGATTATTCAATTTTCTGTGCACATGGAAACAAGGATGTCTAGAACATCTGCTGAATTCTCCAGAATCCTGAATAAGGAGACCTAAAAACAAATATAGCCTCTTTAGATGTTTTCCTTCTGCAACTTGCAGATGTATGTGTGTGGAAGCTTTTCAAATGTTTTTTTTAAACAAGCTGTGTTTCTAGATGTTTTAATGTTTGATGCTTTTAAATGCAAAATAAAACTGTCCAACTGAGTTAAAAACCACAAGCTTCAATGTTTTTTTAGGGATTTCAAGTGATAAACCATATGATTACAAATAGAAATTGTGATGTGCATTTATTTTCATTCCTCCTTGAATTAGAAGTGTGTAGAACCATCTTTCACTGCAGCTACAGTTGCAAGTCTTTTGGTGTATGTCTCTACCCGCTTTGCTCATCGAGAATCTGAAAATTTTCTATTCTTTGCATAAGAGCTCAACTTCAGTCAGACTGAACTGTGGGAACATCAATTTTTAATTATTTCCATATTTTCAACTGATTTTAGGTCTGGACCTTGACCAGATCATTCCACCACATGAATGTGCTTTGATTCAAACCATCCAACAGTAGCTCTGGTTGTATGTTTAGGGTTGTCATTCCGGTGGAAGCTGAACCTCAACTTTATATACAGTGTTGTGCTGCCTCTGACAGGTTTTCTTCTAGGGTTACTCTCTATTTAGCCAGCTGACCAGCTTTGCTATCTTTGCTAAATAAATAATTTCAATAGCATGATGTTGCCACCACCATATTTCACTGTGCAGATGGTGTGTTCAGGTTGTTGTTTTCTCAACACATAGCAGTTAGCATGTAGACCATAAAGGAAAACCTTGGTCTCATCTGAACACAGCACTTTCTTCCAAATGTTTGCTGTATCCCCCACTTTGCTTGTGGAAAACTCTCAATTGAGTTTTCTATGCTTTTCCTTTTGCCACTTTTCCATAAAGGAAAGATTTTGCGAAATTAATCGTTGTGCCGTTAACTAATATTTCCACCTGTCCAGTGGGTCTTTGCAGCTCCAGAGTTATTATGGTCCTCTTGGGTAGTTATCTTATTATTGGTGTCCTTGCCTGTCAGTTTAGGTGAACAATCATGTTCTTGTTTTAGGCTGGACCCAAATGCAGGGAAGAGGAGGGTTAGTTTAGGTGTCTTGGTAGGCATACATTTGTGCAATACTCTATTGGTTGATGGATTGAATAGAGCTCTGTGAGATGTTAAAAGCTTGGAATATTGTTTTAGAACCTAAATCTTCTTCTGACTTCTGCACGACTTTCTCCCTGACCTGCCTGCTGTGTTCCTTGGTCTTCATGACACTGTTTGTTCACTAATGTTCTCTAAAGAAGGTCTGAGGCCTTCACAGAACAGTCTCATTTAAACTCACACTAAATTACAACCAAGCAAACTCAACATACTAATTATTTGGCTACTAATGGCAACTGGTTGCACTGGATTTAATTTGGGAGGATGGGAGTAAACAGGACTGATTTTTCTGATATGTTTTTAGAAAAAATGAAAGCCATGTATCACTTTCCTTCTACTTTACAGTTATGAGCTACTTTGTTTTGCTCTATCTGATAAAATTACAATAAAATACATTGAAGTTTGTTTTGTAAGGTAACAAGAGGTAAAAAAGGTCACAGGATAGAAATAAGTTTACAAGCCACACTCTTTTCGGTAAATTGACCTACATAGCTGTTCAAAAGCCACATATGTCAGTAGAAGTCAAAGATACTGTGACTAATCATCACATCAGGAGAGAACAACATAGTGGCTTGACTTTCTTCTATCTTTAGCTTTCAAGAGACACACTTTCATACTCACGCCTCTGTCTGAATGAGATTTTAGAACTGCTTTTTCCTTATCTGAAGAGGAATCAGGAGGAAGTCACAGAGTCCGTGTTTATCCCAGCTAATTGTGTTTGTGTGTGCGTGTGTCTGTGTTGCAAAGAAGGAGGCGGCTTGAGAGGGTGCCAGCTGCGGTAGGATTCAGCAGAGCACGTCAGGACAAGAGAGGCAGACACACAGGCAAGACTAACAGACACAACATTAGCATCGCACAGAAACAAAGAATAAAAGTGCTTACCCAACAGTGCCAGCAAAAAAAATTTATTGAAACACAGAGGGCATAGGTGATATTTAATCCTGCTGTCAGATGAGGGGCAACGAGCATGTGTCAAAAATGCTCACACTGTGTGTGTGTGTGTGTGTGTGTGTGTGTGTGTGTGTGTGTGTGTGTGTGTGTGTGTGTGTCTACAGCATGTTTGGGAGCTGTAGACGTCTTAAAAGGCATCGAGAAAATTCTAATGTATCTTCAAAAATCATCCCATTTTAACATGCAGATCTTAAGTCAAAATGAATGATACAATTTCCGCTTTCTCATTTTGGTTTCTTTTTAGTACCTGCTCCAAAGGGAGGTGCTCCCTGCCATTTCAGAATATGAGATATGGCTTCAAAGATAGGCTTAAGGAGATGACCTTCCCAAAAGGAAAGTTGCCCCCTGATTTGCAAGCCACAGCCACAAATAGTGTTGTCTAAGGAAGCGAGAGTGGGTGGTCTCCTGCTCCGTTTATGCACCTCTCTCTCCACAAACAGCCTAAATTTACATCTTTTTAATGGCTGCTGTGTCCACTGGCTATTGTAAATCAAGAGAGGAGTTTTAACCTCAAGGACTCAGTGGGGGTTAACGCCGAGGGCAATAGCTGCTGATGTTTAGCCTGTAAAACACCCTTGAGAGCAAAATGCTTCAGAATTCTAGGTCATTCATTGTGTTTTGAGTCATCTCAGTCTCAGCCTTTAAAATAGAATGAAGGCATACAAATAATGTTGCCTTCCATCCATTTTCTACACCTGTTTAATCCTTGTCTGCTCACAGGGGGCTAATGCTTACCTCGAGCAGTCAGTGGGTGACAAGCGGGGTTACATTCTGGACAGGTACCCAGTCCATCACAGGACTGGCACCCATGCATGCACACACCCACACTTGGTTATCCTAACATGCTTAGTTTTTTTGTCTGTGGGAGGAACCCTGAGACAACCCACCAGACAAAACCCACGCCTACACAGGCACAACATGCAAACTCCACTCAAAAAGACCCTGTCTATGATTTAAACCCAGGACCTTGTTATGAGGCAACAAGGCAAGCCATTATGAAAAAAAATGTAGATACCTTAGTAACAAGTATTTTTTTATTTATTATCAGTTTTGCATAAATGTTATCCGTTCTAATACAAAACTATTCTTTTAATGCTTTCCAGTCTGGATTTTGGTCACACCATGGCACCGGAACTATGTTGGTTTTACAGGATCTCAGTTCTGCATTTGACTCAATTGTTGTCAACAGGTTTATTGAGAGATTGTGTGTTGTTGGACCACTTGTTTGCTGAATATTGGACCATTTGCACGTTGCTGGACGCCACTATGCCTTTCCAACGTCATTGGCCATTTTGTACCACAGGATAGTCTGTCCTACAAAACCCAGCAGCCACTGCGGCTGATATGACGGGGCCGTCACAGGTCTGATGTCACAGGAGGTAATATAGGAAGGCAAACATTTGAAATAAGCTTTTTCACGTTGGATACCGGACCAACATCTGAAGCATCTCTCTCTGGAGAAGAAGAGGTCCCACGTGGATTCTTCATTTATTCTCCTTCGTTGGCCAACGAAAAATTCATGAAAGAGGTTTCTGGAATAAGAAGGCCAGAAATTTCACTTTGCCGATCGTTTAACATGTGACCAAAAAAACCACAGAGTTTCAACTCAACGCAACTTTCCCTCCCTGTTTTGTACCAGTCGACTAGTGATGGTCCATCATAACTTCTCTACCTTTCTGCCACGGAGGTCACCAAGGAAGAAAAGAGACTGCTTCGCTGAGTATCTGTGGACACGTAGAACTCTTCACCTCCCCCCCTCTCTCCCTCTGCTCAGAGGAGACAACAACAAGTAAAATCCACCTTTTATTTTTATTTCTTTATTAGGAATAGTTTGGGCAGGATAGAGGAGTTTTAGTGCGATGTAGAATCGTCACTTAGAGTCTAATGTGTTCTGAATTGTATGTGCATACCACTGTCTTTTGAAACGTGATAACTGTTGTTGTCTGAGGCCGCCAAATCTCGCAAGATAGTGCTTTTACTGTGCGAACAACTGAGAGCAGGTGCACCATGTGTCTTGACTGCTATAATAACCTTATGGTGAAAATCAACCATTTTCTTTGTCTTAAACTTCATGTTTTACTGGATTGCCGCCAAAAGGGTTAATGATCCTTTGTGTGGGCTGAGTTTTACAACCTTGCTGGGGGAAGGTTTATGACTGCCCGTGTCCCTACACTTTGGGAGGGCGCACCCAAAGCTTCGTTCTACCATATTCCCCTTTTATTTTGCCATAACTGCCATAACTGCTGGATTGATCTCATACACACCCACTGCTGTTTGGTTTTATTTAGGTGAAGATCATTGGATCGAAGAGCTGATTGTATCAGGCTGATTGGTTTAATAAATTTTCACGTAGATAAAGAGAAGGTGTTTTGTGTTTATTTTGTGCAACTGTGATTTGTCAGAATAAGGTTAATGTTCTGCACGTTTCGGCAGAAACGGTTGATTAAACAGTGACATCTCTGGTAATAGTTATCAATTATTACTGGGTATTTAATGGTTGTAATTATCAAAGGCGTTGAGCCACAATTACAACACCAGAAGAAATCTCTGGATTCGATTCATAAATGAGTATTTTTGGTTAAGAAATACATTTTTTTAAATTATGATTTTTAATTATAATTACTGATAAATATTAATTAATAAATAATCATAATCCTTACAGTGTTCAATTCAATTCAGTTTATTTATATAGCACCAATTCACAATACATGTTGTCTCAAGGCACTTCACTAAAGTCAGGTACATACAATCCAATTAATCCTAATCATTGAACAGTGCAATCAGATGCAGTTATTTATTTAAATTGGATACAAGTTTTTCTGCCTAAGGAAACCCAGCAGATTGCATCCAGTCAGTGACTTGCAGCATTCACTCCTCCTGGATGAGCATGTAGAGACAGTGGACAGTCAATGGCGTTGACTTTGCAGCAATCCCTCATACTGAGCATGCATGTAGCAACAGTGGAGAGGAAAAACTCCCTTTTAACAGGACGAAACCTCCAGCAGAACCAGAACCAGGCTCAGTGTGAGCGGCCATCTGCCACGACCAACTGGAGATTTGAGAGAACAGAGCAGAGACACAAAAAGAACAAAGAAGCACTGATCCAGGAGTCCTTTCTATGGGAAGGAAAAGTAAATGTTAATGGATGTAGCTCCTTTAGTCGTTTATTCTAGAAAGAATGAACAGATACACTCTGAGCCAGTTTTCAAGGTTAGAGTCTGAAAGAGAGCACATAGAGTTAGTCACAGTGAAAGCTCAGTCAATCGCCATGTCTAGGAGAGAGAAAGGGTTAAACACTGAAAGACAGGGCTATGTCGATCATCGGTAGAGGGTGAGCATTAAGTTGTTGCCAGCAGAAGCTCGGACGATGCCCCTCTCCAGAAAGGTGTCACAGATAGACACTAAGACAGGCCAGGTGTAGCTTGTAGGAAGAGAAAAGAGAGAACAAAGTTAAAAGCTGAAATAACAGCAAATAATGCAAAATTGGAGAGTAGTGTGAGAATGCAGCCAAGAGAGTGAAAGTGGTCATTATGTCCTCCAGCAGCCTAAGCCTATAGCAGCATAACTACAGAAATAGCTCAGGGAAACCTAAGCCACTCTAACTATAAGCTTTATGAAAAAGGAAAGTTTTAAGCCTAACCTTAAAAGTAGACAGTTTGTCCATCTAGAGCCCACTGATGGTCATTGTTATACAAAAAACCACAAGGATCGGGATACCTCTCCCTGTCAGACTGATTATAACCATTGGAAAAGAGAAGGGGTCATACAGGTAGCAGAAATGGAGGGTGTGTTTGCACCTCAACCATAACTGAGCCGGTTTAGGCTAAACCTGACTCCCCCTTACTCCATCCAACAGGGAGGGAGGAAGACGGAGGTAAAAAATAAGGAAGATAGCTCAGGATAACCTAAGCCACTCTAACTATAAGCTTTATCAAAAAGGAAAGTTTTAAGCCTAGCCTTAAAAGTAGACAGGGTGTCTGCCTCACGGACTAAAGCTGGGAGCTGGTTCCACAGGAGAGGAGCCTGATAACTAAAATATCTGCCTCCCATTCTACTTCTAGAGACTCTAGGAACCACCACTAAACCTGCAGTCTGAGAACGAAGTGCTCTGTTAGGAACATATGGAACAATCAGATCTCTGATGTATGATGGAGCTAGATCATTAAGGGCTTTGTATGTGAGAAGGAGAATTTTAAATTCTATTCTGGATTTAACAGGGTGCCAATGAAGGGAAGCCAAAATAGGAGAAATATGATCTCTCTTTTAAATTTTCATCAGAACTCTTGCTGCAGCATTTTGAATCAGCTGAAGGTTTTTAACTGCATTTTGTGGACATCCTGATAGTAAAGAATTACAATAGTCCAGCCTTGAAGTAACAAATGCATGGACTAGTTTTTCAACGCCACTCCTGGATAGGATATTTCTAATTTTGACAATGTTACGGAGATGAAAGAAGGAAATCCTAGAAACCTGTTTAATATGGGATTTAAATGACATGTCCTGGTCAAAAATAACACCAAGGTTTTTTACTTTATTATCAGAGGTCAATTTAATGCCATCCAGGTTAAGTGATTGACTAAGCAGTTTATTTTTTAAAGACTCCGGTCCAAAGACAACAACTTCTGTCTTGTCTGAATTTAGAAGAAGAAAATTTTAAGTCATCCAAGTTTTTATGTCTTCAAGACATGCTTGTAGTCTATCTAACTGGTTGGGCTCATCAGGATTCATGGATAAGTAAAGCTGAGTATCATCAGCGTAACAGTGAAAATTTATCCCATGCTGCCTGATAATTTGACCTATTGGAAGCATATATATAGTAAAGAGAATTTGGCCCTAGTACTGAACCCTGTGGTACTCCACAATTAACCCTGGAGTTTAAAGATGATTTATCATTTACATGAACAAACTGGAATCTGTCAGACAGATAAGATTTAAACCAGCCTAGCATTGTTCCCCTGATCCCTACAGCATATTCCAGCCTTTCTAAGAGAATATTATGGTCGACTGTATCAAATGCAGCACTGAGATCTAACAGAACCAGTACAGACACAAGTCCATTATCTGAGGCCATAAGAATATCATTAGTGACTTTCAGCAGAGCTGTTTCCGTGCTATGATGAGCTCTGAAACCTGATTGAAACTCTTCAAACAGGTCATTGCTGTGTAAATGTTCACACATTTGATTAGCAACTATTTTCTCAAGAATTTTAGATAAGAATGGAAGATTGGATATAGGTCTGTAATTTTTCAAGTCATTTCGATCAAGCGAAGGTTTCTTAAGCAAAGGTTTAATTACAGCTACCTTAAAAGCTTGTGGTTCTGATCCATTTACTAAGGATAGATTAATCCTATTTAAAATGGGGCTGGTAATCAGAGGGAACACTTCCTTAAATAATTTGGTTGAGATTGGGTCTAACATACAAGTTGAAGGTTTAGATGAAGCTAATATTTCTGATAACTCAGGAAGCTCCACAGGATCAAAACAGTCCAAACACAGATCAGGTTCTACAGTTACTTCCAATGTTGTCTCACTTGCTGAGGATAAAGTAATCATC
This sequence comes from Girardinichthys multiradiatus, assembly GCF_021462225.1. Lineage (NCBI taxonomy): Eukaryota > Metazoa > Chordata > Actinopteri > Cyprinodontiformes > Goodeidae > Girardinichthys > Girardinichthys multiradiatus. The sequence goes on from NC_061811.1 coordinate 4,720,035, forward strand.
TTCGGGAGTATGTCAAAGATTTTCTTTTTAAGAGAATCAATTTTATTTTGGAAGAATCCCATAAAGTCGTGGCTGCTAAGAGCTAAGGGAATGGATGGTTCAACAGAGCTATGACTCTGTGTAAGTTTATCAACTGTACTAAAGAGAAACCTAGGATTATTCTCATTCTCTTCTGTTAATGATGAGAAATAAGCTGTTCTGGCTTGGCGAAGTGTCTTTTTATACAACAGTAGGCTATTTTTCCAGATTAAGTAGGAATCCTATAGGTGTGTAGAACGCCATTTTCTCTCCAATTTTTTAACATTGTGCTTTAAAGTACACAACTCTGAATTAAACCAAGGAGCTAGCCTCCTATGAATGATTACCTTCTTTTTCAAAGGGGCTGCATTGTCTAATGCCTCACGCAACGATGAAGAAACACTATGAACAAAAGAATCAATTTGTGAAGGGGAAGAAATAAAATTTTTGCCCTCCACTGTGTTTTTCTGTGATAATGAGTAAATCAAAAGAGGAACAGATTCTTTAAAGGTTGTTACAGCATCGCCTGATAATGATCTACTATAATGACATTTTCTTTCAGGTGCGGAGTACTCGGTTAAATTAAACTCAAAGGTTATTAAAATCTGCTGTTATGTACTTTATTTGTTCTCATCTCACTAGACAGACTGGGACTACTTGTAAATGTTATTTGGTGATTATAGTGCTGAGGAAACAAAGGGTTCATCAAAGGCTCCATTTTCTGGTTACTTTTGTTCAACGTCTATATAATTCCAATAGCTCAGATTATGGAGTAGTACAACATCTCTTATCGTAAAAATGCCAATGATATAACATTAATATTTTTATTTTACCACATGACCACAACAGTCACTGGGTCAGTGTGTCCATAATATCCATAAATGGATACATCTGTATTTCCACCTAATACAGAAAAGTCAGCAGTCGTTTTTGGATTCATAAATGCATTGTTCAAAATCAGCGTTCAATTGGACCCAAAGAGAGAAAGTCCACAGCTCATGTAAAACACTTAGGTGTCATCATAAAGTCAGACAACAATTAGAACTTAAACAAACATAAAGTTTGTTACTAAATTAGCCCACTAATACCCTAAAAAAAACCTTACCAGAATAAAAAAGGTTGTCCTATCTGAACAAGACAGAGAAAATTGATGCCTGCTTTTACTTTACTGCAATATGTGTATATATAGGTCTCTGCTAAAATGAGGCAGCTGGAGCTTATTCCATGTTGCTCCCAGAGTTCTGACCAAAACCAGGAAATGGACCATATCAAAGCAGTACTTAAATCACTGTAGTAGCTACCCAGTGATAAAAGGAGATATTTTAAAACTTCACTGATGGTCTATAAGGCACTTATAGTCCTAAGCCCAAATATATGTCAGAGCTGCTTGTCAGGTATGGTATAATCACTCAGTTCATCAAAGACCTGTTAAAGCAGTGATTCCAAGAACATAGAAGAAGAGGACGAAGAAGTCACTTTGCTCCTTAGGTCTGGAACCAGTTCCCTGAAAACATTCGCAGTTACTTTTTTCATGTTTTAGCTATTTATTAGTTTTACATTTGAATTTTAACATTGTGTGACAGTTAAATAGTATTAGTATTCCTTGAAAGGTTTTCTTGTTCTAAATGTAATTTTGTTTACAGCTGATCCTTTATTTGTCTGTAAAATATATTAAGTTATTTTCTGTATGAATGGTGCTATACAGGTACACTTTTCTTGCCCTTCGCTAGATAATGAAAGCTCTGAGTAAATACCAAAAATCTAGTTGCTTTACCGTTTGTAGGGAAATCTGTGATGTGTATCTGCCATTCAGGAAAGCCTCAGAAAATACTTCAGAGGAGTAGCTAGATGTCCACTTTTAGGTTCACATGAAAGCCAAAAGCCACATCAGAATATATATATATATATATATATTATGATATTTATATATAATGCTCAGAAAAATGGAACACATTTAATGTCAGACAAACATAACTCATGGGAAATAAAAAGTACAGTTTCCAAATGATGATTTCATTTATTAAGGCAAAGAAACTATCTAAACTGGAAGTAATGCATGTCTAAACATATAATAACTTGCTGTGACATCAATTCTGCCACCACTGCCATTAAACTAGTTGCAATGAGTCCTTTACATTAATGTAGATTAATTTTAGCCTTCTTTGCAGTTTATTTATCCACATAAAGGGTTTTCAAGCCCATTTCAATTGGATTTTGGCATTTATTTTCACAAGGCCAATCCAAAACCTTCATTTTATTTTTCTAACCTATCAGGCCTAGACTTGTTAAGGTGCTTTAGATAACTGTTTAAGGTTACACAGTGATGGCTGGACATTCTTCTTCAGGATTTTTTGCTAGAGAGCAGAATTCATGGTTCTATCAGTTATGGGAAGTTGTCCAGGTCCTGAAGCAGCAAAGCAGTCCCAGACCATGTTTGACTGTAGGCATGACGTTCTTTTTTAATATGATATGTCAGATTTACACTAGATAGTATTTGGAGTTATTGGAGTGAATTTGGTAAACAGAAAACTTTTGGGAAGGTTCATCATTGTTCCATGGATGATGGCTCTCACTTTGATTTTCTAGAGCCCAAAAATCTTAGAAATGGCTTTTCAATCCTTTCCAGATGGATAGTTTCAATTGCTTTGTTTTGCATTTGTTCTTGAAGGTTTTTTAGAACAGGGCATCATTTGTTACCTTTTAATATTCCTTACACTGTTTCATGTTGTCAGACAGGTCCTAGTTCTAGGTTGGAGTGAGTAATAGATATTAAATATGAAGTGCAAATAAAGAGTTAAATGTTTCAATACCTTAAAGTTTATCAATGAACTGCAAAATGTGCATTTTGTGTTACATTGTATAGTATGATATGTGCTCTTTAAATAAAGTCTTACTGTTAGATTTATATTCTTGAAGAATTGTATGCATCAAAAACATTCTAATCACAAGGCGCCAGTAGGACTGAAGACCACTGAACCTTCCAGTCCTTATAGATAATGCCATTGCCATCATCATACAGGGCATTTACACAAAGTAGAATATATTGGCAGAAATGAAGAATGGGCAAAAGAGCAAAATGCTTAAAAGGTTTTGTTGTTGTTTCCATCAGCCACTACACAGTTGAGATTTTAGTAATTTATTCTCATTTAATTGACTAAAGACCTTCTGAAATAGATCCATACCCTGTTGGTGTTCTACCTGGCCCATTGCTGCATGTGCTGCCTGAAGCCAACTTTTTGCTTTTATTTTTTTTTACTGAATATTTTAAAGACACGTTTAGAAGTCATTAACATTTTGATACTACACAGTTTCAAGGATTTAAGGTGGATGCAATGAATAAAAATTACAGTTTACTTTATGCTTTAAAATGATGGAGATCATGATTGAAAAACATTTTTCAAGTGGCAATTCTTGACTTGTCAGATCTTAATTCCCATCTGTCATTGCTTCATCAATGTTGATGAGGCTATTTCTAAACCTATTTCCAGAGAGTGAGAAGCATGGGCTTGACCTTATGCAGCCATATAAAACATTGCTTTGCCCCAATCCCATAATTCTACATCCACACATAGTGGGGCTCAAATGAGGTTATTGATTATGCTCTTGCAATAATTGTAAAGTAAGGCAAATACACTTAGGAACCACAGCACAAATCCATCCTAAATCACAGAAATTGAGAAGGGGTAGTTATTGGCATGACTGTCGGTCTTTGCAAGGGTGAGTACTTGTGCATTCACTCAGTGTTTAATCAATGGATAAAACTGTCTATCCATTCAAGTATTGATGTTTCCTATGACAACTGCTTATCCACGTAAAGCAGGGAGACACCAGAGGCCTTTCAATCATTTGCCAGCTAAAGTGAGCACAGAGGGGAGGAGGTCAGGTGACATGCATGAATCTCTTACACTGGATTCTTACTGCATCCTAAATTATTCCACTGTCACAATGCAAGTTAATCAGAGGAGGAGTCAATCACTCTATACGCACAGACACAGGTTCTGCTGGGGTGTGAGAGCATGGCTCAGTCATTCCCTTTCAGTGGCAGTTAATCAATACTGGTCCTCTCCTTTTGATCTGCAGCCCTCACCAGCTACAATAACTAACAATGGCATGATTGCAGCAACCATAATGGTGCCCATTCTTATCATCTCCAACCGGAGAAGGAGGACTTGAGAGGATGTGTGGTAGCATTAGGCCATCCACTATCTCAAATGCTCTTTTGCACATGTACACAAACAGGTACAGTGTAGATATAATACTGCATCGTCATGCCTGTGGATTGTGGTACAGCTTGTCCAGTCACCTTATTAACATCATGTTTAGACACATATCAACCTCACTGCAGAGCTGATCAATCTGTGGTCGGGAAAAACAATGATGCAAAGTTGATTTCTAAGGTACATGTGTCTTATACTTGTGGAAAACAAATTGTTTTCCTCTGCCTGGATTAAATTTGCTACAGTGTCTTGCAAAATCATACCCCATGAACCTTTTTATACTGAATTATGTTGCAATCAAAATCTTCAGTGCACTTTGTTAGTATGTGATACGATAGATGATCACAAAGTAGTGCATAATTGTGAGGTGGAACCTAAATCAAACATGAATGTGTTTTTTCAGGAAAAAAATGAAAAGTGTGTATTACATTTCTGTTCATATTTCTTTAATCTGATACTCCAAAATAAATTCCAATGCCACCAACTCCCTTTGAAAGTTAGCTAATTGATAAAGTTAATCTTTCTGTAATTTAATCTTGTATAAATCCAACTGCTCTGTGAATGCCTCAGAGGTTTGGTAGAGAACTTTGGTGAACAATCAGGATCATGGAGACCAAGGAACACAGCAAGGAACACAGCTCAAGGAGAAAGTTGTGCAGAAGCTTTAAACATTTAGTTTCTAGAACAGTATCCAAAGCTTGGAAAATCGCACAGAGCAACACCTAAACTGACAAGCTATATAAGTTGGGCATTAACCAAAGAAACTGCCAAGTGGCATATATCCACTGCTCAGGTGGGAGTATCTGTTGACAAGAACTATTAGTCGTGCAATTTACAAGTCTGGCATTTATGGAAGGGTGGCAAGAAGAAAGCACTTGCTTAAAGAAGTTTATAGTTTTTCACAGGCCATGTAGAGCAAGAAGATGCTCTGGTCAGATGAGACTAAAACTGGCCTTTTGGCCAACTTCTCCCAACTGGGATGGAGGTTCACCTTCCAACGTGACCCTAAATATACAGCCATAGCTACATGTCATATTGAGTTTAAAGGATTTGACCCACATGCAGAAAGCAATTCAGGAGACGGTATTGTTCAGTAAATTGTTTATTTACAACTGGGTGAATAATGCAGGGAACTGGAACCAGGATGCAAACTGTAGAAATAAACAAGATGGTAAGCAGGGATAACTCTGGGGCTGAACTCATGAAAATAATAAATCTGTCTTACAAAGAATGGTGGAGGGATCCGCCAGAGGGGGAGTGGAGAAACCAAGTGGTTGTTTGCCGGTGAGACTGAAGTTGGTGGATATGGTAAGCCAGGAGAGTTTGTAATCCACGAGGTGCGATGGAGGGAGGAGGGTGGACAGGGTTCGCAGATGGAGGTCCGAGGTACGCGGGAATCAGGAGGCTGCCAGCCGGCGTGATCCAACAAAGTCATGAGAGACTTGAGTCTTTGTTCATGGAACTGGATTGTTTCCTTCCAGAAGACAGTTTATCTAGGCAGGATTCAATGCAAGGCAAATCAGGTTCAGGAAACCTGCAGGATACAAAGACAAAGTTACTTGGTGTACAAGGCAAGGTCAAAGGCAAAGGTAACGTGGCTGAGTAGTACCACTAAGGGCAGCACTCTGGCAGTGAGTTGCTGGCAGCCTCCTCCTTGAATAGTACTCTGCAGAATAATCAGGGGAATAGCGAACACCTGTCACCTCTCCTCCAGATTCCACGCCATCTAGGGGCTGAGCACAGTAAAAGCACCAACAGACACACAAAGCACAGATCCTGACACTACAATGGAATGATTTAGATCAAAGTGATCCAGTCTGAGTGTAGGTATCATGCAAAGAATGAGAAATGTCAGTATGTTGTTGTGCAATGCTGGTAGAATCATACCCTAAAACATTTGTTGCTTTAACTGCAATGAAGGGTGGTTCTTACCTATGAATGCTGAATACAACTGCACACCACATTTCTGAGAGTTTTCATTGCAAATAGTTCATAATTCTGACTATTTTGTGTTGGTCTATCGCAGTCCAAATAAAATGCATGTCAGTTTTTGGTCATAATGTGACAAAATTTAAAGAAGTTCAGGGGGCACGAGTACTTTTGTAAGGTACTGTACATCTGTACACTGTTGCTACCATCGCCTTGAACTGAATGTGCTACCTGCTACTGCTAACTATTTTGTCATTATCTCATAATCATAAAATTATTTTCCACTTGCTAACAAGATTCCACTATGATGGTGAAAGCCTGCAACTATTCAACCAGCATCACTTAATATTTAATGAGTAATACTGCTTCTTAATCTCTGTGATGCTGTGAAAGATCTCTGAGAGGATGGGGCAGACTGGCAACATAATGAAGGCACATATCTTCTCACTCAGCATCTCTAATATTAATATTTTCCTTCTGAAATAACTGAAAGCCATTTTATTACTCATTAATCAGCATCCGAAGCTTTTCAGTACCCACAGAAATATGATCCTATGATTTCACAGGACGAGCAATGTCTAATGTGACAACAGCTGGCAGGGTAATAAAATGTCTTGCACATGTTGTCTGTCATGGCACCTTTCATGTGCACGGCAAGGCAGCAGAATGGGCAAAATGATGAAGTGGCCTAATTCCAAGCTGTGGGATACAGACGTTGCATCAATGCAGTGTGTTTTCCAGGCCTTCATGACGATCAATACTTAAAACAACAGCAGGAAAATATGTGGAATCAGCACCTTTGGAATAAAATGGCCACAAAATTGATTTGCAGAAGGTTCATTCAAACATTCAAGCAGATTTAAACTGTGCACAATGTCGCCAGTCTTATTACTCATCAAATTCATGTCAACTTGCGGGGTAGTGAGATTCAGGTATGTTAAAGTGAATAACGGGTAAATAAGACAAGTCAGCATAAAAGAGAACATTCTGAACTACTTGAAGTATTTACTCTGATTTATGCCTATGGTCATCTGTGTAAGAATTTATGTGTAGGTGCATATGTGTTTGCGTTTTCTTTGTGTGTTTAAATCAATGGTCATCCCCCTGATGCATGATGGCCTCATAAATCATTGTTTGTTGATCAGTTGTCAGGAGGCAGGACTTATGGCGTTCTCCTAATTATTCCAGCTCACAGCCCCAGCAGATGAATAAGGACGGGAATGCCAAAGCAAATCAAGGCAGTGGACTTTACAGAAATGTAACATAAAGGTGGTTTGGTTTGGGGGGGAGCGATGCAAGTTTCATGACAAGAAAGGGGGAGGGCCTGAGTGTTTTTTGCTTGGGTTAGAGTCAGGCAAGTTTAATTCTAGGGTGCACTGAAGTGAGAAATCCAAACTATGAGATATCAGTCGCGCAATGTGCAAGGGGACCCTGTCACAGCAGGAAAAGACTGGTTTCCTGATTGGCATTGTACAAAAGTGTTGGGATTATGAATCTGAGAATATTATTTAATATTTAATATTTTATCAAATAATATTTCGGTCTGTTAAGGGTTGTCCTGTGAATACCAGCCCAGTAAGGCAATGGTATTAGGACAAAATAGAAAGGTGTGAGACGAGCTCTGACATTATTGAACAGCATAATCTCTGCACATATATGGAATGAATTCACACAATTTCTTAAAATACAAGAATTTATTAACAAAAATAAGTCAACTCAAAGTCAAACATATTTCAATCAACAAACTCTTTACTTTGCTAAAACAATCCAACTAAACTACCAAGCAGAATTAAAGAATAATGAAGACTAATGGACTCTGTACAATATAAACAAGTTGATTAAAGATGATTGAAAATTATGACCAAAAGAGTGATGCAACATTACCATGCAATGTTTATGTTTGAGAACCAAGGATTATCTTGAAGAATCTGGAAATGAAGTGAAGTTAGTCTTGGAACCAACTTAGACAATAATCAGCAAACGTTTAGACAACCATTCACAATGCAAGATCAGATAAAACATTATTTTAATAAAATTAATGTTTTAAATAATGATCTGCTGAATAACACCAACCTTCTGGATGACCATTTCTCAATGGTGTCTAATTAGCTGCCTTTATTTATTAAAATTATATTTAAAGAAATATTATTAAGGGAATGGTGAAACATTTAAAGACATATTTTGGAAAAGAGCCAAATCTTTCCGGAGAAATGGGCTTAATGGTGTTTACTTAGTTATCAAATTTAGTAAAATGATGTTAGGGACACATTATTTACTGGATTGAAAACCAAACCTTTCTGGGCAAATATTATTTGGCAGCAGGCACTGTACTTACCTGTTAGCAGTTGAAGCTAACAAAGAAGCTGCTAGCTTAGCACCAGAATCAAACACATACCTTTAAAATACAAGGGTTAAAATGCATAAGCGCGGATGGCACGTTATGATCAATCTTCTGTATAAAATCACCCTTTAATAAAGTGTATCTTAACTTTGAAAACATACAAAGAACACAACCTGAGCACGTGTGCTGCAGATAGTCTGCTAGCACCAAGATAGCTGAGTTCAACACAAACAAAACCAAACTTCATAAAATGAAAAACGTTTAGATCATTTCAATCTAAATCACTTCTATGTTATTCTGCCCAAACACTTAACCTCATGAACTGTGGTGAGGAACGTTGTCCAAGGCGGAGAAGTTTTGAAGAATCGTCCACAGTCTTTAAACAGTTAGCTGCAGCTAACCTCCTTAGCTATGGGGAGTGGGGGCTGTTCTGTTGGCTGGTCAGAATCAGAATCAGAATCAGAAAAGCTTTATTGCCAAGTACGTTTTTGGACATACAAGGAATTTGTTTTGCCGTGAACAAACTGTTAGCTTCTAGCTAACCTCCGTAGCTGTGGATGAAAGACGGCTCGTTCTGTCTGCCAACCACACTGCACGTTACCGTTACCATGGTGATGGGGTCTCTGCTGTCTTCCTTCCAGACTGGGAGACCGCTCCGCTCGGCTTCATAGAGACCGCGTCTCTGTAGGGAACTTCTCTGGGACAGTTTGCTTCTGCAGGCCTCATAGAGAAAGTAAGCAATTCTTATACCTTAATTTCCCCATTCATGAATGAAAATACCGGATACACAGACAGTATTTCATTCGTACTTTGCCTATGATCGATGATCGTATAACATCCTTGGATCCAGTTGAAGAGTTTATGTCTGTTTGCCAGCAAAGAGACATCAGCGCGCTTTTCTCCCCTATCTGGTCCCTCTCGAAGGCCGTGTGGAAGAGGTCGGCTTGTTGGAGAGGGTTGCTCTTATTCAGACAGTGGCATCATGGGAAGTCTGCTGCTACCCCCCTTTCCTCAGTTGCTGGAAGTCAGTTAAATGCGATTTATTTTGAAACTTCAGAAAAGTTTGTACCGGAGTTTTAATGTTGAAATCCATGGCTGGGTCCCAACGAAAGCAAATAAGTCCAATCCCGTGCCATTTAACTGTCTCTTTAAAAACTATTATGAATGCTTGTTATTCTTCTCATTGTCAGGTTCTTTTCTCTCTTGTCTCTATAATCCTGGGTTACTTTTTCAAGTTAAAAGGAAACATGCAAAGGCATCAGATTTTAGGCAAGGAAGTGTGCAATGACAAATTCTGTCAAATGGTTGAGCTAAGTGGTCAGAGTGTAGTATTGGCTTTCAGTGTCATTAACTTTCCAGCAGTAAGCATGTTTCTGTCGCCATTGACCAAATTGCTTTAAAGGCCCAGCAATTACACGGTTGAGGCTGATGCTTAAAAGCTGAGCAGAGGGTTTCTACAGTAAGTTGTAACAGGATTATTAGTGAAATGCTATGTGAAAACAACTTACATCTTACAGTAATATTTGGAGAGGAATTACTGCATTTTTCAGGGTAATACAGCACCAGCCAATTGATCCACAGGTTTATTACTAAATTACCCTTTAAAATTAACAAATCTGTATCGGAACTGAAAAACTCATTTATTAACATGAGTTTTCTTCCACTATCCTATTTTGGTTATGATTCTTTGTCTGTGACTCCACTGTGCAGCCCTTGAGAGTTAAAATATGTTAGCCACAGGCTTAAACAAAGTTTTAGCATGTTTAAATCCTGCTGAGCACATAACAAGGTCCATACAGGCTCTGCTCTTTGATACATATACTGTATATGTTTGCAGCATAATGTGTGGTTTTGAAAATCAATGTGCAGAGGCCTTTTGATCACATTTGTGCCGCTTCATCTTATCACTTTGGGACAAACGGTATGAGCAGACCATCAAAGATGAGAGCCACATGCTGGTAAAGGGTGCAGAAAAATCATTGCTCACATGCATTTAGGTTTGAAAAATCAATTTTTACTAGCATTTGGGAATAAATATTTACTCATGGACTGATTTTGTGTTTAACATATGCCGTGCTTAAAGTATGCATGCACAAAATGTCTGACTACGATGATGAAACCAATGAAGAAATCAAGTAAAGAATATTGTTTAGACATGAATAACAAATCAGCCAAATCGTTGAGTTTCAGTGATGCACTGCAAAGTACGCAGAACATACATTTTTCCACATCATGACATGACAGTTTTAATATGGGTGCAGAAAAGTCAATTATATTTGTAAAATATTAGGTTGGTGTCTCACTCAAATGTCTTCCATGACAATCAGTTAAAAGATTAACCATTTTGAACACATACAGGTCCTTCTCAAAAAATTAGCATATTGTGATAAAGTTTATTATTTTCCATAATGTCATGATGAAAATTTAACATTCATATATTTTAGATTCATTGCACACTAACTGAAATATTTCAGGTCTTTTATTGTCTTAACACGGATGATTTTGGCATACAGCTCATGAAAACCCAATATTCCTATCTCACAAAATTAGCATATTTCATCCGACCAATAAAAGAAAAGTGTTTTTAATACAAAAAACGTCAACCTTCAAATAATCATGTACAGTTATGCACTCAATACTTGGCCGGGAATCCTTTTGCAGAAATGACTGCTTCAATGCGGCGTGGCATGGAGGCAATCAGCCTGTGGCACTGCTGAGGTCTTATGGAGGCCCAGGATGCTTCGATAGCGGCCTTTAGCTCATCCAGAGTGTTGGGTCTTGAGTCTCTCAACGTTCTCTTCACAATATCCCACAGATTCTCTATGGGGTTCAGGTCAGGAGAGTTGGCAGGCCAATTGAGCACAGTGATACCATGGTCAGTAAACCATTTACCAGTGGTTTTGGCACTGTGAGCAGGTGCCAGGTCGTGCTGAAAAATGAAATCTTCATCTCCATAAAGCTTTTCAGCAGATGGAAGCATGAAGTGCTCCAAAATCTCCTGATAGCTAGATGCATTGACCCTGCCCTTGATAAAACACAGTGGACCAACACCAGCAGCTGACACGGCACCCCAGACCATCACTGACTGTGGGTACTTGACACTGGACTTCTGGCATTTTGGCATTTTCTTCTCTCCAGTCTTCCTCCAGACTCTGGCACCTTGATTTCCGAATGACATGCAGAATTTGCTTTCATCCGAAAAAAGTACTTTGGACCACTGAGCAACAGTCCAGTGCTGCTTCTCTGTAGCCCAGGTCTGGGGAATGCGGCACCTGTAGCCCATTTCCTGCACACGCCTGTGCACGGTGGCTCTGGATGTTTCTACTCCAGACTCAGTCCACTGGTTCCGCAGGTCCCCCAAGGTCTGGAATCGGCCCTTCTCCACAATCTTCCTCAGGGTCCGGTCACCTCTTCTCGTTATGCAGCGTTTTCTGCCACACTTTTTCCTTCCCACAGACTTCCCACTGAGGTGCCTTGATACAGCACTCTGGGAACAGCCTATTCGTTCAGAAATCTCTTTCTGTGTCTTACCCTCTTGCTTGAGGGTGTCAATAGTGGCCTTCTGGACAGCAGTCACGTCGGCAGTCTTACCCATGATTGGGGTTTTGAGTAATGAACCAGGCTGGGAGTTTTGAAGGCCTCAGGAATCTTTTGCAGGTGTTTAGAGTTAACTCGTTGATTCAGATGATTAAGTTCATAGCTCGTTTAGAGACCCTTTTAATGATATGCTAATTTTGTGAGATAGGAATTTTGGGTTTTCATGAGCTGTATGCCAAAATCATTCGTATGAAGACAATAAAAGACCTGAAATATTTCCGTTAGTGTGCAATGAATCTAAAATATATGAATGTTAAATTTTCATCATGACATTATGGAAAATAATGAACTTTATCACCATATGCTAATTTTTTGAGAAGGACCTGTATTTCATGCCAGATAAAGCCTATATAGTCAAGTAATGTAATATATTTTTGGGTTTAGATTCATGGTTCCCAAACTATTATGTGTATACGACTGGTTGTACCTGGGATTCCTTGAGTGGTACTCAAAAAAAACGTTGTTATTGATACCTGTACGTGATTTATAGGTACAACATCAACAGCAAAGAAGGTGAAGTGTTTAAGTACATTATTCTTTGCTTTCGCAGAAGCCTCTGAAAAGAGAAGTGCACTGCAGAAACTTCCCAGAACTTCCAGTATAACCTTAGCTGATGGCAGTGAATCAGAGCTGATGGCTTCTTCTACTGTTCTTAACTTTGGAGTCAGAACTTGGACCTGGGAATGACACCACCCTGAGTTTATCTGTGTTTCAGTTCTAAATGTCAAACAACAGTGGGAATGTATATACTTAGTGACCATGCTGACTACTATTTGCAATACAAACTATTTCATACAAGCTATTTCTCTGTATACTCTAGCAACGTATTCACTATAGAATGTTATATAGTGCTGTATATGTGTGAAACATGATGACATATTAAGATATAAATCATCAGAACAGCTAATAAACCTGTTTTATTGCAGGCACCAAGTGTATGGAGGGCAGCCATACTGGATTTTCCACTTGGTATATGGGAGAAATAGGAACTCGAAACTTGGGAAATTTGACCAAAACTCCAAGAACTGAAACACAAGCTAATCATCCAGTGCCAAAGGATTTGAATGTTTTTTATTTTTATTTTCCATTTCTCAGTTTTATGATACAATAAACTGACAAAGTCCAACTCCTGTTATACTACTGTTTTTAAAATGCCTGTCAGTGTGTTGATGCTTGGAAAACTTTACTGTGCTCTTTTACTGTATTTACTGTGGTGATAGTTGGTATTTCAGGTTTAATCTAAACAGTGTGTCTCAAAGGATATTCACGTTATAATGGCCTAGGCAAAGTCACAACCTAAATCTAGTTCAGAATCCATGGTAAGACTTGAGAATTGATGTCCACAAATATTCTCTACTGCACAAAGCCAGTAGAGACATTCAGCAAAAGATTTTCAGCTTTAACTGCAGTGAGAGGTGATTGTCCAAAGCACTGATTCAGGGAGGGTGATTTTAAATGCACACAAAACTTTTATGTTGTTTTCTTTATTAAAATCACGAGAAATGAACACCGTTTTGTTGGCACACTACAGAAATTCTGAAGAAAATACATTGAGGTTTCCGGTTGTAACTTAACAAAATAGAAAAGTTTAAGGGAGTTGAATGTTGCTGCAAGGAACTGTATGGTAAAATACATCAAGGGTCAGTGCAGTTAAATCTGTGTTTCTGGAGAATGAGCACACAGCTCTGTAATTCCATATTTTTGGCTCTCCTATCTTATCTTCCATAACCTTTAAGCTCTTAAACACGTGACCTGTTCAAAGCAAGACAGTGTAGGTCATTTTAAGCGCTGCTCTTACAAGCACAGTTCACACAGAACCTTTAGGAATTCTTCATGCTTGTAGAAGGGTAGCCTCTGAGGAGATGTTGATTTTGTTGAGCACCTCGGCCTCCGACAGAGAGCTGCTGTCACTGGGCCATTACTGGACCTACTGGAAGTTGTCCTTCCAGAAACTGGAGAGAGATGAGGGTCTGCAAACCATCGGTCGCTGCTGCTGTTCAACAGCATTCAGGATGACCTACATTTCTCTCCAGCAACATATTTCTTAATGTTGCTTAATAAATCATAACACCAGAGAATGTTAATTCACTTTGTCATCCAACAGATGACAGAAATGCAAAGACATGCCTGTACTGCACCAAAGCAAAATCAATTTAACAAACTCCCTGTCACAGCAGGGCATGTTCACAGTTACTGCTTGTTTTTATGCTTCGCTCTGCATGTCTGTAAACATGCAGGAAGATGTCCCTTTATTCTGCAATTCCTGATCCAGATCTAATGGTGAGTCAGTTCAGACTACTGGCTTTTTGCATCTACACAGTGTATTTGGACTTCAGTGTTTATGTCTTGCCGCATGTTCTAAACTGGATTTAGATCTGGACTTTGACAAGTACATTTTAACACATGAACATTCTTAATAACCATTTTTAGATTTAATTTTGTAAAGAATTGGATAGAAATTTAAGTTAGAATTAATGTTAGTAATAAATTTAGTTAAAGTCAGAATTCAAAGTGAAAAAATAAGTGTTATGATTTACAGTTAAGGAACAGATGAACATATTAAGAACAGATTAAGTAAAACTTTTAATTAAATTTAACATTAAAGCTGAAATAAAATTAAAAGTTAAAGTTAACTTTTTATCCTAACTCTATTTTTAAAGTTAAAAATTAAGCCTAAATTGAAATAAATTCCAATTCAAATTAGGAATATTATAAAACTGAGAATAAGTTAAAATTATAATTATAATTAAAGTAAGAATTAAAGATAACCTTAAAGTAAAATAAAATATACGTGACACTGAAGTTAAAATATTATTAAAGATAATACTAAAACTAAAGTACTAAACTTAAGATAGTACTAAACTTAAAATTAACTTTAAAATAAAATGAAAAGAATAGAATTAGAGACACATCATCAGTGTTGGACCTCGGGGTCTCAGGGTGTTTTGATCATTATCACTAGGCACCCTACCTGAGGAAGGCCCAGACAAGGTCAATTGGTTTACAATTAAAAGTACTTTTAAAAAACAGTAAGAGGATAGAAAGGCAGCTAGCTTAAGAGATGTCAGCTTTAGGGGAGATGACAATTTGAAGGAGCTCAGTTGTTGGTCCACCAATGTAAGGGTAACAGGCAGTGGCGTGCACAGACATTTTGGGGGGCAGGTGCTCAAATGGAAAAAAAGGGCACCTTGTGCGGCACATGGAGCTGTCGGTTGCCTTTGTAGTGTGAGATTTATTACAGGCACAGCATGAACATAATTTATATGTATTACTAAGCACCCACAAAACAAGCTGTCCTGTGGGATGTCGGGAAATGACCACCCAGGAAAAAAAAACTCAAAACAAGAATGCATTTTACAAAATTCTTTAAATTAATAAGGCAACAAAATGATCATAGATTGATTTAAAGTTAGATTACTGATTCACAACCTGAACTTCCTGAGTCAAATTTGAAACTTACGTTATCCTTCTTTTTTTTTTCCTTTTTACACACTGAGCACAACATGTTTGTCTAGACTATATCATTCTGTACTTTTATCACAAAATGTCTTCTGCACCAAATAACCTTATGTTGTAGCAAAGCAGGTTACACTGCCAAATTTACCAGGTAGGTCACACTAAATGAGTTATCTTCAGTAACCAGTGACCATTCTAGAGTGTAAATCAACTATACCCAGAAAATGAGTTATAAACTCTTTATAGTCAAAATGAAACCAACATCAGAGAATATGATCATAAGAAGAATAATTTATACTTCTGCATGTAGCCAGTGTGATATATAACATAAATTATTCTTAGAGAATAAAAATTTGTGAGATTACAAGTCCTGAGAACTGATAAGATGTCTGCTATTTAGAAAATAAAATACTCTGATCACATCATCATTTTTACACACACAGAAGGAGAAAATACAACTTAGCCTACATGCCCCACATTTACTGAACTTTATTAAAGGTATTTTAATTGTGTATGAATTGTAATGTTAACCAGCTCATTTGGCCGTATTTGCAATAAAAAAAAAAACATGAGCCAAACAGAAGTCATCAGGGACCATTATAGCAAATGTAATACGTACATCTATGAGATAGATTAGAATGTATTTATGTCTTCTATGCGGCCATAGAAGACATAGTGGGTAAAAGTATGCCATTCATTGGCCCTTTCTGTTTAGATAAAATGGTGGCAAGTGAAGTTTTAACTTTTTCATCTTAAGTTTAGGAAGTTAGTATATTTGTTTTATTTGTTATCTGGATGGTTAGCCGGCCAGTCGGCAGGACAGGGCTCTATCTGACAGTGGAGGGGAGGAGAGAAGATGTAAGTTGCACCAGCGCACGTCCACCTCTCCGCTCTGCTCTGGTGGTCTCCGTTGAGAGACACACGAGGCGGGACACGTATGTGTGTTGGTTGGAAGGGGGGTAGTTGTCGATCAAAATTTCAAAACGTGGGGCACTGGTATTATAGGCCCTTATATTCCGAAATTTTACCTTGGGCCCCACACTATGCACTGTAAAAAAAAAAAAAAAAAGATTTCAGGAGGGCACTTTTTTGTCCATAGGATAAAAGGGCAGGTGCTCTAGCACCACCTCGTGTTTATCTGTGCACGTCCCTGGTAACGGGGACCTGGATTAGGTGTGATGAGTCGCCTCCAAGGTCCTCCAGGACACTCTGGAACCCTGAAGTGGAACAACAGTTTAGGAGATGTATCAGATTCAACGTGTGAGGTGGATGATGGGCCGTGCATGAGTGAGGCTAATCCTCATAGAAGACTGGGCCATATTTAAGGTCCTGACGCCCCGAACCACCACTTCCTGCGTAAGGTAAGGGGTAAGGTTTGGGGGAGGGGGAGGGAACATTAGCCTCTCAGATGCTTACAATAACACCAAAAGTTGTTTCTGCATCTCTGGTTGGATAGAGCGATTAAAACCCACATGCAGTTAATGGACTTTTTGGCAGGAGTTTTCATTTTATGGAGGCAATTGTCGGAGAATATTAATGTGTCTGAGTGTCTCCTTTGCTAATCACTGAGGTTAAAAACCCATCTGAAAATTGTTTAATGTTTCCATTTCAGTAGTTTACCAGAAAGCCAAAATTATTTTCAAAGAGTGAAGATGTAAATATCACCATGGCTTGAATTAAGCGTTTTATAAAACTCCTGAGAAATGAAACACACAGCAAATACACTGCATACAGTTTATATGCAGTCGGTTACCAAAGCTGTAATCATTGTCTTATTGACAACTTATTGAGTTTAATGACTGCAAGCATTAATTTCTTATCCCTTATTTATTAAAAATTGTTTTCTATAAAAGCATGTACACACCTGTTAAAATGCCTGGTTTTGTGTTTTGAGGCGACCATGCAACCAATTTTTTTTAATAATGTGACAATTATCCTGTATATTTGAACTTTACTTTATTTGTTAGAGCAAAAATATCAGAAATAATAAATAAAGTGCAAAAACCTGATTGCAGGTGTCTGCTGTGAAAAAAGCTGCAGATGAGGAGGGGGTTTGTTTTTCGTATCACCGTGCTGGACAGTCCCTGTCAAAATCAACATTAGAATAGCTTCACCAGAAGAACATTCAAGTGTTGGAATGGTCTAGCCAGAGTCCATAGAAAAATCTGTGGTGTCACCTGAAGAGGGGTGTGAACAAGAGATTTCTTCACAATCTGAGAGACTCTGAAAACTGCTGCTGTTTTACTCCTACCAAAGAAGACTGACTGCTGAAATCAAATCAAAACATGGTCTAACAAAGATCGTTTCTGGGTGTGTCTTCCAATGCAACTGTTATGATTCTGGCACGTCTGCTCTACCCTGTCTTCCTGGCTGCAATCAGCAGATTAGATGCACCTGGTGGCTGCTGCAGTGCAGTGCAATCTGTGGCATGCCAAGCACCTGTGTCTTCCCTGATATATACTGACTCTGACAAGAAGACGGTGCCAGATTTTTGAAAGCCATCGTGTGAGTAGATATCCAGTGTTCCTTCCTGTCTGATCATTGTTCTTGACCTTGCCTTGCTTTTTGGATTTATGCCTCTGCCTGCTCCCTGTCAGACTATTTGGATTTTGGCTGTCAACCTTGTTTCCTGCATCTGGTTTATGCCTCTGCTTGCCCCTTGCTTGACGCCTCTTGTTCCGATCGTTGACCCTGTTTCTGTCCTTGGATTATTGAGCCAGCCTAGCCCTCGGATTATTCAGCCTGGAGTCACTTCTTACCTGCGCTGTGGAGATCACCGCCTGCCGCCCACTGAGGTTTCCCCTCTGGTTTTCAAGTTCCACTCAAGACAAAAGCAGGTTTTCTGATCTCTGCAAAATCTAGAGAGACTACAAGTCAATAATCCCTCTTTCTGACTCAGTGATTCCTGGAAGCTGAGGAGTGTTACCTGTGTGACGTTTTCCTGTGGCTGAATAAACCTTTTAAACGTTCAGTACTGTGTCTGGCTGAATCTTGGGTCCGCCTTTTTATGATTCATAGCAGCAACCAGGTAAACAGGGTTGTTTTATCAGTTGAATTGTATAGAAAAAAGCATTTTATAAAGGATGTGGAATTTATTTTTTCATACTTGTACATCAATAGTTGAGCTTTATTCAGACTGAAACTTAATTCCAGCTAGGTCAGGGGTTCAGTCCATTTTAAAAAGCTTGCATGGAGGAGGCAGGGAGCACGATAGCAATCATTAGTGTCTCAGGCCCAGTAGCAAGCAAGTCATGCTTCCTGTTTTGGTCCCTGGAGAATTATTTTCTGAAGCTACAAAAACGATCAAATGAGACCTTGTATGGAATAAGTCTAACAATGAAGGGGTATCCTGATAGTGCAGCCTAGGTTGTATGCAAAAGGAGGCAAAGAGGGGGAGGGTAAAGTGCAGAAAAAGGCATCAAACTTAAGGTGTATAATGGTCAAAGTAACATAGAGGAGTGTAGGTTGACTGGTGAGTCAGGAAAGGTGGGGCCACTGCAGGACACAGCAGTATTAGATTTCAGATTCATATGAATGACCAACTGCTGGCTTTGCTCTAGCTTTAGGGGAAATTGCATTGGCTGTCCTTCAGCCGCAGTTTAGAATCTGTATGACTGCTTGTCTTAATCCCCGGGTGGGGAAGTAGGGGGTCATGAATGTCTGTTGTTTGTATCATTAAAGTGAAGGGTTCCAGAAGACTAGGCTACTTTTTTTTTTTTTTTTTTTTTTTGGTAAGTGGGGGAGTTACAGCTCCCTGCGCCATAATTAGAAACATTACCCTCATGTGACTTGCTTAAGATTTGCAAGTTAGAATGATGATCAGTGGGAGCTCAGTTTCTTTAAAGTGGATTTGCTTCTTTCACCCACGAGCAACTAAAACGTACATACAGTAAAAGCAATCCAAACAAACACACAATGCTAAACTTTAAGTAAGTGAGGGAGGGGCAGGGCTTCTGCTTTAAAACTGTGGGCTTGGACTGAAATCCAAGCAGACTCTCTTTAACAGATACATGCAGGGAAACCGAGACCACTGAGTCAAGAACGTTTGAAAAACAAACATAAGTAACATAAAGTACCTTTCAAGTATTTACACCTCTTTTTCACATTTTGTCACATCACAACCACAAACATAAATGTATTGTACTAGGACTCTGATAGACCACCGCAGAGCACTGCATAATTGTAAAGAAAAAGGACGCATAGCTTTTTGAACTTTTAATAAATAAAAACCTGAAATGAGTTGTGTGCATTTGTATTGAGCCTCCTGAGACAATACTTTGCAGAAAATCATAGAGGTTTTGGTCTGTTCTTCTTTGTAGAGTTGCTCCGGTTATGTCGGTTTTGATGGAGAGCTTCACTTTTCAGGCATGTCACATGTTCTCATTTAGACTGTGGTTTAGGCTTTAACTGGGCCCTTCTAACACATGAATATGCTTTGATCTAAACCATTCCATTGTAGCTCTGGTTCATGCTCAGGGTGGTTATCCTGATCTATCCTAAGTCTGTCAGTCTATGTGGATGTCCATCTCTTGGTAGGTTTACAGTTGGTCCATTCCCTTTCATGTTCAGAGATGTTCAAAGATTGGTATGTTTTAGAAGCTAACCCTGCTTTAAACGTCTCCACAACTTTCTCCCTGACCTGTCTGCTGTGTCCTTAGTCTTCAGGATGCTTCATGATGCTCTGAGGCCTTCACAGAACCACTGGACTAATGCAGAGATTAAAGTACCCACAGGCAGATCCTACATACTAATTACCGTATGTGACTAGTGAAGCCAGTTGGCTGCTGAGGATTTTATTAAGGGATATCAATTTAAAGGGGATAAATAAAAATGCAGATCACATTTTGTGGGGAAAATTGTGATAACATTTATCCTTTCCCTTCCACTTCACAATTTATTTGTACTCTATTTTGGTCTATCACATAAAAGCCAATAAAATGCCTTGAAGGTTCTGGTTCTAACATGACAGTCAGGAAAGTTACTTTCTATTTTCTTTACTTTCTATGGTTTTAAAGCAATTTTATATCTTACAATGCAGTTTATAATTTTAATGTGTTTTTATTGTGAGAACACTGCACATGTGATTTAATCTGACATTTTACTTATAAAAAAATAAGTTCATGCTGCTGCTGTAAAGCTTTAAGTTAAATATGCAGTTCAGAACCCCATTTAAATCCAAACAAGGTAATGTAAATCCTAAACTGCCTGCAATCAGGCAAGCCAGCTTGTGTGATTCCACTATAAACAGAGCTTGATGTCCTGACAAGTTGGTTTAAATTACACTGAAAAGGGAAAAGGCCCCATTCATTTCCTCCCACTCCCAGAGCGGTGCCAACAGTGTGCTTGCCGAGGACATACCAAAGGCCCAATCAGTAAAATGTCACAAACCCAATTTAGTTAAAAAAAAAAAAAAAAAAACGTGGAGTTTGGGTTAAAAAAAGAAGCAGGTGTGCAGCTGAGATTTTTGCTTCAGCACTGAAAAATGTGCATAAGTGATGTTCCACCTCTAGGAGCTCCCCACAAAAAACAAGTGACCTTCTCCCACTGAGATCTTCCCATGTGTCAGAAAAGATTCTGTAAGGAGTGATTGAACTGTTTGTTCCTGTGTCGACAGTACAATAGCGCTGCCTTCTTAAACTGCTCCCGACAACCTGCTGTGTTCTTTCAGAGCAGCAGTTCCGCTAAACTCTTCTCAGCTCCCTGTTACTGTTCCTAAATAATGAAAAACTGCTATGTAGTTGTGAAGGAAAAATTTGGAAACAGCAAACCATGCATCACAGCTACAAGCTTATCATCCATTAACTCCCATCTTTTGTATGAGACTGCATGAGGTTAAATCAGAACAGAACTCTGTTTTACCCAAGCAGAGCCTCTCATTGTGTTTATTGCTCTTTTCTCCCTTCCTCATTCACTCTGTCATTATGTGCATGCATGTGTGTGTGTGTGTGTCTGCCATGGTGCTAAAACAACATGAGGGAATAGGGGCTTTTGCCACCCCTCCACCTCTCATAAATGTGAAGGGATAGTAAATATCAGCGCAGCAGATGGGGCTGATGCTCCCTCTGCTTCCCTCCCCATATGAGGAGAGGGCAGAGCAAATGGATAGCCATCAACAGCAGCAGGAGTCGCCCCAGGCCAAGACGAGAGCAGGGGACATGGGGACTAGGCTGCTGCTCAGGTAGACAATTGTAAAGACAAATTCTCCCTATAAGCAAGGGAACCACACCCCATTAGGAATAGGCACTCAGGTCATTCTATCAAAGATTTCATAGTACACAGGCATGTTGGTTATAAATATGGAGTTTCTCATGTAGATTTATATTATAATAAATAACATAACATGTAGGTTTTATTTTACTTGTTTGGAACAAATGCCAGTGTGCCACTTCCATTATGTTACACATTACAGGAACTGAAAGGTGAAAATTTGAATCTCCTATCAGACCAAAGAAAAGTGTTTTAATGCAGAAATTTGGGCCTGCTAAAAAATATGTTCATTTACTCTACAGTAGATGCACTCAATACATGGTCAGGCCTCTTTTTGCATGATTTACTGCATCAGTACAGTGTGGCTTGGAAGAAATCAGATATTGGTTCTGATGAGTCTTTCGGGAAGCCCAGGTTGCGGCCTTCATCTCATCTGCATTGTTGGTTCTGGTGTCTCACATCTTCCTCTTGTTATCCAGATGAAATGCATATCAACTTTTCTGAAAAGAGTACTTTGGACCACTGAGCAACAGACTAATTCTTTGTCTCCCCTAGCCAAGGTAAGACTCTTCTGACGTCTCTGTTTCAGGAGTGGCCTAATAAAAGCAAAGTATCCAGGACATTGGCTACAACTGTCCATCTGTGTCAGGTGGCTCTTGAAGATCTGACTCCACCCTGTGAATTTCCCCCAAACTCCTGATGGAGCTTTTCCTCACAATGTGCACATTTTCCTACCACACTTCCCTTCAACTTATCTTCCCATGAACATGCTTGGCTACAGTACCCTGTGAACAGCCATCTTCTTTATCAGTGACCTATAGTGGGTTACTCCCCTTTTGAAGGGTGTCAACATTGACTGTCTGCTGGACATTTATGCATTCATCAGTCTTCCTCATGATTGCAGGCTGTAACATAACATTTCTGTGTCATTTTTATTGGTCTGATTTATTATTCAGATTTTGTGACCATTTGATTTTTGCTTTATTATTAGCTGTGAGCCATAATCATCCCAAATAACAGGAATAAAGGTTTGACATTTTTCACTGTGATTAATGTATTTAAGTATATTGAACTTTTTTAATCAAACTACAGAAAAAACAACTTTATGATAATATTGGGGTTATTGAGATGCACCTGTAAATACAGTAAGGTAGAAACTTTGTTGTCCAGAACTGGTGAAAACACCTTACTTATAACATTCGGGCTTGATTACATAAATGCTACTCTCTCAATTAACAGTCTGTAAACGGGTATATATTTATGCAAGCTGCATTGTTGTTGTTGTTGTTATGAAACCACAAGCATGGAGAATATACGCCAGTATTCCCACAGCAATATTGGGCTGTCTCCCGCTGGGAGAGATGGAACACATGTGGATCAGCGATGACACAACATGGCAACTAACTGCGCAGCTGCAGGAGCTAACCGGTGATGTAATGCATCCACGCTGACTGGATGAGAAGCAAAGAGCAGAGGAAAAAAATGTGTGAAGAAATCATAACAGGCTTTATTATTACTGGATTTAGCATCTAGTGTGAGATAAGGCCCAGTCACAGCAGGGTTGCACCTCCACAGTTCTGCAGCAGGGTTCTTTGTATAGATGTCACGTCCAACATTTGACTACAACATCTAAGCTTGTATGAATGATTTGAGCATTCAAGGTTTGGAAATTACTCTTTTTCCTCTGCAATAACCTGCTGTATGGTACGGCTGGCACCTTTTAGAGACAGCAACTCACTCACAGCCCTCTGACTGATCTGCATTTACATTTATTTATTTCAGGCTGAAATGGAGGCAAATTTCAACGGGTCACTAATTTCATTTCAATGTGTACCGCTGACATTAGCCCCGAGCCAATATTTCAGAGGAGCACAAAATCAATGCAGAGATCCAGCTGGGAATAGTCCTGGAACCCATTAGCAACTTTGACCAA
This sequence comes from Girardinichthys multiradiatus, assembly GCF_021462225.1. NCBI lineage: Eukaryota > Metazoa > Chordata > Actinopteri > Cyprinodontiformes > Goodeidae > Girardinichthys > Girardinichthys multiradiatus. The sequence goes on from NC_061811.1 coordinate 4,743,733, forward strand.
TAGGTCAGGTAAAGTAATAGCTAGATAAATGTTTTATTACAGATTTGCAAACTGACTTAATGGGGAGGCTACTACCTGTGCAGCCACGCATGGTAAATATTTATCATTGGAATCTATGGCTGCTCTGACCATAAAAATCTCAGTGGCCGGGGCTTAAAGGTGGGCTTCTCTGGACAATCCTCGTAGGGGGTGAGAGCCCGCCTCTGTTGCTCTCCAGACCCACTCGGCCTCACGACACCGTGAAGACGTAACTGCTGTAAACGATTGGCTGTGCTGCTAATTATATTTCACATGATGTTATAAATGGCTAGGATGTGTCCTATTAATGTTGCTCAGACAAAGCACAGCCATATCAGGGACTTGGAAGATCAACAAGATCAGTTGAGTTATTACATACATTATATGAATCTCAATTAAATTCCTGGTTTATTCTGCCTTTGTTTTGCATTAGTTAAGACTTTAGTATTACCGTTTAATGAAACTATACTCTTTCATTTAATAAACAAGGATTGGTGAGGAAAATAAAAGAATTTGGAATTACTTTCAGCAATTTTTGCTATTTAAATTGTTCTAAGACAGAAACCATTATAATCAAAAGAGCCATTTTTGACCTGAGTCTTACTAAATTAAATTTCTCTGGTCACAAAACCTATACAAAGCTTTGGAAGAAAGATTTTTCAAAAGGTTTTTTTAATACTTATAAATGAAAATTTGATTTTTATGATTAAATTATTGAACCATATTTCTAATTTTATGTTTTAGATGAAAGTAAGAGTGAATGGACATAGGTTCTTACAAAAGACTGTTCTATATTTATGGAAAATTTAGGAAAAAGCTCATAGTTTTTGGGCTAATGACAAAATATATGACTGAAGAATGAAAACAAGTCCTTGTACCTTTTGTGTTGTTCTGTTGTAGAAATTCTGTAAAGATTTGTTTCAAAAAGCAAACTGCTAAAACTAAACTTTTAGATTTCCTTTATATTTAAAAAAACAGCATGGGATTATGTTTATCCAAAATTATGAAAATGCCACTGTGGGAGCCCTAAAAAGTAGCAAAGTGCAGAACCTTGTCCAATGAGGTGTGCTTGATTGACTCAACATTAAAAATAAGTGAATTTAGGTCTCCTTTATATTTTACTGCAACAAATAAATAGATGTTTTTTACTTTTTAACTGTGAGTAACTGCTTTCCTTTACCCCTGAGCTGCATATGTCCCATTTAGACTTATCCTGCTCCGATCTACAAGCGGCTCTGTGCCGAGTGCTTTAAGAGTGGCGTGCTGGTTTTCTGAATGAAAGCCAGACAGACTAAGAGCTCCCTCATGCTGAGAGCAGCGCTCCTGTTTTCAGCTCTGTTTCCAAGGGGACCACCAGGACAACCAATCAGAGCTCCAAGCACTTACAAGCGGGCAATTCAAGTTCTTAAAGAAGCAGAGTCTGTTTTTAGGAAAGTGAAAGAAAGAAAGAAAGGAGCAGAGAACAGTAAAGCATCTCACTTCAGTTCAAAAGTTTTTTTTTTTTTTGCTTTTTTCTCCTTTTTATTAAATGTGAATTCACATGGTAGCTTGAGCCCATCCATTAAAGGTTTCCGCCTACATACAAAATAGGCATCATTCTGTCATCACATCCTTATCAAACGCAAGAAATAACACATTTGTGTACATATATTCACAAACTGAAAAGACAGTGGATGGTGGTAGGTACTTATTTATTAAAAAGAATCAAAGACAGATTCACACTTGGAATGTGAAGTAACTACTGCCCAGAACTTCAAACAAAATGTCTCGGCATATAATTAGGCCATATTCCAAATAACTTGTAATCAAACAAACTTCATATGTAAGACCCACATAAAAAATAAACAATATCTGCTTTTTTTTTAAGTGCAAGAAATAAAAAATACAGGTTTGTGGTTCATGTCTTTAAAAAAAGAAGGCAGTCTTCAGTTTTTAAAATAAAGTTTCATTTCATGAAACAGGACTATGGAATGTTCTTTTTTTTGCTTGTTTGTTAAAATAAAGCCAGACCACCAATGAATCAGACTATGCCCCTTTTCTGTGGAACTCTTATTTTCCTTAATTTGTGATCAAGTGTGAGAATTTTGCTGTCAAATATGCCCCATTATGAGATCCGAATAACATTCAAATTGATATATGTTTTATTAGCATGCATCACACCACGAGGCCACATTACAGTTGTTTTGTATCAGTTCCAGCTGATTGTTTATTTCCCTGCCCAGAGAGGCTTCAGCATCATAACCCGAGATGATGTCGACAGTGCACGAGTCTGTTTTTCCATCACTTGCTACAATTGTTGATGGTCTGTATCTCAAGAGTATATATTGCACAAAAAAATGAGAAAAGGGGGGAAAAAACAGTATGTGCCATAAAAAATACCAAAAGAAATCCAGTTTCACACCTGCGATTGGGACCCATCCACATATCACGAGTATGATATACATAAACTCCTAACTTTACTATATTACAGTACATATACAATCTTGAAACTAGTTCCAGCTCTGAGGTATGTGTTCCCCCATGATGCCATTGTATCGTCTACAAATACTCAACAAATCTGCTCTACAACTGTACAAAACCTATTTTAAAATCACAAGGCATTTTTGATGCAAGTCTTCTGTTTAACTTAATCCTTAAAACCAGGACTCCCTTGCATGCGTAAAAACAAAGGATAAAGGGAAGAAGTGCCTGAAACTCACTGAAAGCACAGTAAGAACATTCCCTTTATAACTGTACAAAAATATGCCTGAAAATATCTTTTTCTTTTAAAAAGATGAGGTCTGTTATGTATCAAAATGTTTCCTCCGCACCTGCATACTCTGCAGAGGTTTTAGGCTGCTTGATTTTTCAAAACCAGGAGGTAAAAAGAATCAGTTACAAAAAGGAAAACAAACCAAAAATCAAAAAATAAAACAAAAACATTTTTGCGGCATTTAGAAATTACACAAACCGTTGAAAAGTAGCATCCTGAACAATCATCAGTTCACAGATTTGCTTTGAGACAGTCCACAGTTCAGCTCCCTGCAGGTTGTTTTTGTTTGACTTGAAGAGGATAAGATGCATAGAACTTCTTCCCTTTGCGGTCTGTTTAAGCTGAGCAGTAAATGCAGACCTATGAGGGAAAAAAATCCATAAAACCCTGTCATGCTGTCAGATAAAAAAAAAAAGTCTGCAAACCTTGCCATTTTTCTCTCTCTTTTTTTTTGCTACCAGCTTCATAAGCATCTCATTCCTCAAACCTCACCTCAGCTCACGGTCCTCCTCCTCCCTCTGCAAGAAAACCCACAAGAGGCATGGCTAGGGACAATCTGACCAGGACATATAATTTCACATCTTCCTTCTCTGTTATTACTAGAGGAACAGTTTATGTGTTTTTTCTTCAGTATGTGAAGACTAAGTCGGAAAAGTTCGCCTCCAGCCAGTCCCCTGCGATCATCTCGCTCAGTTCTGGTGTGCAGTAGTCTGGGAATTCAAAGTGGGAGCCCAGGCTGCCCTCACTGAAAGAGTCCAGGTCCTTATCCACCAGAGACAGGGACAGGTTTCCTGAATTGGGGTTCCCCAGCTCCGAGCCCGGGGCGCTCGGAGCGAAATTCAAACTAAAGTCAAACAGCAAATCGTCCGCGTCCTCTCCAGACGAGGATCCGCTGCTGCTGCTGGAGGAGGAGGTGGAGACCGACCTGGAGGATGCTGGTGAGACGGAGGCAGCGTGAAGTGCGCCTTGCTTGGAAATGCTCTTGATGTTGTAAAACAGTCTGTTGTGGCTCCTCACCTCTTCGTACATGCTCGCCCCCTCGGACTCCGCCGAGGAGCTTAGAGTCGGGCTCGCCGGGACTTTGGCGACGCCGTACGGCCTCAGGCGCTCCTCCTCCCCCGCTTTAAAGGCCATCCGGTAGTCCTCTTCATACTCGTCATCGTCGTCCTCATCGGTGAGCTCACTTTTCACAGTCTTTGCAACTTTTAGGCTGGGAAACACACAGTCCTCTGCGTAGCCGTGAGAGGTCTTGGAGCCGCTCTTGCTCTTGATCTTGGAGCACTTCTTGCTGGGAGTCTTTGCGATCTTGCCGCACTTCTCTGGTGACGGTGCTGACGGTTTGGAGCTGTCCAGCTTTGGTTTTTTCTTGGGTCTGTATTTGTAGTCGGGGTAGTCGGCCATGTGTTTGAGCCGCAGCCTCTCGGCCTCTCTGATAAACGGGATCTTCTCGCTGTCCTTGAGCATCTTCCACCTCTTGCCCAGGCGCTTGGAAATCTCCGCGTTGTGCATGTCCGGGGACTGCTCCATGATCTTCCTGCGCTCAATCTTGGACCAGACCATGAAGGCGTTCATGGGTCTCTTGATGTGGCCGGTGGCCGTCTTGCACCAGTCCGGGTTGATCGCCACTGGGCTGCATGCCATAAATTCACTCTCCTCCGAGTCCGTGGCCTCCCTGGACATGCTCCCATCCGTCTCGCTGTTGTCCGTGTGCTGCACCATTGTCCACAGTTCGGAGTCACTTTGCAGTCTCTAACAGCTCCTCACCGCCAGGACGGCTTAGCTTTCTCTGGTTCATCCGCGTCCTCTGCTTAACGTGTCTCAAGCTCTGCACTCTTTTTCCAGAGTTACAAACTGCCTTCTTAACTAGTTATCAGCTTTTTCATGTCCCCTGCGTCACAGCTCAGTCATCCAATCCCGCTCCTTCCACTCCGCCCAGTCGACTCCGAAGACTCCAGGACTCCTGTTAACCCTTTTCATCCCAGCCTCCAGTGGTCTCGTCGGAGTGGAGGTGGGGATTTGTGCTACATAGTGTCTGGGGCAACACGCCGGGCGAGACAAGCATATTAAACACACATTCAGCACCGTGCGCTCCTCAGAGCAACATGGCGCACAGTGGCGCACAGAAGCCTAACCTCTGTTTTCTAATATTTTTCCTCATACAATATAAGATTATTTTTATGCGAGTAAACAATGTTTTCCACATGAATTGTAGGAGGATATTGACTTATTGTCCTTTCCTCCCCCTTTCCCTCAGGTTGAATACTGAAGGTGGCGCTTGGACACTGTTGCAGGCGCCTGCTGCTGCTTGTCTGCTACCCAATGCTATATTTTTACAGCTGGAAAGAGCTTCATATGAGCACTGTGGTGCCATTAATTCCAGCAGATCCTTATGCATTTTGCACATATATTAAAAGAGAGGCTCCGTGAATCAAACTTTATTTTCAGAAACAGTAAAGAAAAACAAAAAAGGGGTTTATTTAAAAGAAAAATTTAAATACAAAGCATAAAATAATTTTCTGCTGTCAGAAGATGTTACACAGAAATTTAAATTTGGCTTTTTTTATTTTCATATTCAAAATAATAAAACAAAATTACCGAGCTTTCTCTGACACCCGCCACACCTCAGCCCCGTGACGTAATTTCTGTGCAAATTTTCTCACTTCGATGTTGTCAACAACAAACAACAATAAAAAGCAAAAAGGTGTATTGATTTTGTTTTATTTTCAAAATACAAATACATGCTGCTTTTTGTGTGGTCAAAACTAAATTCATTACCATAGCGCAAATTCACAACTGTCATTTCAAAGTACAAAACAAAGGGACCTAATATATGTACAGAAATATGTATCAAATCGTTTAAATTACAAAGAAAGATTTAAATTAAATTACATGGAATTTAATGATAGTTGTAAAACACTGCAGTCAAGTTCTGTTTCTGTATGTATGAGGTCATTGTCTTTGCAGCATCTCTCCTCCAGAGCAAGCATGTGGCGACAGTGGAAGGGAAAACAAATGAGTTAACATTTAAATTAGTTTTGATTGTCTTTGTATATTTCAAATAATAGAAACATGAAATCACTGGCAAAGCAAAGTCTTTTTTTCTCACATTCCCACACCATCCACAATTTACCTTGTGTCAAATTGGATATTTTACTTTATATATATATATATATATATATATATATATATATATATATATACTTTACATTTTCAGTAAATATGAGCAGTAAGATCCATTACTGCCCATATTTACATTAGAGGTAAATGTTTTAGACATCAGGCTCATAATTCCATGAACCATTGCCCAAACTCATTTTATTTCTTGTGGTTTCTAGGTCAATTAGCCAATTTCTGCCCCACTTTATACCTTTCCATTGCCAATTCATCCTTTTCTACCAACATTTGACCCCTGTAAACTAACTATTTTGTGCCCATGTATTTAAACCATTTCAAATCCGTTTTTTGTAATATAGTGTTTTCATCAGTAATTGAGATATATTATAATACATGACAGAAAATCATCCCTTGTCAACCAAAATAACTGTGAGCAGAATCCTGCTGGAGGATGTTATTTACTGCAGTCATAAAACATAATTTCCTTACAGCAGGCCATGATTAGTTGTCAAAGCTGGTTTGAAATGTCCAGGACTAGACAGCTCATTTACGGATGGGTACAGAAGTCGGGTAAAAATAAGCAAAACCACAAATGCGCGAAATGATGAAGGGGCAAAATCACCAACACTAGTTTCTTGTTCATCTATATTGGTTTTGTGCTGAAAGAAATACGTGAGAGAACATTTTTAAAGTCTTCAGTGCAAGCAGCACCTCCTATAGTCACAGTACACCATGGTAGAAGAATTAGGTGCCTGTCCAGGAACATAAAAAAATGGGGAAATGAAAAGTAAATCAAACTAGATTTTAATTTCTACTCATCCATATTTGGCCACAAACAACAACAACAACAACAACAGCTTGTATTTCTATTTATTATTTAGCATTATGACATCCAATTACCCAAACATGCACTGACCATGAGGCTAGGTGGTGCCACATATATTCATCTTTTCTTTTTGAGGTGTTTTGTGTGTTTTTCCCTTGTTTGTTACCATGTCTTCATTTGAATGAGGAAAATGGGTCAGTGGTGCATCCTGCTTACCTCTTGTTTACTCACCTGCACCATCTCCTAGAATAAAACGTCTCATAAAACAGATCACCTCATCCAAGTGGGTGATTTGTGTGAACTAATTGAGGCAATAGATAAATAACAAAATTACAAGATAAACAAGCTGTTATTTTTTACAATCTGAATGACTTACAGCAGCTCCTTCAGATGGCAACATTTGCCTGTGCAGCGGCTCTCTGTGCCCATACTGGTAGGAGGAGATGGAAGAAACCCCGCTGAGTCTGCTGTGTCAAGAGGGAGTGTAGCATCGAGCTGGCGTCTCCTACATCCCCTCCACACGCCTCCCCCGTGGCTCTGGGTGGTAGCCAGCAGTGCTATTGGAGGCTTGGGCGATAAGGCGTCCTGCTTTTTTCTCTATGCTTCGTCCCCTAGAGGGCAATCACTTAGCCTTTTGAAACCCTTCCCCCACCAAGCCACCGTATTCTACCCCAGCTGGGGCTTAAGAAGTGTCTCAACTGATACAGAGCGAGCCCAGAAAGCACAGAGGCAGGATAGCAGGGTGAGAGAGAAGAAAAAAATAAAACGTGGGGTAAAGGAGGTAAGGCCCAGGAAAGTGAATCAGATTGGGAGAGAGAGAGAGAAATGTTGGGGGATATAGAGGGACTCGTGTCTCTTCATCCTTGGAACACAGAGCCAAACCTCTGACTCTCCCAGACAGAGACAGAGCTGAAATGCTTTATCATGACCACCTTGTGCTAATTAAACCTTATCAGATATATGTGTCAGAGCTGAGGTCTCAGCAGGTTTCATCATGCAAATACGCGTTTTCTTGTCAGAATATTTTTTGTCCTAATGGATGCATCTCATTGGTGTTCCATTTCCTTTTTTTTTTTCCAAATGAACTGATGATCTGGGAGCATTTTTCCCAATTCTGTTTGGACTGTATAAACCATTGTGTAAAAAAAATCTCAATTTAGGTGGTTTTTCTATCCCTATAATGGGTCAAATATGGAATATTCCAACTTGTGTTGATTTATTACAGTAGAGTTGGGTTATGGGTTTGAGCCAGCATACTGGGTTTGTTTTTAAAAAAAAAAAAATTACTAATGTCTAACGTTAAGGCTACCAAAGATTTCAAAAGAGTACCCGTAACCTGCAGTACTAAGTAGGTAGTAATTTTTATGTCTAGCTTAAGTTTGGAATGTACACAACACCCTGAACATCCACGCTACTTCTTCTTGTGGTCTTCTGCTGCTGTATCCCATCTGCTTCAAGGTTTAATTTTTTTTTTTTAGCTCAGAGATGATATTCTGCATACCTTGGTTGTAGCAAGTAATTATTTAAGCCACTGTTTCTTTTCTATCATAAAGGCAAACCGGTCTACATAACCAGTCTAATCTGAGAAATGCTCTTTTTCTGCCAAAGTGCTTCCACAGGTCTAGATGCCTAAATGCATTGAGTTGCTGCCTTGTGATTGGCTGAGTTGCTATGTGTGTACAGAAGCACCTGAAAAGGTGTACCTAATAAAGTGGATCATATTCATATATTTACTGTCTTTGGCCATAGCACAGCGAAGTAAAGTCATGAAGTAGAGAGTGCCCGATTTGCCAGAAGGTAGTCCACACAAATCAATGATGTGTTTATAAATAATGGCACCAACCACTTACGGTTTTTGAAGCCTTTCTGCCACCTGTCCTTCTCTTTACATATCCAGTCACTCCAGCAAGCCTCATCTCCCAATCGTCTTTATATGATGGTCTCATGTGGACATGAATCACGACACTGTTTAATGATGAGCACTGGGGTGGTTGTCCCTCTCATTAGCATGGCTCATTATTGGCTGGGAATGAGGTGCTGGTGTCGACTGAGCAGCCTGTGAGTCATCTCAGGGAGGGTCTCATTGCCATGGTGCACAGAGATGCACACTGGATCTCCCCTCATCCCACCCCCTTGCATTTTGTCCCATCCAAGTAAAGCTATTTCATTTACTGAACTGTAGGCGAAACAAAGAGCATAGTTGAAGAATACTGCTGCATGTAATATTTTACTTGTTATTTCCACTATGGAGACTACAGATGATTAAAGAAGAAAATCCAAAGAGCTGCACATCGTTGTGCGATTTCCAAAGCTCGTCCCAGTCCCCTGAAGATAGATGTTTTAATGCTTATTTGCTGATTTTAATGTCAGGGAAAGGACATTTTATTCTAGAGCGATGGAGTGTTGAATTAAATGATGGTTTTCATGTGTGCTTTCTGAAAAAGAAGGGTTTTAAGAAAAACAATTTCCTTTGCATTGCTTATCTAAAAGCCCCCGACAGCAGCTGCTGCTCTCACAAAGGGCCAGTGAAGCGTTAGATCAATACTAACCCTTGCTACCGGCTATCTGATGCTTAAAATGCATGCATCCATCTCCTCTGCATAGCCCTGAGACAGGTGTGGACCTCTGGAAGCCACTATCTGATGGTTTCACAATGGGCTGAAGAGGAGGTGGGGGGCTAAAAGTGGGAGGTGAGGACATGGGGGTGTTTCTGTGGCACATGAAAACGCAAATGAACTTTTGACTTGGCAGAGACATCCTCAATTATCCTCTATATCCAGGCTGCAATGTTTACTGCCATTTTGTAAATTGGAGACTTCTAGCCCATATATAAGAGTCACTCAATGGTAATCTGCATGCTGTACACAAGATTTATGCAACAAGTTCCAGCAGCAGGTAATTTAAGACAAATCCACCTATGTTTGCTTCCCAGAGCAATCCTTGTCCAGGGTTTTTCTGAAGGTGAAATCTTATATCAGCTCTGACTGTGGATTTATGGTTTGCACATGTATGCCAGTTACTGAAACCCTTTTTGTTATCTTAACTTGTGAGATGATACAAAACAAGCCCTGTCAGCTGGTCCAGCTTTTGTCTAACAGGCTTCCTGTAGCTATGCTCTCATTCCTCAAAGATCAGGCTGTCCTCCCCTCTCCCTCCAGAGATAAGAAGAACTTTAATAATAAGTAAGATTTTACAGCAGTTTGGAGGCTGTTGTTTTACCACTTAGGTGTTTGGTGCCTCAAAGGCACTTTTATGCCCTGCTGTTGCTTTACATTCTCAACTCAATGCAAATGTATCTCCAGGGTGTCGGGTTCTTTGTTGACCTTCTTGATGTGGCCTCTGTCTCTCAAGGTCCAGTGCTTAGCAGATACTTGAGACCGGAGGATCCTGTCGTGAATGTAAACAGCTGATGTTTAAGGAACTGTGCTGCTGGAAATGTTTATCTCAGGGATACAAACAAATGGAATCAAAAGCCAAAGTTTATGCCTGCCCAGACAAATCTCATTTAAAGGAACAAATTTGAAATTGAGGCAATGCAAAAGTTGGATATTTCATTCTGCAAAAATTAAAGGCTTAAAATGTATTTGTTCTGCCGAGTTATGCATGATGTTGAACGTTAGCTCAAGTACTATATTTAAATAAAGTACAGAGGTTGTATAGTGCTGTCTATGGGAAATACTGTACACATATACTGTCCCTTGTAAAAGCATTAAACCTTTTCGCATAATTTGTTGCAATATAATCAGAAACCTGAATGTGCTTTATTAGGATTTATGTGATAAATTGACAAAGCAGTGCAAAAATCTGATGTGAAAAGAAATTAATCAAAGGTCTCCAGTTGTTTTACAAATACACATCTGAAAAGTGTTCTATGAATTTTTGTTCATTGCTCCTTACTCAGATACACCCAAATATTTGTTTTGCACTGGATTTCAGTATGCCACCCATTTCCTTTCCAGTCAGCTAACTAGTAAATAGAGGCCGAATGTCTGTGATTCTATCTCAGTATAAAAGCATCTGCTCTGTGAGGGCCTCAGAGGTTTCTTAGAGAACATTATAGAACATACAGCATGGATGCCAAGAAATACAGCAGACAGATCAGGGAAAACACTGTGGAGACGTTTAAAGCAGTTAGGTTCTAAAACCATACCCCAAGCTTTGACCGTCTCCCAGAGCTCCATTCAATCCATCAACTGAGCATGGAAAGAGGGTGGACCAACAGTAGCCCTAACAAGTCATGGATGTCTACTTAAACCGACACGGCAGACAGGAGAGCACTGATAATAGAAGCAACAATGAGCCCTCAGTAACTCTAGAGTAGCTGCAGAGATCCACAGCTCAGGTTGGAGAATCTGTTGATGGAAAGCTATTTGTCATGCTTTAGACAAATCTGGCCTCTGTAGAAAAGTGACGAGAAGAAAGCTATGGTTTAAAGAAATCCATAAGAAGTTCTCTTGCAGTTTGCCATAAACCCTTTAAGGGACACAGCAAACATGTAGAATACTATGCTCTGGTCAGATGAGATCAGAATTAAAAATGTTCTGGCCTAAATGCAAAATGTTATGTTTGATGGAAAACAATACACACTGAGCATCCTGAATACACACCTTCCAGTTTGAAAGTGGTATTGGCAGCATCATACTATGGGGATGCTTTTCTTCAGCAGCAACAGATAAGCTGGTCAGCATTGATGAGAAGATGGATGAACAATAAACACAGGACAATCTTGGAAGAAATCCTGTTAGAGGCTACAAATGGCTTGAAAGTTGGGTGGAGGTTCACCTTCCACCAGGACAGGCAGACCTACAATGGAGTGGTTTAGATCAAAGAACATCCATATGTTAAATGATTAAGTGGGGTGAATACAAATAAAATAACTGAGAAATATAATGCAATGAGTTCAGTTATGATGGAAGTAGGAAATAATTAAATGGCAATGCAAATGGCAATGTATGAAATGGGACTAGGAATTGGCCAAGGGGTAGGTTAATTTGGTGACCCTAAGAAGACACTATGTCAGTTGTCTAACAGTGTGAGATTCAAGGATTTTATTTTCCTCACCATCCTTCTCACTGCTTATTTCTACAAACTATGTGCTTCGTGACTACTGCATCAACATCCTGGACTTGTTGCCATCTACCGTCTCTGACAGCGGTCTGAGGAAGGTTTGGCCCACTCCTAACTTTCAGCTATGAGATGTTCGAGCAATGCTTTTTTATGACAACCTGTTTCAAGTCACCTGCAGCAACTCAGTGAGATCAAGATCAGGGTTTTGACTAGGCCCAGCACTTTCTATATTCAAATTCTCAGCTGGTCCTCAACGGGTTTACTGGTATGTTTTTGAGTCATTGTCCAGTCGTAGGGTGCAGCTTCCGCTTTAGGTTGTTTATCCAGATGGTTTCACATTTTCCTCAAGCTCTCTGTTTTTCTTAGAGAGCAAATGCTTCCCATGACAGTTAAACCTGTTTAATCTCTTTCTGATTGTACCAGCACAAACTTTCATAATCAACAGTAGCAAGAGTTTGCTGTAGGTCCAGTGATGACAGGTTAGGTGTTTTGGAGACTTCTTTTAGCATCTTTTAGGGTGATCTTGCTTGGATGGTCACAGTTAGGCCTGTTGGCAGTTGTTTTGAATATCCTTCACTTGTGGACTGTTTTCCATAGTGGAATGGCTGGTTTTAGATTATTTTAATGCCTCCTTAAATTCCTTTTCGATACTCAATTGCTGCTAATGTATTCTTTCTGAAGTCCTTAGGCACCTACCTCTCAGTGGTTCACTTCAGCAGTCAGGAGCAGACAAACTAAATATCTCAGTTTTAATTTGGACACACCTTGAAAATGTGGAGTAATGATGTCCTCACCATGTGATATGCCTGATGTAATTTTTGTCATTTGAGTGGGAATGCATTGAGGGGTATCCTATTTTTGCACATCACTATATGTTTAATAATTTTGGATTCAGGGATTGTGTTATTATTTATTATTTCCTACAATTATTATTTTCCTACTAAATAATTTAGCTTAAATTAAAGAGTGGATTTTAAAAATATTTTAGGTGATTATGTTAGATTATGCTACTGCAGTAAAAAATTAAATAATTTTAAGAATGTTAATTTGTTTTTATAATGCTTAAGAATAATTGGGAAGGATGCAGTATTTTGATTTATTCCTGCCTTTAACTCTTCTCACACCACCGACATGGAACCACAGCAGCCTGAAGGAGATGACATCATCCTGGAGCAACTCTTCTATAAACAGTACAACATGTTCCACAGTAATCATATTGCCGTGTCATTCCCAATAAACTCAGGCCATTTAAATCCTTTAATTATATACCAGAAGCACTGAAGTGGTGTTTACTGTAGGAGTCCTGTGTACCCAGGTTTCACATTGTATTTTTTGTCTTGTGTTAATAAACTTGTGTAGAAGAAGAGCCCTCTGGGCACTCATAGCCACTGTAATGAGAGCGTGTTTAGTCTGGGGACTGTGTGGGACTAATGCTGATGGATTGTATGGCTGCAGGTCAGGTCTTGCTCTCTCACACACTGCTGGAAATTTTGAAATCAAGGAAAACTTGACGTGCCAGCATGAAATAATTTTATACCTTGTTAAAGCAAACTAGATGAAAACCACATTACATTTTGTGTAACAATAATAAATAGAAACCATGTTTATGGTTGTTTTCTGCTTGGTGCTACAAGGCTAAATTGAGGAATCAGTTAAGCTGCTGTGTTCAAACGAGCAGCTTCAGGAAATAAAGCAAGTCTTGATAAAGTTGCAGTCAAGGACCTGATTTCTATGATTTCTAAGAAGTGCAGAGCTGTTCCCACTGACACCCCCCCCCCCAGCCAGCCCAGACTTGCCTCCACCACACAAGATAAGATTGTTGACTGCTAGCCAGTGTGTGTAGATACTCGTGTTGGGCCGTCACTGCGTTTAGTCACCCTCATCTGTATCCTGTGCTCTAAGGTTTTACTGGTTTATGGTGTTAGTGCTAACATTTGAATGGTGGCAGTTCAAAGCAGCATGACAAATGGATAATCCATACCCTGTGGACACATCTCAGGCACAATAAGGTTAGGTCCTGAATAACTGGCCAGCATAAACCACAACACTAGTGACTTTAATTCTGGGTTATGCTGGCCAGTTATTCAGGACCTAAGTCACCAGTGTTAGTTGTGTATGTATTTTTTTCTGTGCATCAATTTTTTCAATCATTTAACATCATAATTTAAAATATTCCACATTTGATACAATAATTCTTGGGAGGCCTCTACCTTTTTGACAAACTTTTTGACCAAGTTAATGCTTTCTTTAAAAATCTGCTCACGTAAATTATTAAACATATAAAACACATTCTCTATGAAAGTACAAAAAGCTGTTTGTTTCTACCACACAAACAGGGTGCCAAATAATGCAAATAATATCTATTTTACTAGTTACGATGATTACATGACCAGAAAAGCCTTATATACTGATAAAAAAAATATAGAAGAAAACCAGGACATATTATTAAAAAAAAAAAACATTATATTTTGTTCAAAGCATTAAATAAACATCTAAATTTTAGGTTTCTGATAATTATTTCTTGTATCATGCTTTAAATGGTTAGGTGTGCACATTAACACTCATTTTAAAATTATTGAATTAAATAACAAATTCTAAATATTTTTGACTACCTTTCTGACTTTGAAAACTTCTTATTTTATTTTATTGTTTTGCTCAGTCATAAAGGGAAGTTTTACTCTGATTATTCAGGTGGGCCCTGCCGTGACAAAAACAAACTTTGGCTTATATGAGCAACAAAATAGTTTGTAGTAACAACCTAAACATACAAAACAAAACTGAAGTCTGGCTTGTGAAGCTCTATCCAGTTTTCAGCATGACTTCATCTAGTGGATAAGTAAAGCTATCATAATGAGCCTGGGTATGAGAGTGAATACATAAGGTTTGACACCTGTATCTATGTTTGAGACTTTCATTTTGAAGAAAAAAAGGAAATAGTTCAATAGCTACCCTGTTGTGTAGACAGTTCTCTAATGAAGGCTTCTAATTCAGATGGAAAACACCAGCTTAAATTAAAATAACTGTAACAACCTCCACCATTTTTACATCGGGGAAGAATTTCACAGAAAAGACAAACATTGACAAAGCGATAGATTTATAAGCGCTTTGAAAACACTGCAACTAGCTGTTAGCTGTTAATGATGTAGCTTCCTATCAGCATTAAAGAGCTGTTTCACACTTTCCAAATACTCAATTTTGTCAAAATACCACAACTTTGTTAATGCACAAGAGACAATGAACTCCTGAGTGGGTCAGAGAACTACTGCATTGAGCTTGGTGTTTGCTCATCTTTTTATAGCTGTCTCAGTCTAATACTTCCACCACTACTACAGCAGTTTTAAAAACAATAAAAATGCCACAATACTTCTTGATATTCTATATAAATTATTTTTGCAAATAATGTAAATAATGTTTTTGCTTTATTTTTTGTCACATGATCAAACACTGGTATTAAAAGATTCTAACCTTGAAAACAAAAACAGGAAGAAACGGACCCATGGAGAGACAAACACCTGAAGCTAATCCAGGCATTCACTGTTGTTTGAGCAGTGACCAGATAAGATAGCTCAAAGTTATCAGCATGAGATGGATCCCTGGTAGTGCTTCTCCCAGGAGGGATTTCATCAATGTAGTAGGAAAGAGAAAATCAATCTTTCCATTCACATGCTGAGACAAATAACCAGCTAAAACTGAGGCTAAATTAGTTGAACCCCCAACAGTTTTACTCTGCTAGAAACCAGTAAATCAAGAAAGAATATATCCAAAGGCTTGTCATTCCTGGATGATAAAACAGGACAAAGAAAAATATTGTGATCATAAGTAATGTCATTTTGCTTGACAATCTGACCCACATGCAGAAAACACTCAGAGAGAAAATGAAGTTTAACATGTTTATTTGTTCACAGGTCCGATGGAGGTGGGATCTGGGACTGGAACCTCTCGCCTGCATGGAAGGGTAACAGGTAAGCAGAGGATGATGACAATGTTGCAGGTGATGGTTTGCCGGAGGGGAGTTATTCCGGGTCTGGTAAGTTTGGTAAGCCCGGTCACTTTGATAACTGATCCTTTCCACAGATCAGAACTTTGATTTGTTGTTTTCTCACTGATTTGGTCCAGTGGTGCCGCTCGCTGGAGGGTGGACAGGTTTCGCTTGGAGAAGCTGAGGTTATGGAGTCCAACGGCTGCCAGCAAAGCCTGACTGGAAATCTTGGCAACGGAGGTGAGGTCAGGTCAAAACCTGCTGGCGGACACAGGTTTGAGCTGGGACACATGAAAGGCAGGGTGGATCCAGAAACTGGGCGGAAGACGGAGGCGAACAGTGGTGGAGCTTATAACTGATATTATCTTGTAAGGACCAATAAACCTAGGAGATAATTTCCTGGAGAGAGACATAAGTGGGATGTTCCAGGAGGAAAACCAGACTTTTTCACCAGGCTGATACAGAGGAGCCGGCCGGCGGCGCCTATCAGCAAATCTTTTATTTTGAAGTGCAGTTCTTTGAAGGGCTTGGACAGTTAAATTCCACACCCGCTTACAGCGGCGAATATGATGCTTAACAGAAGGAACAGCTATTTCCTTCTGATCAGCGGGGAATAATGGTGGTTGGTAGCCTAAAGAGACCTCAAACGGTGAACGACCAGTAGCAGCTGAAATGTGGGCATTATGGGAGTACTCCACCCAAGGCAAATAATCACTCCAATCTATGGGGTTAGTGGATGTCAGACACCTGAGGACGCTTTCAAGCTCCTGATTTATACGTTCAGTCTGACCACTGGACTGGAGGTGATACCCTGAGGTTAGTGGCCACCAGAATCTCCTGGAGATTAAACCCACCGTCCAATTGGCACCAGGATGAGCAGATAGTTTGGTCGAATGAAACCAATTCAATTCAGTTTATTTATATAGCGCCAATTCACAGCACATGTTGTCTCAAGGCACTTCACGAGCCAACGAGCCAACTATGCAGCTGGGGGGTAAGATGGGAGCCGGTTGCTCTTCAGTGTTGTTGGGACAAAACTGACGGTTCTTAGAGGCTGGTTTGTAAGAGATGCAGCCAATGTCGCCACTCCTCCAGCACTAGTTTGATGGCTAGCACCTCTCTGTCCCCCACATCATAGTTTCGCTCTGCATTAGTTAGTGTGCGGGAAAAAAAAAAGCACAAGGATTAAGCCAGTCATCAAGGTCAGAGTTTTGTGAGAGTACAGCTCCAACCCCCATATTTGAGGCATCAACCTCCAACGTAAACTGTTTGTCTGGGTTGGGGTGGACCAGGTTGGGTGCTTGAGAGAATTTTCATTTCAACTGATGAAAGGCTCGATCAGCTTCTGAATTCTACTTAAACTGGACCTTAGAAGAAGTTAATGCAGTCAGAGGAGCAGCTTTTTAGCTGTGGTTGCGGATAAACCTCCAATAGAAATGTGCAAATCCTAGAAATTTCTGGAGCTGTTTGCGAGAATCAGGAAGTGGCCAATCCAAGATGGCCTTGATCTTGTCCGAATCGGAGTGAACCTATCCACCCTTTAGAATAAATCCCAGGAAGGTGACTGAATCCTTATGAAACTCACATTTCTCCACTTTGATGAATAGTCAGTTCTCCAAAAGATGTTGTAGAACTAAGCGGACATGATGGCGATGTTCAGTGATGTCCTTAGAGCAGATAAGGATGTCATCTAAATACACAAACACAAAAATGTTGAAAAAATCTCTCAAAACGTCATTGACTAGCGCCTGGAATACTGCGAGCACATTGCTGAGTCCAAAAGGCATAACAAGGTACTCAAAGTGCCCTAAAGGCGTCTTAAATGCAGCTTTCCACTCGTCCCCCTTGCGAATACGGACGAGGTGATAAGCATTGCGTAAATTCAATTTGGTGAAAACAGTGGAACCATGTGCTAGTTCAAAAGCAGAAGAGAGCAAAGATAATGGATATTTAATTTTAACAGTTATTTGATTAAGTCCGCGGTAATCTATACAAGGACGTAATGATCCATCCGTTTTCCCATCAAAGAAAAAACCGGCACCTAGTGGAGAGGATGATGGACGGATGATACTAGCTGCCAGAGATTCAGAGATATATTTTTCCATGGTGGCTCGTTCAGGATTTGAAATGTTGTATAGGTGACTTGAAGGTAAAGGTGCTCCAGGAAGAAGATCTATTGCGCAGTCATAGGGCCGGTGAGGAGGCAGAGACAAGGCCCTAAACTTACTGAACACCATCCTCAGGTCATGATACTCAGTGGGGACTTGAGTGAGATCTGAAGATTGCTCCTCCTTGCCTTCCGAAACAGAGACGTTAGGTGAGACAGCCAGCTGTAAACAAAAAGATAAGCATTTAGATGACCAGGATTCAACACGGACTTCGGTCCGGTTACAATGCGGATTATGAATCTGTAACCAGGGAAGGCCTAGAACCACAGAGCTTTGAGATATGGGATACACAAGGAGCGTGATATATTCTCTGTGATTACCTGATATGATTAGTTCGAGTGGCTTGGTCTGGTGAGTTATGGAGTGAAGGGAACTACCATCCAAAGCCTGGACTTGACATGACACAGGAAGCGGTTCGGTCTCAATCTGGTATTTGCTGACCAGGGCTTGATCGATTAAATTGATCGCTACCAGAATCAATCAGGGCCGAAAAACTGATAATTTCATTGTTATACAACAAAGTAGCAGGCAAGGTGAATCTAGGGGTCTTAGAGTTACAATGCTGGTCCGCTGGCTCCCCTTTTACAGTCGATGGACCCCCCTTTTTGACCAAAGAGGGCATGAAAAGACAAAATGATCTAGTGATCCACAATAAAAACATTGATTTGCTTCTTTTCGATGCTGTCGCTCATCAGGTGTAAGTCTGGTCCTACCTAATTGCACGGGTTCTGGTTCAGGCGAACTGAACTGCTGGTGTGTTGCGGCAGTGGATCTAGATCCAGAGAGTAATGGTAACTTATTCACTACGCACCCAGAGCGGGCCCTTCTCCTTTCTCTCATGTGTGAATCGATACGTATAGCTAAGGCAATAAAGTCATTTAATTTCTTAGGTTTGTCTATCAGAACTAACTCTTCTTTAACAGCGTCGTCCAGTGATTGAAAAAATGCGGCTTTAAGCGCCTGCTGATCCCACCCTGAAGCTGCTGCTAATTTGCGGAAATCTACTGAAAACTCAATTAGAGGTTTGTTTTGTTGTTGTTGTGCCCACAAACGGTGGGCAATATGTGTCTGATCTGTCTCCTGAACGAATGTTTGTTTGAACTCTTGAATAAATTCTTCATAGGTGCATCCGAACTGATTACTGTCTGTAAACCTGGATTCAGCCCATCGAAGAGCTCTTCCTGTTAATAATCCTAATATGTAAGAAATCTTGACGTCATCATGAGGGAATGATCAAGGTGATCGGTTGAAAACCAGCTTACACTGTGATAAGAAACCTCCACAGTCTCTGATCTCCCCAGAAAATTTCTCCGGGTTTGGGGAAGTTACGTCATGTCCGGAAGGTAGTTGTTGAATCGGTGGAGGTTCAGTAGCGCCACCAGGCAAAGGGGAGTCCTTAGTACTGAGAACATGCTGTAAGAGAGAGGAAATCTGTTCAAGATGTTGATTTGTTTGTCTTTGTTGTTCATGAAGAGATCAGAGAGATGAACCTGGAGCCTGAATCTGTTGACTATGTTCAGTTAGGGTTCTTTTCAGTGTTTCTGCTGGGTCGGCCTGGCCTGACTCTTCTGTCACTGTGCTTGCTAATCTGACCCACATGCGGAAAACACTCAGAGAGAAAATGAAGTTTAATGTGTTTATTTGTTCACAGGTCCAATGGAGGTGGGATCTGGGACTGGAACCTCTCGGCTGCATGGAAGGATAACAGGTAAGTAGAGGATAATGACAATGGGGAATTTGCGTTGTGAGGTATCTTACAGTTTGTTGCAGGTGCTGGTTTGCCGGAGGGTAGTTATTCCAGGTCTGGTAAGTTTGATAAGCCTGATCACTTTGATAACTGATCCTTTCCACAGATCAGAACTTTGATTCGTTGTTTCCTTACTGATTTGGTCCAGTGTTGCCGCTCGCTGGAGGGTGGACAGGTTTTGCTCGAAAAAGCTGAGGTTATGGAGTCCAACGGCTGCCAGCAAAGCCTGACTGGAAATCTTGGCAACGGAGGTGAGGTCAGGTAGGTTCTTCAAGGAGCTTGAACTGGTCCACAACTGAACCCGCAAAATAAGCGAGGACACGACTGATAAGTCAAAGCTTAGAATAAACATGGGTATCATAAACTTCGCCAGTTGAATGTACCACAGAGGCAAAACACTCAGGCGTTGAAGTGCTGGCAACATGCTCCTTATAAACCTCCCAGCTTGATCAAGGAGATGGAGAACACCTGTCCAAGCCCAACAGCACACAAGCGACACCTAGAGGCGAAGCAAAGTAAATAGCTTGCACAAAAATACAAACAGGAATTCCCAGAGCCCAACAAGTAGCTACACTGATGTAAGCAAAAAAAAAAAAAAAGAAATCAACAACATTTTTAATCAGCTGAGAGGGAAATCCTGGTCATATAACCAATAATACAATACTTTTTCTTTTAAGCATTTTTTCTTTTAAGAGTGACTGTCTGGCAGAATAGTGATGTGTCATTGACTAAGAGGCTCTAAGGCCATGTCCACACTAACAGAGTGTTCATTGAGATTTTCTTTGAAACTTACCACTTATACACAAACAGTTTTGATCATAATTTAAAACTTTCCAATGTTGATGTATTTAAAGTCTGTAGTGAAAAGACAAGGACAAGATATTAAAAAATTGTGCCACCCTTCCTTCTTTCGCATAATGGTATGATCCTTGTCTGAATGGCCAGATGGCTTTACCATGTAAATAATGTTGTTCTCTGAAGAAGATCCTGAACATGAGTAAAGCAGCGTTGGATAAAGATTTTCTTGTGGTTGGACAGTTGGTAGCACTGTTGCCTTGCAGCAAGAAGGTCCTGAGTTCAAACCTAAGCCCAGGGTGTTTGCATGTTCTTCTTGTGCATGCATGGGTTCTCTCCAGGTACCCTGGAATCCTCCCAGAGTCCAAAAACATGCATTTTATGGTAATTTGTCTCTCCAAATCCGCCTTAGGCGTGAATGTGTACATGCATGGTTGTTTGTCCTTTGCATCTCTGTCTTAACCTGTGATAGACTGGCGACCTGTCCAGGGCGTACTCGCCTCTCCAATTACTGCCGCAGATAAGCACTAACAGAGTTGACTCTTTCATCTCTGCCATTAACTTCTCAGGATTACATCTGAAGATTAATGGAGTCAGGACAGATGTGAAAAGGCTACATTGCTGTAGCGGTTTCTATTCAATTCAATTCAGTTCAATTTATTTATATAGCGCCAATTCACAACACATGTCGTCTCAAGGCACTTCACAAAAGTCAGGTACATACAGTGGAGAGGAAAGACTCCCTTTTAACAGGAAGAAACCTCCAGCAGGACCAGGCTCAGTGTGAGCGGCCATCTGCCACAACCGACTGGGGGTTTGAGAGAACAGAGCAGAGACACAAAGAGAACAAAGAAGCACTGATCCAGAAGTCCTTTCTATGGGAAGTAAATGTTAATGGATGTAGCTCCTTTAGTCGTTTCACCTAGAAAGAAAGAACAGATAAACTCTGAGCCAGTTTTCAAGGTTAGAGTCTGAAAGAGAGCACATATAAGTAGTTACAGTAAAAGCTCAGTCAATTACCATGTCTAGGAGAGAGAAAGGGATAAACACTGGAAGACAGGGCCATGTGGATCATCGGTAGAGGGTGAGCATTAAGTTGTTGCCAGCAGAAGCAGACGATGCCCCTTTCCAGAAAGGTGTCACAGGTAGACACAGAGTCAGGCCAGGTGTAGTTTTTAGAAAGAGAAAAGAGAGAGAACAAAGTTAAAAGATGAAATAACAGCAAATAATGCTAAATTTGAGAATAGTGTAAGAATGAAGCAAAGAGGGTGAAAGTGGTCATTATGTCCTCCAGCAGCCTAAGCCTATAGCAGCATAACTACACAGATAGCTCAGGATAACCTAAGCCAGTCTAACTATAAGCTTTATGAGGAAGGAAAGTTTTAAGCCTAGCCTTAAAAGTAGACAGGGTGTCTGCCTCACGGACTAAAACTGGGAGCTGGTTCCACAGGAGAGGAGTCTGATAACTAAAGGATCTGCCTCCCATTCTACTTCTAGAGACTCTAGGAACCACCAGTAAACCTGCAGTTTGAGAACGAAGTGCTCTGTTAGGAACATATGGACCAATCAGATCTCTGATGTATGATGGAGCTAGATCATTAAAAGCTTTATATGTGAGGAGGAGAATTTTAAATTCTATTCTGGATATAACAGGGAGCCAATGAAGGGAAGCTACAATAGGAGAAATATGATCTCTCTTTTTAATTTTCATCAGAACTCTTGCTGCAGCATTTTGAATCAGCTGAAGTCTTTTAACGGCATTTTGTGGACATCCTGATAGTAATGAATTACAATAGTCCAGCCTTGAACTAACAAATGCATGGACTAGTTATTAAGATTTAAACCAGCCTAGCGCTTTTCCCCTGATCCCAACAGCATATTCCAGCCTTTCTAAGAGAATATTGTGATCGACTGTATCAAATGCAGCACTGAGATCTAACAGACACGAGTCCATTATCTGAGGCCATAAGAATATCATTAGTAACTTTAGCAGCAGACTTCCTATGATGCCACTGTCTGAATAAGAGCACCCCTCTCCCACAAGCCGACCACTTCGACACAGCCTTCGAGAGGGACCGGATAGGGGATACAAGCGCGCTGATGTCTCTTTGCTTGCAAACAGAAATAAACTCTTCAACTGGATCCAAGGATGTCATACGATCATCGATCATATGCAAAGTTAAGTACGAATGAAATACTGTGTGTGTATCCGGTATTTTCATTCATGAACGGGGAAATTAAGGTGTAAGAATTGCTTACTTTCTCTCTGAGGCCTGCAGAAGCAAACTGTCCCAGAGAAGTTCCCTACAGATACGTGGTCTCTATGAAGCCGAGCGGAGCGGTCTCCCAGTCTGGAAGGAAGACAGCAGAGACCCCATTACCGTGCCGTCGGGCTGTCTTTCATCCACAACCACTAGAAGCGGTTAGCTAGAAGCTAACCGTTTGTTTACAGACCGGCCGACAGAACAGCCGCCACTCCCCACAGCTAAGGAGGTTAGCTGTAGCTAACCGTTTGAAGACTGTGGACGTCTCTTCAAACTTCTCTGCCTTGGACAACGTTCCTCACCACAGTTCATGAGGTTAAGTGTTTGGGCAGAATAACATAGAAGTGATTTAGATTGAAATGATCTAAACGTTTTTAATTTTATGAAGTTTGGTTTTGTTTGTGTTGAACTCAGCTATCTTGGTGCTAGCAGACTATCTGCAGCACATGTGCTCAGGTTGTGTTCTTTGTATGTTTTCAAAGTTAAGATACATGCATTTTAACCCTTTTATTAACCCTTGTATTTTAAAGGTATGTGTTTGATTCTGGTGCTAAGCTAGCAGCTTCTTTGTTAGCTTCAACTGCTAACAGGTAAGGACACGTGCTTGCTGCCAAATAATATTTACCCAGACTGGTTTAGTTTTCAATCTGGTAAATATTGATTCCCTAAACATGATTTTACTAAGTTTGATAACTAAGTAAACACCATAAGCCCATTTCTCCAGAAAGATTTGGCTCTTTTCCAAAATACTCCCTTAATAATATTTCTTTAAATATTATTTTAATAAATAAAGGCAGCTAATTAGACACCGTTGAGAAATGGTCATCCAGAAGGTTGGTTTTATTCAGCAGATCATTATTTAAAACATTATTTTATTAAAATAATATTTTATCTGATCTTGCATTTTGAATGGTTGTCTAAACGTTTGCTGATTATTGTCTAAGTTGGTTCCTGCTGGTTTCGGCTCCCGCCCTGGACGATGTCGTCGCCGCGGAACAGTTGCCATTGGGGAGGTTCGGATGGGCGCCTTCTACCCTTCTATGGAGGGTCCATCTGCCATGGCTTACACGCAGCTGCTTTCCCCGGAGTTGGTGGGTGGTCACCCACCGCCCTCTGCAGGTCACCCGTCGCCGGTGCAGCCTCCAGTCCTGAATTGTGTTCAAGCCATGCTGAAAAAGATGAAAAAGGATTGCATGGAGAGACGTTGCTGTCATTTTATGCATCATCTTATGGATCATCCAGAGGATCTGAATCTAGTGCACTCTGTGCTACAGGCCAAATTCATTGCCGAGGGATGGCTCGACGCTCCAGCTCCTGTCTCCGCTGGAGGTCCCTTCGACCCTCTTCTTGTGGCTGTTAGAGCAGCACAGAGCTCCGAGGATTATGACTCACAGCTGTCCGCTGCCAAGCCTCTGGACTCACAGCCGTCCTCTGCCAAGCCTCTGGACTCACAGCTGTCCGCCGCCAAGCCTCTGGGCTCACAGCCGTCCGCTGCCAAGCCTCTGGGCTCACAGCCGTCTGCTGCCAAGCCTCTGGGCTCACAGCCGTCCGCTGCCAAGCCTCTGGGCTAACAGCCGTTCGCTGCCAAGCCTCTGGACTCACAGCCGTCCGCTGCCAAGCCTCTGGGCTCACAGCCGTCCGCTGCCAAGCCTTTGGGCTCACAGCCGTCCGCTGCCAAGCCTCTGGGCTCACAGCCGTCCGCTGCCAAGCCTCTGGGCTCACAGCCGTCCACTGCCAAGCCTCTGGGCTAACAGCCTTCCGCTGCCAAGCCTCTGGGCTCACACCCGTCCGCTGCCAAGCCTCTGGGCTCACAGCCGTCCGCTGCCAAGCCTCTGGACTCACAGCTGTCCGCTGCCAAGCCTCTGGCCTCACAGCCGTCCGCTGCCAAGCCTCTGGACTCACAGCCGTCCGCTGCCAAGTCTGTGGACTCACAGCCGTCCGCTGCCAAGCCTCTGGACTCACAGCCGTCCGCTGCCAAGCCTCTGGACTCACAGCCGTCCGCTGCCAAGCCTCTGGACTCTACAGAGCCTCAGCTGGCCGCCGCCGGATCTACAGAGCCTCAGCCGGCCGCCGCCGGATCTACAGAGCCTCAGCCGGCCGCCGCCGGATCTACAGAGCCTCAGCCGGCCGCCGCCGGGTCTACAGTGCCTCTACTTCCTCGTCGTCTGATCCGGGAGGATCCCGTGAGTGGGCTGCCTCTACTTCCTCATCGTCTGATCCGGGAGGAGCCCGTGAGTGGGCTGCCTCTACTTCCTCGTCATCTGATCCGGGAGGAGCCCGTGAGTGGGCTGCCTCTACTTCCTCTACTTCCTCGTCGGCCTCTTCGCTGGCTACATTGCCGCAGACCTCCGGATCATTGGCCTCTTTGCTGGCTACATCGCCGCAGACCTCCACGGCTTCGCCGCCGACCGCTCAGAACTCTGTGGTGCAGGTCCGGTCGCCCACCTGAACTCTGTGCCTGTTGGGGACAACCTCCTGGTCGCCCGTCTCAACTCTGTGCCTGCTGGGGACGACCTCCTGGTCGCCCGTCTCAACTCTATTTTTTGTTTCTGGCCCTCCTTCCAAGGCCCCCCTCCGCCCACCCTGGTTGGGTTGTTTTTTGTTTCTGGCCCACCTTCCAAGGCCTCCTCCATCCACCCTGTTTGGAGTATTTTTGTGTTTTGGACTTTGTGTTTTTCTAGTGGTCGTCTGGGATCCGACCTTAACGGGGGGGTTATGTCATGATATGACATCCTGGGACTTGGTTTGTGTTTTTGTGTTAACTGTGTTTAGGTTTATGTTTTCCTTTATTGTTTATTAGTTCCACCTGTCCCCTCTGCCTCCCTGCCAGCTTGTCACACCTGTTCTTAGTTTCTGTGATTACCTGCCTTTGTTTTCTCCCTGTATATTAGTTGGTTTGTGTTCTTTGTTCCCCGCTGGTTTCTCCATCACTGTTCCTCGTCACTACCCTTGTTGATGTTCAGTTTTGCTACGTTGGAGAACTGAGTACTCATGTAGGTTTTTGGCTCTGAACTCGGTTATGTACCTGCAGTGATTTTTGTGACGCTTTTGACGGTTTTGGAATAAAACCTCAAGATTAACTCATCATGCGGCTGCCAAGCTCTTTTCTGCACTTTGGTCCGATTCAAACACTTAACGTGATAGTTCCAAGACTAACTTAAATTCATTTCCAGATTCTTCAAGATAATCCTTGGTTCTCAAACATAAACATTGCATGGTAATGTTGCATCACTCTTTTGGTCATGGTTCTCAATCATCTTTGATCAACTTGTTTATATTGTTCATAGCCCATTAGTCTTCGCTGTTCTTTAATTCTGCGTCGTAGTTTAGTTGGATTGTTTTAGCATAGTAAAGACTTTGTTGATTGAAATATGTTTGACTTTGAGTTGACTTATTTTTGTTAAATTCTTGTATTTTAAGAAATTGTGTGAATTCATTCCATCTGTGTGCAGAGTTTATGCTGTTCAATAATGTCAGAGCTCGTCTCACACCTTTCTATTTGGTCCTAATACCATCGCCTTACTGGGCTGGTATTCACAAGACAACCCTTAACAGACCGAAATATTATTTGATAAAATATTAAATATTAAATAATATTCTCAGATTCATAATCCCAACACTTTTGTGCAATGCCAATCAGGAAACCAGTCTTTTCCTGCTGTGACAGGGTCCCCTTGCACATTGCACGACTGATATCTCATACTTTGGATTTCTCACATTTTCACAGGACAACCCTTAACAGACTGAAATATTATTTGATAAAATATTGAAATATTAATATTAAATATTAAATTATATTCTCAGATTAATAATCCCAACACTCTTCAAACAGGTCATTGCTCTGTAAATTCTTACACATTTGATTAGTATCTATTTTCTCAAGAATTTTAGATAAGAATGGAAGATTGGATATAGGTCTGTAATTTATTAAGTAATCTCGATCAAGCGAAGGTTTCTTAAGCAAAGGTTTAATTACAGCTACCTTAAAAGCTTGTGGTTCTGATCCATTTATTAAGGATAAATTAATCATATCGAAAATGGGGCCGGTAATCAGAGGGAACACTTCCTTAAATAATTTGGTTGAGATTGGGTCTAACATACAAGTTGAAGGTTTAGATGAAGCTAATATTTCTGATAACTCAGGAAGCTTCACAGAATCAAAACAGTCCAAACACAGATCAGGTTCTACAGTTACTTCCAATGTTTTCTCACTTGCTGAGGATGAAGTAATCATCTTTGGGAGTATGTCAAAGATTTTCTTTTTAATAGAATCAATTTTATTTTGGAAGAATCCCATAAAGTCATGACTGCTGAGAGCTAAGGGAATGGATGGCTCAACAGAGCTATGACTGTGTAAGTTTAGCAACTGTACTAAAGAGAAATTTAGGATTATTCTTGTTCTCTTCTATTAATGATGAGAAATAAGCTGTTCCAGCTTGGCGAAGTGTCTTTTTATACAACAGTAGGCTATTTTTCCAGATTAAGTAGGAATCCTCTAGATGTGTAGAGCGCCATTTTCTCTCCAATTTTCTAACATTGTGCTTTAAAGTACGCAGATCTAAATTAAACCAAGGAGCCAGCATCCTATGAATAATTACCTTCTTTTTCAAGGGGGCTGCATTGTCTAATGCACCATGCAATGATGAAGTAACACTATGAACAAGAGAATCAATTTGTGAAGGAGAAGAAACAAAATTATTGCCCTCCACTGTGATTTTCTGTGATAACGAGTAAATTGGAACAGAGTAAAGTGGAACAGATTCTTTACAGGATTTTAGAGCATTGTCTGATAATGATCTACTATAATGATATTTCTTTCAGGTGTGGAGTACTTGGTTAAATTATACTCAAAGGTTATTAAAAAATGGTCAGACAGGACAGGGTTATGAGAAAATATTGTTGTCTTTACACTCAATGCCATATGTCAGCACAAGGTCCAGAAAATGAAGACAAAGGTGGGTAGGTTTGTTAATGTCTTGAGCAAAGCCAATTGAGTCTAAGATAGCATTAAAGGCTATATTTAAGCTATCACTTTCAGTGTCAACATGAATGTTAAAATCCCCCACTATAATAACCTTCTCTGTATTTAACACTAAATCAGATAAAAGGTCTGAAAACTGATCTAAAAATTGAGAGTAAGGGCCTGGTGGACGGTAAAAAACAACAAACAGAAGTGGTTTTAGTGCTTTGCAATTTGGATGAGGAAAACTAAGGATTAAATATTCAAAAGAGTTGTAGCTATTGATTGGTCTGGGACTAATCAATACATCGGACTGAAAGGGTGAAAGGGTGTCCTTACCGCCAGCGTGAATAGCAATCTTACTGTATTTATGCTTATCCTTAGCCAGCAATTTCAGGTATGATTTGATGTCGCCCGTTCTGGCCCCTGGCAGACATTTGACTATGGTCGCTGGTGTCTCTAGTGCCACGTTTCTGACTATGGAGCTGCCAATTACCAGAGTTGGCTTCTCAGCGGGTGTGTCGCTGAGTGGGGAAAATCTGTTAGAAACGCAGACAGGTTGGTGGTGACCTGGGGGTGGGATCTAGGACTATGCTTTCTATTTGCTGACTATGCTTTCTGAGGCCCTGGCTGCGTGGGCTCTGCTGAAGGATTGCTATGGGGAGCTACCCTCGGTGGCTCCGCGCTGGCTAAGGAGCCTGGGCTATCTGCTGGTTTTTCAGCAGCGCAGAGCTGGGCTTCCAATTCCGACACCCTCACCTCCAAAGCTACAACAATGCTACATTTATTACACGTACCATTATCACTAAAGGAGGCAGAGGAGTAACTGAACATCTGACAGAGAGAGCAGGAGAGAGGAGGAGACTCAGAGAGAGAAACAGCACAACGGGTAGCCATGGTGGAGCTAAAGCTAACGCTAGGCTAGCGACGACTTACCACTACTAGAAAATCGTGTAAGACACGGAGAGTCCCCAAACGTTAAATGCAGCAAAAGAAAGTTGTCATAATAGTGTTTGCAGGCGGACCAAAGTGCAGACAAGAGCTGGGCAGCAACATGTAGTAAAAGGTTTTCAGCTTTATTTCCAGAGGTTTTCAAAGAAACCAAACAAGGAACAGCAGATACAAACAAAAGTCCAGATCCAAAAACTTACAAGATCGGTTCAGCAGGAACATGGAAAAACTCAGCACAAATACGTGGGTTGAGAACGGGGTATGACAAACACAAGGAACCAGCAACAAACAGAGACACCAAACCAACTAATATACTGGGGAAAGACAAAGACAGGTAATCGAGGAAACTGAGAACAGGTGCAACAAGGAGGCAGGGGAGCAGAAGGAAGAGGTGAAACAAATAAACAATAAAGAGAAACCAAGACCTAAGCAGAACAATAGACTAAGATAAAATAACCAAAACATAAAAAATCTAGAATAACCAAGAGGTAAAGGAAACAGAGGAAGTGGAAGGAACTGGAAGGAACAGAAAAATAACAAGAACCTAAGGCCTAAGCAAAAGGAAACCCTGACTACAAGTAAACAAACGAACACTGATAGAAACAAACTGAGAATAAAGCAGATGACTAGAATAAAAGTAAACAATAACTCAAGCTGACCTAACAGGAAACAGAACTGGAACACTAGAAACTAAACATAGAGAACTAAGCTAGACAGAACAGAATAAATACACAGAAAGGGAATAAAGACGAGGAGGAACAGAAAACATAGACTAGAAAAACAAGAAGTGTGCAAGGTGAAAAAGAATACCAAGTCATAAATAAACACAGATATATTAAAAGAGGAGCTAACGAATCCAGGAGAACAAAGAACCCTAATACAGAGACTAATCAATAATAAAACCATACAAAGTAATAAGGAAACAACCGTAAGGAAACTTAATGAGGGAGGAGAACAACAAAACACCAGGAGGCAGTAGAGGGAGCAAAACAAACTAATAAACTAAATAGAAACATCTAGACAAAATAAACCATCACAAGAAACCATAAAACAAAGTCCAAAATGTCACTCCGTGACAAAAGTATGTGTTTTAACATGCTTATGTATGAGAAAAAGTAAGAGATATCACAGTAGAGAGAAATCAGATCAAACGAGAGAGCCTTCACACACCAAACAATCCACCGAAAACAGGAAGTGACGAATACGCCTTACCACGCCTGTCCAGCAGATGTGTTATGTGTTCTAACACATAAAGCCAGAGTGAGCCTTAAGTTTATCATATTTACTGGATATTTAGCCACACGTTTACACAAAAAATAAAGATTTTAAATATTTTCCCTTTGTAAACTGTTTCTAAAAATAATTGTTTTCACCTAAAATTGTATGTGTGTAGGTGGTAGATGAAACAGAAAAAATTCTCAGTTCTTCAAAATATCCGGGTTAGTGGGCCATCTCTATTTTATCAGGCAATTACTCTGTCCAGACTTTTTACATTTACCCTCTAAGTATGTGTTTCATTCAGGAAGATCATTGGTGGTGCATCACCTCCTACCTCCATTATATGTGTAACTATTCCTCAGTTTCTCTGTAAATAACCGACCAATGCAATTTCGAGGAAGATTTGAAAGTTCATAACGGCAGAAATCTGCTTTGGTCTTGGCTCCTCTTAAACTAGCCACTGGCATCAGATTCTAGGATCAACTAATCTGGGCCAGACACAAAGAGAGTTTATGTATTGCATATTAACTGCTTCTAAAACCTGTTAACATCATCTTAAAATGTCAGAACTCTTCCTTTAACTATCTTATTGAGGTTTGTTCAGTACCAACTTTTATAAGCTAACTGAATCATAAGATAATGTTTGCTGCTGTATATTTATGTTTTTGGTGGAAGCCTTGAGAGACCAAAAGCGCCTCAAAAAGGAACTTAAATAGACTCCCATGGCTGCCTTTTTAACTTTACATTACATATGCACATATAGACTGATATTTTCCCCAGCATTTCATCCATATTAGACTCTCAGTCTGTCCCTTCCTTATACTGACTCCCTTTCCTGTATGTCTCCTAAGTATTTCTAAGAGAGGCTTCAGGATAGATTTTCATAAATGTCCTCTTTTGCAAATCCTCAACATCCCTCAGTGTGCTTTGGGAGCTTTCTTTATCTTAACAGTAAAGGTCACTGGAGGAGACTTAGGGATATGGAAAGGCTAAGCTGTGTGCATGGGAGCCTCACTCCCACTAAAATCCATTTATCTATCTATCTAAAAATCAATAACAGAAGGTTTGGTAATGAATGTGTCAAGTCTCAGTCCAACATCCACTCAGGTAGAGCAAAACTTGATCACACTTTGGTCTCCTGGTGCCTTTATGAGGTGAACAAGTTACTGATGTGACTTTTAGAAACTCTCATCAATAACAGTCACATGTGAAGCTAAGTGTCAGAATGTCAGTAGTTACAGCCTCTCACCCTGCTGCACCATGATTAGATTTTGATTATGTTAATAGGTTTGTGTGATTTTCTTCCCTGATTATGTTAATCTCCAGATGCAGAGGGCTTTATCCCTTTGTGTAAATTATTATTACAAGTCTAATATCAACACAAAATATCTGATTGTTATTAATTCCAGTCTTTTTGCTTGTTTTTGAGCTCCAGTGTGTAGAAGACCTTATGGATTACAAGGTAAGACCTGTAAAACAAGTCAGATAAAGAGTAGGAAGGCAACGTTTTTTAAAAACCATGTAGAGAAATAAACCTGTGAGCGGATTAGTGCTTCTCTTATTTCCAACATTTCCTCTTTGATACGTTGCTACACTAATCTCATTATGAGCGCCTGTCAAGCATACATGACAATTCATTTTAACAAGGTAGAATTTCCTGCCCTCTTTAAATTCAAAGACATTCTGCACAAATGAAAACACATGAGGGGGCTCCTTGGGAGCTGGCTCTGACTAACAAGGAAAAAAAAAGAAGGTTCAGAATTTTTTATTATGTAAAGTTTAACATAAATTGTTAAAATAAAATAGAGTTACACTTGAAAAGACGTTTACTGTGGCCATTGCATTTGTTAATCCCCAAGAGAAAAAGATAAAATTAAACCATTAAAATTAATGCACACAAAATCTCCATCCAGTGGTGAATCCTGCATGAGTGGGACCCTGAGTGAGTCCTTCCTTCTTCCACCACAATCCTGCTTTGGCCAGTCCATGTAGCTTGGTTGTCTCAGTCTAAGGTGGTCCTAATTTCAAAAACACAAATGCATTTGATGAAGTAAATGCAGATGTAATTACTCCTGTCAGAATTTAAACTGGTTCGAATCTTTTTATAATGGTTTGTTAAGGCTTTTATTTGATAGTTTTCTTAACATGTTTACCACTCATGAAAGCCAAATTCTGCTCTTGATACCTTAACTAGTTTTTTGACTGTCCAGTGTTGCAAAAGTCTTAATTGTGTGAGTTGTGCATAACTGATCTGGGTGTTGTGTTCTAAATGTTCATGCATTCATTTGTTGGGAGTTATGATTATTGATTGATTAATCTTGATCAATAATTATAATTAAAAATCATAATTTGACTAAATCAATTTCTTAACCAAAGTCCTCATTTATGAATCGAGACAGAGATGTTTCTGGTGTTGTAATTGTGGCTCAACGCCTTTGACAATTACAACCGTTAAATACTCCGTAACAATTAATAACTATTACCAGAGATGTCACTGTTTAATCGACCGTTTCTGCCGAAGTGTGTGGAACTTTTAACCTTATCTTGACTGACGAATCACTTTTGCACAAAAATAAACACAAAACGCCATCTGTTACCATCTATGTGAATATTTATGAAATCACAGCCAGATACCATCCGTTCTTCTGATTTAATGATCTTCACCTACTCAACATACAAAGTTCTACATAAAAGGGGTAAAATATCTAACTAAGCAAAAATAAAGCATTGTGTATTGAAACAACCAGCAGTTATGGCAAACATGATAATATGAAAAAGGGGTGTGGTGGTGAGTGGAGAGTGGGGGGCGCAGCTCCAACTGTAACTCAGTTATTCTGACTCATAAAACCTCCCCCAACTCCTGAGCAGACGAAGCATTATAAAACTTTTGGCGACAAGCTAGCAAGCAGTGAGGTTGAAGACAAAGAAAATGGGGAATTTCACCATGAGGTTATTTTAACAGTCCAATCTCACAGCGCACCTCTCAGGTGTTCAATACCCCACAAAACACGCACAGAGGTAGGAGATTACCTGTGCGTCCACAATTAACTTCAGGGAAAGCGGTCAGTGTTCATCCTCTGGCCTCCTTGGCGAAAAGGAAAAATATGATCTGACCATCAAAGTCGACTTAGGATGAAACACGGTAGCGGTTCGTCTCCTTGAAACTCCGTGTTCGTAGTTACGTGTTAAGCTCACGTCTTCGATCGGCAAAGTGAAATTTCTGGCCTTTTCATTCCAGAAACCTCAGTTAGGAATTGTTCGTTGTTCAACGAGAGAGAATAAATGAAATCCGCAAGGGACTCTTCTGCAGAAGTGATGCGCTTCAGTTGCTAGTCCGGTATCCAGCTGAAGGCCAGTGTTCAAGATGGAGGCCTTCCTATATAGCGTCTTGTGACGTCAGACTTGGGACGCCCCGTCATATCAGTCGCCATGTCCTGGATGCAAAATGGCCGAAAACGCCAGGAGGCCTGGTGGCGTCCAGCAACGTGCAAATAGTCCAATATTCAGCAAACAAGTGGTCCAACACATTCAAGGACACAACACACCTCAGCTTTTGTTTTGGAATGGATAACAAACCTTGGATCAGGTTTATTACTTAGATTTGGGAAAACGTCTTCTTTCCACTGGTTTTGGCTGAAATATTGATGGTGATGTATGATGCATTGCATTTAGAGACGTAGTTTGGCTAACTGTTTCAAGTGGACCCATCTTCTCGCTGCTTGGTGATCGTTCTTGGCAGCTGCCATTTATGATGCAGCAGTTTTAGGTCACGGCAGAATATGTAGTTGATACTTGAATATCCAATCTTCCTTTCCAGTCCATCCTGGTCATCTTCACATACCTCTTACTTGAGATGTTTTTTTTAATTATTATTATTTTTGAATCAAAAACCGCAGAAGAACAAATGAAACCATGTAAGAGTTGCAGCATGTACTAATGGTAAAGCAGACACACCATTTACAGACACTATGAGTCCTTGATACAGCTGTCCTGGGTTGGACTTTTGGTCTTAGCCCATTTACTGCATGTTTTCTTTCTTCTGCCTTTCCTCTTGGGTTACTGGCAAATTAGAGGTCAATAGTGCATCAAAATCTTGTACCAAACCGACTACTCGCCTGAAGTGCTTACAGCACCAACAAAGCTGTGCACTGGTGAGCAGTAAGGCATATATCCCATATCAAAAACAACCATGGTTTACTTTATATGTTCCTCTTTGTCTCTTTATTTTAAGAGGTGCTGCAGATTGCCTGATTATTAGTATTCAAAAAAATCTGCTAACGTTTTTATATTGGGGTAATTTTTGCAGCTCTTGCATTAGAGTATTGAAAAAAAAAAAAAAATTTGCCGATAATATACATTGTCCTCTAGATAAACCGTTGAAGAAGAAGCACATAATTATTGTCTTGTTAATTGCTGAGAACCATTAAAGCATGGTAAGTGTGATACTAAACTA
This sequence comes from Girardinichthys multiradiatus, assembly GCF_021462225.1. Lineage (NCBI taxonomy): Eukaryota > Metazoa > Chordata > Actinopteri > Cyprinodontiformes > Goodeidae > Girardinichthys > Girardinichthys multiradiatus. The sequence goes on from NC_061811.1 coordinate 4,778,045, forward strand.
AACTGTTTGCCAGCACAAAATAATGACTTTCCACAGTGTAAGTGTGCCTGTTAGAATGGACACAGCTTTCCTTACAGAAAATGTAAAACAATAACCTGAGGCATTATGTTTGAACTATTTTGAATAACAAGCTGACTGCTTAAATAGTACACTTGTTCTCTGTCTGCAGGTTGTAATGCCTAAACTATGTCTACTGATGCACGTAACTTTGTGAGCCTGTCCTTGTCATCAGACTAGCTGCCTAGATATATTGCAACCCCTGCAATCTTCATCTTTCCACCACTCCGTAATCTAACCATTGTGAATAAATACTCTGAGAGTTATGAAGCACCAAGAAGGGCTGTATCTTAATCATGTCTAATCCCTGTTAGCTAGATATGTCTTAAGGGGACATGGGACTGTACACATCACCCCAATTAGCCACAGCTATAGCCTTAAAAACTCATCATTAGGAAAACATAACCTTCCTGTCACTCAACTTAGATGCTGCCTCTGCTTAGTGCCCTGTTGCTGTTCCATAACAGCAATGTGGATGTGAGCACATGGCAGAAAAAAGACACCTACCTACTCACACTCATGATAAAAATGCATGCACATGCACAATATAAGAAACAAAAAACAAATACAGTAAACTAAACTAAAGGGGGCAAATACTTTCACAGCATCGTAACTTTAAAAAAAAAAAAAAAAAGAAGGAAATCAATGCAAATGCAGGATTTTAAAGTGAGGTAAATTGGAGCCACAGACCGCCTGAGGGCACATAAACATAACATGCTGATTTATGTTTGATATTCCTCCAAGTTCCAAGAACAAAGAAAGTTCCTTCATACATGTTTATTTATGTCTATATATTCTGACAAATTAAAGCAATGGATATATTTTAGATGCTTTTCTTTTGGCTGATTAATGATAGGAGAACATATAGACATACATAAATACATCAGCGTAGCATGCAAATAATGTCCCTGGTGTTTTATTGTAACACAGTCTTCTGCTTCAAGACAGTGAAACATTAGCTGTTATCTCAGCAAGCACCGCTATTAAGCCTGCAACAATAAGACCAGGGTCAAGGATGAAGTTGAATGACAGCTCTGGATGAATATATTTTCCAGCAAACTGATAAAAAGAGGTCTTGTTCTCGCACTAAAAAGCAGAACAATATTTTTTTCACCAGCTTGTCTGTTCTTACACATTTTAATTCTTCGCTCGGTTTTTGATTGAAGAGGTCAGATATGAGAGGACAATGACCAAGAGAGTGAGATTGATGGTGAAGCTGAGCAGCTCCAAACTAAATCAAAGCTATTCACTGTTAATGAAAATAAGAGAGAGACCGCACTGTAAATCATCTTATGGGCTAATGTATTAGTGATAATGAATTCATACTGCCACGTTTAACCTTAGTTTTGCAATTCATTATATTTGAGATTAACAAGGGAGGGAACTTAAGTGAACTGTCTGTGGGGAATTACAGCCAGGGCCTCATTGTCAATCAAGGATTGTGTTTCGATGTCTTTCATTAGGGCTGAAGAAATTAAATAAGACTTTCTTTTAATGGTGAACGGCTCCACCATTTAACGCTCCTCTTGCTCCCCCAAGATGGTTAACTCTTCATTACCCAAATTAAAGGCATCCATCTCTCTTGGCTCTTGCCACATTGCTGTGACCTCTACCTGTCAAAACTTTCATGTAAGCTCTTGAGTGATGGATGATCCCCCCCGAACTCTATTGTCAAAATTATCCAGTAACTGTCCGACCCTCTCTGATCCGTTCAATTCATCTCCCCAGGCCACACGCCACCAGCGAGGATTCAACAATGAAGCCGAGCTACTAATTTACTTCTCATAGAAATTAGGCGTTACCTTTTAATTATATGCCTGGGAGTGTTCTAAGAGTTCACAAGGATCACTTCGAAAGCTTTTAACTTCACTTTGTGGGGGCTGATCATTTATATTCTTTCAACATGTTATTTCAGGGGTCTTTCAGCATACTTTGGGCCGGCGGGAATAAGCCAAACCAGTAAAAGGAGAGGAGGAAAGTGTTGAAATCCATGTTAACATTTGAAGGTCATTTCTGTTGTTAAACCACTCGATAAGATGAGAAAAAGCTTTCATAAACCAGAATAACAGGATGTTTCACTAACTGTCTTTATATGTGTCAGAAAAGAAATTGGTTTGTAGACTATAACTAGGTGGTTAACAGAGCCTCCAGAATGTTAATGTGTGCATGTTTAACTCGGATCAATAGATTGAAAAGTTGCCTGACTTACAGGTTCAGCTACAGCGTTGCATCATGCTGTTTACCAAGACTTCGTTGACAAAGGAAGCAGAGTTCTCTGAACCTCTTCCCCTTGTTTTCCTCACGATTTGCATCACCTTCAGACACATGTAAATTTTCAAACACATGCCACATGTCATACATAAAACATGATATAAGTGGTCCCCTACTTGTCTGACCTCTTGTCCTCCTGCTTCTCACCCGGAGAGATGTAGATAACGCTCTAGACACACCTCACTTCCTGAGAGGAGAGTTATGGCTTCCTGGGAAAGGCTCCGCCGTCCCCCAGAGCCTCGAGCAGTGCGACAGCTTCCTATGGAGAGGGCACAACTCTGACTTGTAGACCTGCTCTGAGGCTCTTCCTCTCTCTTTGAGATCCTCCGTGTACCTGTCAAGGGGTCAAAAGATTACACTCGCTGCAGACAGTAGAACTGTGTTTGTGCTTCTGAGTGGCTGTATATGTGTGTGTTACAGCCTCCTGCTGTGACAGATGCCAGCCTGTTTCTGTGTGTGATGTGGGAATTGTTGTGTGGGTAGGAAGGTTGACATGCATGTGCGGGAAAATGTGTGTGCGGTCGGTGGGATTTTAGGAGACTGCACCTTGTCAGAATGAGCATACATGCACTAGAATGCATTTGCATACGTCCTTCTTGCACATGCAGGATCTAACTGCAAACGGAGTTAAATAGAAACACATTTTCAGGTTAAGTAAATGACAGTCAAAAAGTGTTGAGCTGGAAGCAGAGTCTAAGTTACAATGGGGAAAATAAGTATTGAACACATCAATATTTATTTCCATGATTAGTTTTCTTGAGGAGCTTTTATGAATTTCACACCAGATGTTGGCAACAAACCAAATAATCCACACATAGAGAAGCAGGAAAGCATTTTTTTCCTAAATAGAGAAACTAATCTGGTCCAGTGCATCTTAAGGAATAATGGAATAACTTAATGAACTTTATAACTCTAAAGCTGCTCATCATCTACTATTAGTAATATTAGTCGTTAGTTGGAACACAAAATTATTTATTAGCCAAGAGTCTTTTAAAGGTATTAACGGAGTATAGCCACCCGTTGGACTGAAGGTGTAGTGCAGTTTTCTTCACAACTTCCCCATACGCCATTAGGCTTGTTTAAATAAATGGTCTGTGGCCTTTCTGAGCAACATAAATAGAAGGCACCCAAATTCCCCAAGATTCATTTTTCCTGTGTAAAACAAATCCTGGGACTTTAAATCCCAGCGTTTTCGGTGAAAAGGGGCCATAGATATGTAGATTTTTAACTGATTCATGATGGGACCATCCAACCTCTGAAGCAGGCTGAAATGTTCCTTGGTCATGTGTTTGGGATCGTTGTGTTCCGTTCTCCATTCATCATTCCTTGAGCTATATGAAATCTGGCAGTGATATAAGCTGAAAAATAGCCCCACACTGTGATGCTCTCACCTCCTAACTTCACTTGCTGTTATGATGTATTGGAGCGATGGGATGTCTGTCCTTCTCCAAACGTGGTGTATGCAATGAGATCCAAACAGTTACATTTCCGTCTCACCTGACTGTGTTTCTCCACCATTTTACTGGATTGTCCGAATGTTCTGCTGCAGATTTAAGAGAAGCTACAATATTTTTCTTCAGCCGTGGCGTTTTGCATGGTTAGTGTGCATAGAGTCCATCCATCCATCCATCCATCCATCACCATGGGGAAAGGTGGGGTACACACTGGACAAGTTGCCAGTCTATTACAGGGCAACACAGACACACACTAGACAAACGTTCATGCAACCACAAGTTCATACCTAAGGACGAACATGTAAGCTCCATGCATAAAGAGACCATGCCATTATTTGACCCTTGACCTTGGCAACAGTGATAACAACTGCATGACTGTGCAGCTGTGCTGAAAAGCCATGGGTTTTAATGGTCCTTGGTTCCTAAACCTTTTTTTCTTATTATGCTGTTGAGTCCTCTGTCTGAAATCTTGACTGGAGCACCTGGTTTTGTCTGGTTTATATTAAAATTGCGTTCTTTCCACTTCTGCATCATGTTCTTAACAATGATCACCGGAGGAGCTGGAAGTTTAGAAGTTAATCTATAATAGTATCTACATCAGTATGTTTTGCAAGAATAAGGTTGTAAATGTCTGTAGAGAGTTACTTTTACTCATTGTGATGGCCTCTGCCAGACTTTGGTAAAATCAGTCCACACACTGACCTCATTAGTTATTATTTAGTTTTTGCAATTAAACATGCATTTTAGTAATGTAATTTATCAATTTCTTTACTTAAAAAGTAACAATAATATTATGAAGCTCACACACAGTAGTGCTGTGTCTTTATTTTGTTATTATTTTTTTCTTTTTTCTTTTTTGAGTTACCTGGATTGGGGGGTTGTTTGGTTTTTGGTTTCGGGTTTTTTCCTTATATGTTTTTCACAGTTCAAGTTTTGAATCATGTTTCTGTTTGTTTTCCTGGTGATGCTTTAGTTTTGTCATCTTGTTCATGTTTTGTCAAGTTTGGTTTTCGGATCTGGTTATGCTTTTGCTTCATGTTTTTCTAGTTTCTGGTTTTGTTTGTATATTAGAGTCTCTGTTTTTGCCGCAGCCACGTTTTGTTCTGTCTGTCAATTAAGTTTATTCCGTTCACCTGCTCAAAGTTAATCTGTCTCCTTGCTCCACCTGGTTTTCACTCCATATATAAACACCTGTTCAGTTAGTCTTGGTAGGAAACATTTCTCAGATCATGTCTTGTTTTTTGATCATGCCATGCCGGTCTCGCCTGCCCGTTTGTTTTGTTCCTGCCTCCTGTTGAGAGTGAGTTTTTGTTATTAAACCTTTTTCACTTACCATCACGCTGCCTGCTCATCTGCATTCTGTGGTCCTATATCTCGCAAACCATAACAAGTTGGCTGCTTGCTCTCCAGGCAAGAGGTGTGGCCAAGGGCTTGGTTGTCAGCTGTTTGGGTTCAGTTAGACTATTTGATCTTTAGGTACTATACATGTTGTAGTTCTGTTCCCCTATTGTGTGTAACGTTCTGTGTCTTTGTCTTAGGTCATTTTTGAGTTGTTTCCTCAGGCAATATTCTGTAGGTTCCTCTTTTGAGAGGAGTTATATTTAGATTACCTATTTTATGGATCGGTTCTATTTTTGAACTTTTTTTATTTTGTTGGGTGAAATAAAGACTCACATGAATATACTTTCCCTGTGTCCTCTATGCCTTTTCTGCTTGGTACCTCACACCCATCACAATACATTGGTAATGAGGAAACCTTTTATAGTCCATCAATTAGGACTAAAGCAGCCGATGTTAATTGGGAACAGATTAAGAAAGTAGGATTTCTTTTTGAATACTGCCAGATTTCAGATGGTTTCTTGGCTTTCATACTTTTTGCACCTCTGTTTATTTATGGTTTCAATACTTATCCTGTGTGTCATCCCACTTTATTACATAAAATTTGATTTATAGACTTGTTTTGATTCCTTATGAGTGTATTACTTGGGTTTTTACCAACATCTGGTGTGAATTTTATGGCAATGGATCCATTAGAAAGATGTTACTAGAGAAAAACACTGACATATTCAATAATTATTCCCCCCCCTTGCATGAGTGCAGGCTGTTGTACTTTTAGTCGTGCAAATGAGCCAATTGCAGAGAAGGAGGTGACCACACAGTTTATTTAGGATTATCACTCAATCACCAGGGCTTATGGCACTTAGGTAATTATATAATCAAAGAGTGGACATGTCAGTACAATTTGACAAATTATGAATTGTAATTTGGGTCTGACTTAAAACAGTTGTCTTTTACTGATTTTGTGTCACAAATTTGGCATGAAGCAGACATGACAGGATCATTTGGAAGGGGAGTGACAGCTCTGGTGGAGCAGGAATAATTACAGTGGCTTATTTAACACAAACTGGCTCTTAGAATGCACCTAGATCAATAGAGTGCCATCCCTAATTAAACGACCTAATTAGCAATTAAAGTCAGATATGAAGATAAGGAAAGGGAGTCTTTTCTATCAATTGGTGTCATTGCAGCAGTTGCTCTAAATCTGTGACAGCTCTTACCTCTAACTCAGTCTTTATATTCTACAACAGCAAACCTATACAAGCATGTTTGCATTTGGGAAGGTGTGTAAGTGCTGAGACCTCTCTGACAGCCATAGGAGAGGCAGCAGGCGAGGAGAAGGTGTATGAGTCACCAAGCCTATCTTTAGTGACCTGCCATTATATATAGCAGCCCGTAGGAGGAAAAAGGGCAATGGAGAATTTTCTCTTTGTGATCTGCCAACAGCTTTCTACTAATAACTGTCATTTCTACATGTATAGGAGCTTTTATGTTGGAGGGAGTGGCTTCTAAGAGATTGCATTAGTCTTAATTAAAACAGGTTGCTCTCAAATTATTCCTTCACTTCAGACTGGCGAACTGACAGGAAAAACTGTTGGATTTAAACCTAGTTCCTGGTTTCTCTGGTTTTAATGTGTAATTATGTAAAGACAGGTAATTCTTTGTAAGACTCAGCAATAACCAGTCAACGCCTGCAATGTGATGGAATAAAGCAATATAATTCTGACTAGATGTACAAGCCTGTGCAATGTGTGCATACCAATAGACGTTTTTAATTTTGTCACCACCAAATGTATTTAATTTGGATTTTATGTGAAACACAACACAAAGTACTGCATACCTGTGAGAGTGAAGCCAGATTCAGTTCTACTCAATTCAGTTTATTTATTTAGCACCAATTCACAACTGTTGTCTCAAGGCAGTTTACAAAAGGTAAAATATCCAATCTTAAAAAAGAGAAGTATATGGTCCATTGAACCCAACATACATAGTCAAAGTCAAGAACATAGATTCTAATTGAAAATACTCCTGGCCCAGGCACACTGGGCTGGGTGTAAGTTTGATAGAAACTAGTTGTGGCCCAGTGATATTGCATTTGGCTTTCTTTTCACAAACAAAGCTGAGGATGGAGCTATTGTTGCCATTAATCAAGTGTAACCAACCAAAGAAAAACAGGTCTCTTTGTGTTTTCTTCCAGTGGAAAGCACTACTGTCCCAGTGCCTCTCCTTTTAGTTGCTTTTCCGGGACATAGCTGTTGACCGAGCTATTACTACTATTAACTCTGTGTTCTCTCTTTTGAAACAATACTCCTGGACCAGTACTTCTGTCTACTTTCAGTCCTCTCAACCCTCAACTGGCAGTGGCTGATGTCCTCTCATATTAAACTTGGTTCTGCTGGAGGTTTCTTTTTGTTAAAGGCAAGTGTTTCATCTCCACTGTCGCCAAAGGCTTGCTGGGGATGAGGGATTGCTGCAAAGTCAACAACTGGGTGCAATCAGCTGGAATTAAATTACTTGTAACCAAATGGCATTATAAACCTAATTTGAGTGTATTATACTATAATTAGCCTGAAACTGGCCTGTATGTAAGTTGAACTGAATCTGACAGCGTGACTGGATTGATTTAAACTGAATTTGTTTTCTGTATGAGGTGGATATGAATTGGACCTGTTTGTCTTGTATGTTCAGATGGAGTTTGTTCTGAATTGGTGCTATGTGCTGTGTGAGATGAAGAAAGGAGACAGGATAAAAAGTTACAAGAAATCACACTAAGTTTGTGAAATCCTCAAATAAATTCAGCATCTATTCTTCATAATTCTTCAGCATAATGAATTTTTCAGTTCATTAAGCTGATCAACAAAGTAACCTACTGACATTAACAAGTCTGACAGTGGTGTACACAGTGGACAAGGAACTGGAAAGACTTCTCAGCTGGTGATGTGTTGATGTGGTGTGTTTGTGCAATACAACAGATTCACTTACTGACGTTTCATTGTGCAGCCACAATTTTAAGGTGGCTGCTCCTTGCAGAAAGTTAGCTTCTTGCCACAGTTTGAAAAAGAACAAACACCAACCACAGTTTGCTTTTTGCGGCTTACATCCACGAGATGCTCTGAATGTGTGAAGTCTACCCTTTCTGGGCTTGCTTACAGTAACTCACTTCCCACATGATTTTATCATCAGACTTTTATTTTTTATTGAGCTTTTATTGGATCTCATATCATAACAATAATTGTTTGACAAAAAATCCTAACATACGTAGACTCAGTTAAATAAATAACTCTACAAATAAACATGTTCATTCTTAAGTGAGTCATCTAAACATTTCAGTCCTCTAACCACTCGTTGTTCACGAGAGGATCCGACACAAGATTGTCGAGCATGCTGAGTCGTGGGATTCCCCTCCATGTGTTTTACTGAGTCCTGCTGTTTTGTTTGGCTGATGGAGCGCAGGATGTAAGATTTACACCAGCAGAGACAAACAGGAGCAAGTTCAGACACAACGATGGACCTGGTGGTTAACTCCCTGATTGTGTCACCAGAGAAGAGAGATAAATGGTGCAAAGAAAACAAGCCAGGGGAAATTGACTATTTTTCCTGAAGCTGCACGGAAGTTTCTAATTATATCAACTCTGAGGACTTCAACCTCTTCTTCTCAGACATTCAGCCACCCACTGACACAAATTCACCAGCACACACACATACATGCACACAACCTATGCTCGCATCTACAGTTGCAATTAATATCCAATCCCCTGAGGAGTTCAGGACATTTTAAATAAAGGTTTCTACAAATAACAAGATGCAGCTTTAAATGATGCAGTAAAAATGAGAGAGAAAATCCATGATGTAGTTTTTGCATGTAACAGAATTTGTTTTGCAAGACAGCCATGCCATCATTATTTACCCTCTGTATAATATTGTTGTTGTTAAAGCTGTCGGACAGGTCTTATGGTCGAAAGTGGAAATTAAAAATAATTACGTTTTGGGAACTATAAAATGATTTTTAATTTGCTTCAACAGTAATGCACCTAAAACCCAGCCATTAAGGTACTCAAAGTGAGATGCAATCATGAGAAAATCATACCTGAAGGGCCATGAGTATGATTTTTAACAAAATGAATATTACAAGAAACACTAAACTACTGTAAACTACTGCAAAACTGCCTAACAGCAGAGTAAAGCCCCCTTAGTCAGGACAACTAAACAAACCCCAATGTGACTGCAAACACCTACAGGAAAGCCAGATTAAACCTGGTATAAGTTTAATTGGCAACTACAAGATGTGCTCAGAATAAACAAGGACTTCATGGCCGGACTCAAAGATGTGATTCACTCTTAACCACAAGGAACATTAGAAGTTTTAGGAAACATTTCTGTGGACTGATAATAAACAAACTGGAACGGTTTGGACATATGGTTCAGTGGTATGTCTAGTGTACAAAAAGCCAAGTGTATGACCAGAAGAATACAATCCCTGTGGTCAAGCATGGAGGTAAGTCATTGATGATGTGGGGTTGTTTTTCTGCAGCAAATGCTGGCAGTCTTAAACCTGTACCTGATATAATGGATTTTCCACAATAACAGTCTATTTCAAAGAGGGATGCGATGTTAACAAATTAAACCTAGGTGAACATTGGACTTTCCAGTAAGACAATGACCTTAAGCACACCTCCAAGTCAACCAAGGCTAAGAAAAAAACCACAATGACATTCTCTCTCATTAGATTGAAATCCACTTAAAAATCTTTAACGAAGGCAGTTGCTGCCCAGAAGTTATTAAGTATCACTGATATCAGTGCTTTTGCACATGATGAACTGGGAATGATTCAGACTGAGAGGTGTAAGAAGCTTGTCAGTACTGAAAAAGTATTGTATCTTACAACTTGTAAAAGCTCCAATGTAATTCAAATAAACTCACCAGCCACTATTAGGGCTGCATGTTGGCGCAGTTTGTAGCACTGTTGCCTTGCAGCAAGAAGGTCCTGGGTTTGATACCCGGCTGGGGGTCTTTCTGCATGGAGTTTGCATGTTCTCCCCGTGCATGCGTGGGTCCAAAGACATGCCTGTTAAGTTAATTGGTAACTCTAAATTGCCCTTAGGTGTATGAATGAGTGTGTGCGTGGTTGTTTGTGTGTTGCCCTGCAATGGACTGGCGACCTGTCCAGGGTGAACCCTGCCTCTCGCCCATAGACTGCTGGAGATAGGCACCAGCTCCCCTGTGACCCACTATGGAATAAGTGGTAGAAAATGACTGACTGACTGGCCACTATTAGGTAGATCTTAGTAATACTTGGACCACATGCTGTTTTCAGGACTGCCTTAAGGCTTCCTTCAACTTTGATAATGGTTTCTGACACCTTCAACAAGGTCCCAGAAACATTCATCGTAAATCTCGGTCTATACTGAGATGATAACATCACAGAGCTGCTGCAGTTTGTGGGCTGTACATCCATGAGAAGAATCTCCTGTTGCACCATATCCCAAATATTCTCTTTATGATTCAAATCTGGTGACTGTGGAGGCCATTGGAGGTTATTGAATTCATGGTCATCTTTAGGGAACCAGTTTAAAGTGATCTGAGTTTTGTAACATGGTGCATTATCCTGTTGAAAGTAGCCATCTGTGGTCATAAAGGGTTGATATCGTTCTAAGGGGCCCAAGTGTGCCAAGAATTTCTTCATACCATCAGCAGCCGCCTAAATACAGTAGTTGATACAAGGATGGATCCATGCTTTCATGTTGTTTACACCAAATGACTGACCCAGACATCTAAATGTTACAGCTTAAATCAAGGCTCATCGGACAAGGCATTTTCCAGGTTGTTATTGTGCAGTTATGTTGAGTCTATGGCTACGTTCACAGTGCAGGTCTTAATGCTCCAATCCCATTTTTTCTGAAATAAGATTTTTTTTGTGTGGTCGTTCACATTACTTTGAAAATGTTGCGGCTCCAAACTGACCCGCATGCGCATAAGAACAAAAAGTGTCATCAAGCGCAGCACAACAGTAACCACGGAGAAAAAGGTGTTATGGTTTAAGTGCATAACAAAAGCCATTTATTGTCAGCAGGTGCTGTGTGGGAAACACATGAAAAAAGGAGAGTGAAACTCTTTATTGTTCCATTTTAAGGAGATCTGACTGCCAACTCACACTGCCAGACACAGCCAACAATGGTGGGGCAGGGATGTTAACAACTTTACAGAGACCGAGTTTATTCAGAACTTTATCATGTCGAGGACAACTTTCAGTTATATATGTCAGCGCCTCTCCTCTCAACTCCACGGGCAGAAGACTTGATGCAATCCAGTGTATCAGACAGCAGCAGGGGCAGATCATCACATGCTCGGTAAACTAGCATAGCATTTTAAAGCCTTCTGTTTGAACAATTGTATATGAATTTTACTATACAAACTACGTCCCACATCCAGATGGTTCCTATCAGCCTTTCAACTAGGCTTGAATAAAGTTTTATCTCACTTTATTAACGAGCTCTAATGTCTCGCTGTCTCTCCACTGTGCAGTTCTATTCTAGCCCCCCTTCTGTTTTGCTAATTGCTACCGTTTTTCTGGTAGGTGGCGCAGAAATGTGACGAATGTGACGGAAAGTGACGTCAAAGTCACATCTAATGCGCCTTGTTTGTTCCCACTGGAGTCACATTCCAAAAGATTTGATACCAGTTGGATCCAGGACCACATATGAATGGTGCTAAAATGTGACTTGAAAAAGTCAGATATGGACCAGATAGGAGCATTCACACTTGTTCTAAAAATTCTGACCTGGTCACTTGACCCCTAAAAAAATCTGATTTGGGCCATATTTGCCTGCAGTGTGAACAGGGCCAAAGTTTCCTGTTCTTGTAGCCCATCTGATTGAAGGCTGAGGCTTGTGTGTTCAGAGATGGTGTTCTGGTTATTTGACCTACTGTTGCCTTATCATCTCGAACCAGTCTGGTCATTTCTTTCTGATCTCTGGAATCAACAAGGCATTTACAGTTGCTTAATGTATACTGTCTTTTTTTCAGGCCATTTTTTATTCATTTGGTTAACCTGAGAGATGGTTATGAGTAAAAATTCCAGTAAAACAGCAGATTCTGAAAAACTCAGACACGCCGTCAGGCATCAACAACCATATCACGTTCAAAGTAACCTAAATCCCCTTTCCTCTCCGTCCTGATTCTCAGTTTGAATTGCAGCCAGTTGTTTTTCATTTAGAGATCTAAATGCAGTTGCTGCCAGGTGATTGTGAAACATTAATCTGCTCTTTGTATCAACAATCTTTGGACTGGTCTATCTAATAAAGAGGCTGATAAATATAAGAAAATTTGAATGTGTTTTCTAGGAATTTCTTGTCATTATCTTTCATTTCACTACAATGTCTTTGAGGTGTAGGGGTTGTATATTTCTGCAGCTGCAGCCTTTGCTGCTCGTTTAACGTCTCCTAAGTAAGGACAAAATTAGAGGGGTTTGAAACATTTCCTTGCTCTTTGATGCGGTTAAAAACCCTTAATCTCTTATTTCAACTGACATTAAAGAGAGACATGATTCAAACTGACATACTTGTGTCAGTAAAAGGGAAGAGAAGAAAAGAGAAGTGAAGGTGTGTGTGTGTGTGTTAGTGTGCAAGTGAGGTTGATTGAGGGCAGGACTGTCATGCCTACTAATATGGAGGCTAAGCCACAGAGCCCCCCATCCCTAGGCGGGCAGATGGTGGGGTGGGCAGCAAAGGGTTGAGGGTCTGCTATCTCCAATTCTCAGCTGCACTTGTAAGATATGTGCTATGTATGAAATGTGTTGGCACAGATCCATGTCCTTCAACTCCCTGTGCACCCTGAGCAGCTCCACCCAGGCCAGCTGTGTCAGTGTGAGCTCACCGGGCCCTGACAGCAGGGATCAAAACAACTGTGACACAGTCCACCGGCAAAACAAGAGAGCACCTACGATAAGCCTCCCATAGCTACATCACAAGGGCAGAGGTGTGTTCTGAGCGGCGCTGGGGAAACTCTGTGTGGGTGTTTTTGTCTGTGTGTTTCTGACTCCATCAAACACAGTGATGGCTAATGCATTAGTCAGTCATTGTGTCACCCTCTGATGTTGCCGAACACAATTAGCTCCTTAAGCTGAGCTGGAAGCCAAACGTGAACTAACATGAACCTCAAAGCTTTGTATCCAGATCAAGAGAAAGCTCAAATGCAAATGAAAACTGTGCTACCATTCAGCGTGAAAGTGAGTACACAAACTTCACAGAAACGTTTGGTAGTAAAAGTCAAACTAAGCGACTCAGTGTTAAAGTTGAGAATAAAAAGAGTTGTGTAAATTTTACCTTTTAGTCCATATGGGCCAAACACAGAAAATGTGTGCCTTCCTGTTTGATTATATTGGAATAGAATCAGGCCAAAGGTAGACGTGAGTGATTCAAAATAATATACAGCTCTGCTTATTTTATCTGAGCAGGTGTTTTCAGTGAGGAACCCAAATGATTTCAATCTCCATGTGAGTAGAAAGTGGAATAAAAGGGGAAAAGGGAATAAGTGAAATATCAAAGCTCTGACAACATGGAGTCTGAATACAAAAGGTCTTTCATGGGATAGCAGATAATTGTGAACTTGGAGGAAAATTACATATGGTATCCCAGTTTGTTGTTACATATAAAGATCTGAAAAGTGATTTACATTTGTGTTCAACCCCACCAAGGCAATATTTTGTACAACCACCTTCACTGCAGCAACAGTTGTCTTTCAAGGTATTTCTCTACCAGCTGTGAAATTTAAGGGATTAAAACTTTTGCCTATTCTTCTTTGTAAAATATCTCAAGTTCAGTGAGGTTAAATGGAGATCCGTTTTTGCATCTTACCACAGATCCTTAGATATAATTGAGCATGGGCCATCTTAACATATGAATCTGCTTTGATGTAAACCACTCTGTTGTTGGTCTGGCTGTTTGTTTAGGGTCAATGTCCTGCAAGAAGGTGCACCTCTGCGTCACTCTCTTTTACAGTACCTCACATGTTTTCTTCCAAACCCTTCCTGTATTTAGCTCCATCCATCTTCCCATCAACTCTAACTTGTTTTCCTGTCCCTGATGAAGAAAAGGATCCACCCAACATGATGCAGCCACCACCATGTTTCACTATAGGGGTGATGTGTTCAAAGTGATGTGCTTTCAGGTTTTCATTCAGAATTAATTTAATTTTGGTATTATCTGACCAGAGCACCTCCTTCTACATGTTTGCTGTAGGAGACACTATATTGCTTATGACAAGATGCAAATTGGACTTCTTGTTGCTTTCCTACAACAGTTGCTAAGTTCTTGTCACACCTTCCAAAAAGCCCAGGTTAGTGGAGTGCAGGATTAATAGTTGTTTTGTCAATGGATTCTCCCACCTGAGCTGTGGATCTCTGCAGCTCCTCCAGAATTACCATGGGCCTCTTGGCTGCTTCTCTGATCCATGCTTTTCTGTTAAGACTAAACCTAACATCTAATAGTTGTCCTGTTGACAGGTTCTCCCACAAGAGCTTTTTTTGTTTTTTTCTCTTTGCCGCTTTGATCAATATTGGGTTGAGTTGTGTAATGGGTCTGTACAGCTCCTCCAGAGTTACAAATCAGCCCCTTGGTTACTTCTCTGATTAATGCTCTTCTTGCCCAGCCTATAAGATTAGGTGGACATCCATGTCTTGGTAGGTTTGCAGTTGTCCCATCCTCTCTCCATGTTCAGATGATGGGTTAACTGGAGCTTTGTGAGATGTTCAAAGCTTGGGATGTTGTTTTAGAAGCTAAACTTCTCCATAACTTTACCCCTAACCTGTCTGCTGTTTTTGCTGGTCTTCAAAATTTTGTTTCTTTACTAAAGTTCCCTTGCAAACCTGTGAGGCCTTCACAACTGAGCTGTACTTAGTTAATAATTAGGTGACCTCTTAAAGTTAAAAAGGGTAGAATGACTATTGTGATGTGTTTTCTAACTGCTTTGAATTTAACCATTAAATCGTTAGTGCGTGCACCTCTACCACAATGTCTCATGAAACTGTTTACATCCACATGTTCATTTTGCCACACTTCAACCATGTTCTTCTGTCAGCAGTGTATTTGTCGATGACTGGGACAGATAATCAGCTGTTTGGTCGTTCTGTTCGGCACACAGGAAAGAGCTGACAGCTTTGGGCCGTCTTTCAGGTCGCAGATGACAGGCCCCCGGTGTCCGCACACTCACACCAACACACTGAGGTGATGTTCTGTGTGGCAGTCACAGCAGATGGAGACCTGAATGGCAAGTCCTGGCAGGAGAAGGTTACATCATGTAAATAATGTGATGCTCTGCCAGACTTTAATGACATCAGAATTTAATTCAGCATGTGTGTTTAATGCCATGTGCACACCTCATTCAGATCTATGCTGTTCTATGAATGCATCTGTAAGCCTCAGCTGGCACTGAAATCACATTTATGTTAATTATAAACCTGATTATGATGTTTTAATTCAATGTATTCTTTGGTTTAATACACTTACTTGCTAACTGAGGTATTTTGGCAATATTGTCCACTTTACAGTGCAGCCCTGCTAACCATATGCTGTTTAAAACTGATTATCATATTTGATTAATGTGAATTACACAAAATTACTGCAATATAATTGAACACAGTGGTCGTTTCTGGCTCTGCTCCCTGACAGTGGACATGTGCTGACATGACTAACAGAGCTAAAAAGGCCCAGCAGCTGCTGAGGCAGACGAGACTTGTGCTTGAGCCAAAAGGGGAAAAAAGTTGACTTTTGGAAGAACATGTCACTGTATTGTTTACTTAGAGGCTTGCAGATGTTGCAGACATGTGGAGGTTTTATATGGTAGTTAACAGCAGGCCACGCTTAGCCTGCCACTCCCTCAGAAACAATTAACTATAAACAGCCTAATGTCCTTTCCGCTGAGTATTAAGTTCATACCGCTTCCATGCAGAGAGGAAGGCAGTGAAAATCTGCTCTGGGTTCAGTGGGGGGCAGATTTTCTTTTAAGTCCTCACAGTTTTTCTCCGCAGAGCTGTGGCTGTATAAATAAGACGCTTCATTTGACCAGCAGAGCGGAGATGCTGCAGCGAAGGAAAAGTGATCATGGTGCTGAACTCTGTGACTCCTCGTCTGCTTCTCTTGCATGTTGCTGCACGGAGACTAGTAGTTTGTTTCGAGAGGAGCTTGCTCTGATATGATACAAGTAAATATAGCTGTTGTCTGGTGGCGTCTGATATAATCAGTGTGTCATGAAAGGATCCATTGAGCACAGGAATCTGGTTTATGCAACATGTCTAATTATAACTGTATTAATGGATGACTGGATCTCAGCTTTAAAGGCAGATGGAAAATTCATAACACTGAACAAATCTGAATTGGAAGAATGGAAAATTCTAGTTTCTGTTTGTACTTTCCTGGTTCACTCTTCACCAGTGTGATATATTTCTGTTCATTTAGATCATTCAGGTTTACAGCTACTATAATCTCAGTTTCTTATAAAATAGAATAATACCTCAGAAAAATACAAAAGACATTTTAATACAGAAATGTAGGCCTACTGATCAGTATGTCTATATGATGTACAGTATATACACTCAGAACTTGTTTGGAACACCTTTTGCACATGTTCCCACATCAGTGCATGAAGGAGATCAGCCTGTGGTTCAGGAAGCCCAGGTTGCTTTAATAGCTACTTTTAGGTAATCTGCATTGTTGGGTTTGTTGTCTCTCAGCTTACCCTTGATAATTCCACACACTGTACATTCCCTGCAGGGTTTAGGTCAGACCAGCTTGCTGGCCAGTCCAGCACTTTATACAATGATCATGTAAGCAGGTATTTGGTACCTTTGGCAGTGTGGGAAGGGGTCAAGTGCTGCTGGAAAATGAAATGAGGATCTCCATAAAGCTTGTTACCAAAGGGGGGAAAAATGGTCAAATATGTTTCTTGGTAGATAGCTGCACTGATTTTTGAGTTGATAAAACACATTGGACATAAAACCAGCAAATGACAAGCCTCCATAAAACATTACTGACTTTGGACATTTCTCACTAGTCTTCAAGCAATGTGGATTCTGTGCATTTCTACTCTTTCTCCAGATCCTGGGACCTTGATTTCCAAGTAAAATGCTAAATTCACTTTGTTCCAAAAAGACCACTTTGGACCACTGTCCTTTTTCTCCATAGCTCAGGTAAGAAGCCTTTGACGTTATCTCTGATCAGGATTAAACTAACAAAAGAAAAGTATCTAGGACAGTTGTAGCCCACATCCTGGATATGTCTGTGTCTGGTGACTCTGCAGTCATCAGCTGTAATCAACACCTTAGAAAACCCCCGAAAACTGAATGGTCTTTGCTTTACAATTCTCTCAAGGTACAGATTATCCCTGTTGCTTGTGCACGTTCTTTCTTGCACACCACTCCACTTCCTATGAATATGCTTGGATACTGAACCCTGTTAACAACCAGCTTCTAACCAGCAACTTTTGTGACTTACCCTCTTTGTGGAGTGTGTCATGTTGGACAACAGTTTAGTCAGCAGTCTCCATGTTTGTGTAGGCCATAACATCACATTTCTGCCATATAAATCCTTTATCGGTCTGACGTAATCCTCTAATTTTTAGAGAAACAAAAGTTCAGGTTTTCATTTCCTTTAAACCAGTATTATTAAAATAAACTGAAAAAAACACACTGAACCCCTGAAATAATTTATTTAAAAAAACAAAACTATTTAATTTACTGAGACACACCTTAAACAAATAATTCATCTGAAAAATGTCTCTAGTGTTGATATAGTCTGAATCATGGAAGTATGTTTGCAGGTTTGTTTAAAACTTGGGAACTGGTGTTCGCAGTTTCATCATCACAGAAGGTTTATCCTTTTCTCTGGATCCTCAGTCTAAGGTGAAAGGTCATCCAGCCATCACAGGAAACCATCACTGAGTAACTGACCTCTCCTGTGGTCCCCACCCTTCATCTGTCTCTCTGACTCGTTTTTCCAAGTTTCCAAGTGACAGGTAGCAGCTTAAAATGAAATACCCTACAGTCAGGCTCTCAGGAGACTGTAGGGTATATATATATACCCTACAGTCAGTTTTAGAATCACTTTCTCATTTAATGGTTTTCTTTATGTTTATGACTATTTAAATTGTACGTAGATTCACACTGAAGGCATCAAATCTTTGAATGAACACATATGGAATTATATAGCTAACAAAAAATTGTAAAAGAACGTTAAATATGTTTTATATTTTAGATTCCTTAAAGTAGCCGCCCTTTGCTGTGATGCCTGAAATATGAACCGTTGGCCGTCTCTCAATGAACCTCTGGGAAGTTCTTTCAAGACTGTTTGGAAAACCATTTCAGGTAACCACATCATGAAGCTAATGGAGAGAACGCCAAGAGAGCAAAGCAGTCATCAAAGCAAAGGTTGGCTATTTTGAAGAATCTAAAATATAAAAATGTTTAGAGTCATTTCACACTTTTTGTTTACTACATAATTCAATATATGTTCGTTGATAGTTTGTTGCCTCTGGTGGGAATCTACAATGTAAATAGTCATTAAAATAAAGTGACCCATTAAGTGAGAAATTGTATTTAAATCTTTTGACTGGTAACGTACATATATGGTATATATTTATATATATATATATATATATATATATATATATATATATTCTAGCTGCTTTGCTAGTGAGTGCATATTCAATTTTGAGAACAGGGGTGGCGCTTTACTTTTTCATTTCTCAGAGATATGCTGGGTCTCTTGACTTCTGGAGAGTGAATCCATCCATTTGCCTTCAGCAGCGTATCAGGTATCCTCCAGCTTGTCTCTTATGTGTGATTAGTGTGCACCTACCCTGCAGCAGCAGATGGGGCTCTGCTTGATGTGGTGGCATCCAATGCTCCTTCAATGTAGAGATTATGTAACAGACAGCTAGTTGTGGTTTGAACTAAAACCTACATGGAGAAAATGTATGTTTATGGCTCCTGACAAGTAACAGAACACTAAAGAAAAAAAAAAAACATAAAGAGCACTGAGATAAAAGTTTGCACTTTTTAAGAAGTTCCAACTTAAAGCTAACATCTTATATTTCAGTAAAACTAACAAGATGTTGTTTTTTATGATCACAAGCATAATTAAACTTAATTTTCTAACTAAACAATTGACAATATTAATTTGTCAATTTACTTAATATAAATTACTTTAGGTCACTTATTTTTGCTTTTTAATCAGAAAATGTTATATCTTTGTATTCTTTTTATTTCTACTCTTAACTCAAATTAGCTCTAAAAACTTAAAAAAAACTTATAAAGGGTTTTAATTTAATATATTATATATATAATATTGGATGGATAGAGGAATGGATGGATGGATGGATGGATGGATGGATGGACAGCAATCTAAATATGTTGTCTTGTTGGATACCTTTAAATATCTACAATATTCAATTCAATTCAATTCAGTTTTATTTATATAGCGCCAATTCACAACACATGTTGTCTCAAGGCACTTCATAACAGTGAGGTTCATACATTCCAATTAATCCTAACAAATGAACAGTGCAGTCGGAGTTAGTTTTTTATTCAAATTGGATAAAAAGTTTTTCTATCTAAGGAAACCCAGCAGATTGCATCCAGTCAGTGACGTGCAGCATTCACTCCTCCTGGATGAGCATGTAGAGACAGTGGACAGTCACTGGTGTTGACTTTGCAGCAATCCCTCATACTGAGCATGCATGTAGCGACAGTGGAGAGGAAAAACTCCCTTTTAACAGGAAGAAACCTCCAGCAGAACCAGAACCAGGCTCAGTGTGAGCGGCCATCTGCCACGACCGACTGGAGGTTTGAGAGAACAGAGCAGAGACACAAAAAGAACAAAGAAGCACTGATCCAGGAGTACTTTCTATGGGAAGGAAAAGTAAATGTTAATGGATGTAGCTCCTTTAGTCGTTTATTCTAGAAATAATGAACAGATAAACTCTGAGCCAGTTTTCAAGGTTAGAGTCTGAAAGAGAGCATATAGAGTTACAGTAAAAGCTCAGTCAATTTCCATGTCTAGGAGAGAGAAACACTAAAAGAGAGGGCTATGTGGATCTTCGGTAGAAGGTGGGCATTAAGTTGTTGCCAGCAGAAGCTCGGACGATTCCCCTCTCCAGAAAGGTGTCACAGGTAGACACAGAGTCAGACCAGGTGTAGCTTCTAGGAAGAGAAAAGAGAGAACAAGGTTAAAAGCTGAAATAACAGCAAACAATGCAGAATTGGAGAGTAGTGTGAGAATGTAGCGAAGAGGGTGAAAGTGGTCATTATGTCCTCCAGCAGCCTAAGCCTATAGCAGCATAACTACACAGATATTTTCAGTTCAGATTATTTAGTTAAACGGCGCTTATTTACAACAATGTCGTCTCAAGGAACCTCACAAAGGGTCCCACTGATGGTCATTGTTATACTAAAAACCACAATGATTGGGATACCTCCCTCTGTCAGACTGATTATAACCATTGGAAAAGAGAAGGGGTCATACAGGTAGCAGAAATGTGAAGTGTTTGCACCTCAACCATAACTGAGCTGGTTTAGGCCAAACCTGACTCCCCCTTACTCCGTCCAACAGGGAGGGAGGAAGGCAGAGGTAAAAAATAAGGAACATAGCCTAAGCCAGTCTAACTATAAGCTTTATCAAAAAGGAAAGTTTTAAGCCTAGCCTTAAAAGTAGACAGGGTGTCTGCCTCACGGACTAAATCTGGGAGCTGGTTCCACAGGAGAGGAGCCTGATAACTAAAGGATCTGCCTCCCATTCTACTTCTAGAGACTCTAGGAACCACCAGTAAACCTGCAGTCTGAGAACGAAGTGCCCTGTTAGGAACATATGGACCAATCAGATCTCTGATGTATGATGGACCTAGATCATTAAGGGCTTTATATGTGAGGAGGATAATTTTAAATTCTATTCTGGATTTAACAGGGAGCCAATGAAGGGAAGCTAAAATAGGAGAAATATGATCTCTCTTTTTAATTTTCATCAAAACTCTTGCTGCAGCATTTTGAATCAGCTGAAGGCTTTTAACTGCATTTTGTGGACATGCTGATAGTAAAGAATTTCAATAGTCCAGCCTTGAAGTAACAAATGCATGGACTAGTTTTTCAGCGTCACTCCTGGACAGGATATTTCTAATTTTGGCAATGTTCCGGAGGTGAAAGAAGGAAATCCTAGAAACCTGTTTAATATGGGATTTAAATGACATGTCCTGGTCAAAAGTAACACCAAGGTTTTTTACAATGACCAGAAACCCTTCTTGTAAAAAAAGTTTTCTTCCTGGAATGTTTATTAAAATATGGCAGTAAAACAAATATAATAAGCCATGTGTATAAATTTGGTGTGCTGTGATAAAATTATTATTATTATTTTGCAAAAACATCTTGGTGGTCTTGAAATAGTTTTGCTCTTTCTAGCTCTGGCACGGACAAATGTTGAGCGCCTTCTAGAGCTCACAGTTTTCTTCATGTCTTGGAAGCATTTGCCTCATTTTCAGTAGATTAGATCACTTTAGCATCATTGGATAGTTAAAAAAACAAAGTAATTAAAATGCAGTTAATCAAGTTTACCTATTTGGAGTGTATCACTAAAATGACTGACAGCCTCACCCTGTCAGAATCCTGCTGTAAAGAAAATAAAACTGATTTGTATTTCTCTTCATCACTTGCAATATATATCTTTACTGCTTGATGAGTGTGAGTGTTTCATGCCTCAGCCTCATTTAAGTTTGCCTCTATTTGCTTTTGCAAATAGAGGCATTGGAGTTGAGGAGTCTGGTTTTCATTCAACTAAATTCCACATCAACTAGGATGTGCACGGGAAATGTGCTTAGATCCATTCGTACGCATGGTTTCATATGTCTGGACTTGCTTTGTGTTCACACATTTTGTATACCTGTTTCAGTAAATCCATACAAGTGTTCTTAGATGAGCCTCCAGGACATCATATTCTTCAGTTGTCCAGTGAAGACAAAACATAAGTGATTGCTGTTTGAATCCAGGGTTAAGATAAGCCATCGACACAATAACAAGGTTTCATACAGCAAACTAACATTGTTATGCTGACAATGGTTTTTATTTTAAGCCTTTCCCAGCAATTTCTTACACCTTTTTTAAAAACTTTTGTTGTTATGCTTTCCATTCCACATTATTATTATTTCTATAAAACCACTTTGTATTTTAAATGATTTAAGATTTTAGGCTGAATGCACACATTATATCAAGTTTATGAATTGAACAGTATATCCTCTAGTCCTAAGAAGACTAAGACTAACAGATGAGTTGCAAAAAATGAAGTGCAGCATCGGCTCTGAAGGCTCTCCTTTGACAACAGGTACCATTGTAAGAGTTGATTTCAAGATCCTACCTTGCCCTCTACTTAGTGAAGTGTAGGCTGTGTCTTGATGCAGTCATCAGGGGGTGATTTGGTTGATATACAAGGAGACCTATTGCTAATCAGAAAGCTATCCACCATGCTGATTGAGTCATATGTAGAGCTGCTGGGATAATTTGTCACAGGGCTGGCAGGTCAATGGTCTTTGATTGGAACACGGTATGAACTGCAGGATCTCCACTGAGCTGAGGACTCTTATGCTATGATATTCTGGCTAGTGAGCTCTCCTGTCCTCTAATAACCGACTACTGAGCTTAAACTGCCACCTTATTGCTTCATTAAAAAAACTGAACTTAAACTCACTTTCATCTTTAGTTCCCATGTCTTCCAAAGTTTTTTCTCCCTTCATTTTTCTGGCCTTAGTCTAGCCTTAGCCTGGAGGGGTGAGGGGTGCTCTGCTTGTTGAAAGGTAACAGAAACTTCTGGAATGACCCACTGAAATCGCTGGGTTGATTCATTGATGTTTTCTGTCTGGGTGGAGCACAAAGTACGCACTCAAAAAACTTAACTAAAGCACCTGTTTGATTAGTTAAACAGTAATTTGTTCATTTAACACACACACACACACACATATATGTGTATATATATATATATATATATATATATATATATATATATATATATTGTTTATGTTTTTACCTTATTGTCTTTTGTTGGTTTAATGTAAAACAATGAAACGTTAAATGAACTACATTAGCATTCTTCAGTCCAATGAAGGGTAGCTACTTTAAACCAACTCTAAATCTGATGACGAACCACACACCAGATGGTAGCAGTAATGTACACCTCAATGCCTATGCTAACCGCCAATATAGGAAGAAAAAGACGAACTAACGTCCAGTGCGTATGTTCAAAGTCCCCGGATGCAAAGAAGCGGGACGACAAGTGTGGACGTTGAATTTTGCCATCCGCGTTATCCTCAGCTTTGCAGGTAAGTGGAAATATCTAAGGGAATCCATTTCTTGGGTTTACAGTTTAATTTTTTACTTCAAATATGTAAGTTGTCATTTTACAATTGAGAATACTACTGGGCACTGTTGAATACCAGTTTTATAATCCACTTCATCTCAGTGTTGCCAACTTGCTGACTTTATCATATTTAGCAACTTATATGTGATTGTATGTGTGTGTGTGTGTATATATATATATATATATACACACACACACACACACACACTATATATATATATATATATATATATATATATATATATATATATATACACACACACAGGTTAAGAAGTACAAGAAATACAAGCCTAAATTCAATTTGATTTGTATAATCTATGAGGTCATTACTGATATACATTTGCAACAAAGTTTGGATTAGTTTTGAAGAATGATTTTTACTGTTGAATTGTTTTTGTAAAATGGTTTTGTCTGTTTTTCCACCATAGTAACACCCCAAAAGACAAATCCTTTGTCTGAACCTCCCCTTTAATACATGGTAAGTGTTTACAAGCAGAATTGTTTATGATAGTTCTATGTTTAACTGAAATGCATATTGTGCCAATAAAAAATCTTAACGATTGTTGTTTTTGTTTTTTTTCTTCAAGTAACGTGTATGTGGCAGTAGTAGACTTAATATAGTAGGCTTTTTCATAAATGGATATCATTATAATGGCCAGCAAAATAATTGTAATATCAAGTTTGCTATTTTGTCTCTGCTTCTTAACAAATGCTACATCAATAGCCTAATTTTTAACCTAACTTGATTTTTGCATGTTTAACTGATTACCCTGGCTTCAAAAGGGCAAAGTTTTGGCTCGTTAAATCTCCTCCTCCTTTCCAGCATGACACCATACATACCAGGCGAGCGTTCATCTTGCAATCCTTGTGCACCTACCTAAATGAAGACTACAAGAAATTAATAAAGGGATACTTGGTGAGTCATTGTAAGATGTTAACTGTCAAAATGTTATACAAATTGTGACATAGCCTTAAATACAAATAGTAGAATTTTAATCAGAAAACTGTTATTGAGGGAGATGTGTTTTGAATGCCAAAACTGTATTAGTCCTGGCAAAAAAAGGAATTCACAGTTATTCACAAACACACAAATGCATCATACATACATCGAGGCACTTAATACTTTTGAATTTGTGCTAAGATTAAACCATCAAATCTTCAACTCAGAGCACCCTGGTCATCAGCATTTCTAAGTATAAACGCTGAAAAACATTTTTAGAGGTCGTTAGTACTAACACTTCGATACAATTTTAATTTTAGCACCTGAAATATGGCAACTTTTTTATTTTGTGGTTTTGTGCTTATTTAAGGGATACTTGAAATTGTATTGACTTGAGATGTCTATTCTATAATTTATGCATTAAAGTACCTAATAACAAAGTTTAGATGTGTAGAATTTCCTGCTAAACATAAAAACAACAGTTTAAAACTGCAGTAGGTAACTTTTTGAAAGAAATACACTGGTTTGACACAACCAATCAGAGCCAATGCAGTTCACGTACACCAATCAGAGAGGTTTATGGATCCCACCCGGCCCACAAAAGCTCCAGATTGCTAATGTTCTGCAGCTGCGTTAATGGGGGAGAAAAAACCTACCGTTAATGTATCATAGCTGTTTGTCCACAGTTATCAGTGCCCCACCTTATTAGCCTTCTCGTTCATAGTAGGCTCTGATGTGGGAGAGGAGCTGTGGAGGGAGGGCTGTAGCGTAGGGCTTATGAGCATGATTGACACTGCTAGACATTAGTCCTGACTCTGAGTTATTTCTGCAAACAGAAAGACCGCTAGAGAAGCCAAAGAAGCTTGTAAAAATACACTGCTCAAAAAAATGAAGGGAACACTTTAACAACACAAAATAACTCAGAGTAAATCAAACTTCTGTGAAATCAAACTGTCCACTTAGGAAGCAACACTGATTGACAATCAATTTCACATGCTGTTGTACAAATGAAATAGACAACAGGAGGAAATCTTTGGCGATTAACAAGACTCACTCAATAAAGGAGTGGTTCTGCAGGTGGGGACCACAGACCACTTCTCAGTACCGATGCTTTCTGGCTGATGTTTTGGTCACTTTTGAATGTTGGTGGTGCTTTCACACTCGTGGTAGCATGAGATGGACTCTACAACCCACACAAGTGGCTCAGGTAGTGCAGCTCATCCAGGACGGCACATCAATGCGAGCTGTGGCAAGAAGGTTTGCTGTGTCTGTCAGCGTAGTGTCCAGAGCCTGGAAGCGCTACCAGGAGACAGACCAGTACACCAGGAGACGTGGAGGAGGCTGTAGGTGGGCAACAACCCAGCAGCAGGACCGCTACCTCCGCCTTTGTGCAAAGGGGAACAGGAGGAGCACTGCCAGAGCCCTGCAAATTGACCTCCAGTAGGCCACAAATGTGCATGTGTCTGCACAAACAGTTAGAAACCGACTCCATGAGGATGGCATGAGGGCCTGATGTCCACAAATGGGGGTTGTGCTCACAGCCCAACACCGTGCAGGACGCTTGGCATTTGCCAGAGAATACCAGGATTGGCAAATTCACCACTGGCGCTCTGTGTTCTTCACAGATGAAAGCAGGTTCACACTGAGCACATGTGACAGACGTGACAAAGTCTGGAGACACCGTGGAGAGCGATCTGCTGCCTGCAACATCCTTCAGCATGACCGGTTTGGCAGTGGGTCAGTAATGGTGTGGGGTGGCATTTCTTTGGAGGGCCTTGTGGCCCTACAAAGAAATGCCACCCCACACCTAATGCAGGACAATGCTAGACCTCATGTGGCTGGAGTGTGTCAGCAGTTCCATCAAGATGAAGACATTGAAGCTATAGACTGGCCCGCCCGTTCCACAGACCTGAATCCGATTGAGCACATCTGGGACATCATGTCTCGCTCCATCCACCAACGTCACGTTGCACCACAGACTGTCCAGGATGCTTTAGTCCAGGTCTGGGAGGAGATCCCTCACGAGACCATCCGCCGTCTCATCAGGAGCATGCCCAGGCATTGTAGGGAGGTCATACAGACACGTGGAGGCCACACACAATACTGAGCCTCATTTTGACTTGTTTTAAGGACATTACATCAAAGTTGGATCAGCCTGTAGTGTGTTTTTTCCACTTTAATTTTGTGTGTGACTCCAAATCCAGGCCTCCATTGGTTAATAAATTTGATTTCCATTGATGATTTTTGTGTGATTTTGTTGTCAGCACATTCAGCTTTGTACAGAACAAAGTATTCAATGAGAATATTTCATTCATTCAGATCTAGGATGTGTTATTTGAGTGTTCCCTTTATTTTTTTGAGCAGTGCATTTTCTTTTCCAAAAGTTGCCTACTACAGCTTTAAGCAAAAGGTGTTTAAATCTCTTAAATCTAACTTTGTCATCTTGTATTCATTTAGAATACAGACAGCAAGGGAAACAGCTGTATGGAGCAAACTGTGATGGGGGTGTATGTCATCAGTAAGGAAGGTGCTGAACCTGAAGATAACCCAGAGGGCATTGGTGTCCTAATTGAGGGTGTGGAAGCTCTCTCTGGTTTGGGTAACATTGCAGTCATGTGCTCTGGTGTTTGTTTTTTGAGAGGTGTTTGCATAGTACAAATAGTTGGCAATACTTTTAATTGTGCAATTATAAGACTTACAAAGTATTGATGTTTGAAATTTCTGGAACAAGGTCAACATTTTATAGTTCTATTGCATTTTGGGGTTTTCTCGGAATTGTTAATTGCCAGGTTCATCTGCAATGTGTTTATATGTGTTTAGTATATGTTAAGGAAATGTAAAGTGTTACTGCACTGCCACCTTTTAAGTCTATTGTTTAATTTATTTCCTCTTTTTGCTGGGTTGTTTTTAAAGCAAAGCAATGTTGCTAGCAGTGGAGGACCAAAACCAAAACGAAAAATAAATACCGTATTTTCCGCACTATAAGGCGCACCGGATTATAAGGCGCACCTTCAATGAATGGCCTATTTTAGAACTTTTTTCATATATAGGGCGCACCGGATTATAAGGCGCATAGAATAGAAGCTACTGCAGTCAAACGTTTGACTGGGGTTGCGTTATGCATCCACTAGATGGAGCTGTGCTAAAGAGAATGTCAACAAAACAGTCAGATAAGTCAGTCAGTCAAACTTTATTAATACACTACAAACCAGCGTTCTGATAACTCCATTCACTCTCATGGTAAGGTCTCCTCTACATAGAATTATATTGAATAGAGCCAACCGCACGTTAGGAATGCATTGGAGTCTATGAAGTTGAAGTTGAAATCAAACGTTAGTTAAAACGTGAAAGGGAACTTTTCCCTGATTCAGTAAACACGTAAAAGAAACAGTTTGATGCACTAAATCAAACGTTAGTACTGTTAACCTTTCCTGTTTCTATCCCCTGACCGTAGTCTGATGACACAGGGGAGACGCTTTCTCCAGGGCCGAAGTTACTAGTTTCCTCGGGGTTAACTCCCTCACTCATACGTTGCTGAGTTGAGCATGAAGAAACAGCATCAAAACACTGAGTTGTTGACGAGATTCGGGGTTCTTTTTAATGACTTTGCAGCACGTAAAAACACAGGGCTTACAGACTCATACACCGCTGCTCCGGTCGCCGTCTCTACCCACCCCACACACACAATAATACCGACGTCACTCCTTCACTCTTGATTCTCAGCTACGGCAGCACACAGCGCCAGCTCTGTCCGGAGGAGTAATGTTAACATCTTCCATACACACACACGAAACATACACCCCACACACTGAGCTTCTAATCACATATAGTTCAGGCAATTCCTGCAACAGTACATTCAAACATTATACACACACAAGTGGTGTTGGACTAGGAGTAAGCACAGTACAGGTGTTTACCGCTATTACTTCGACGACACCCCTGACTACGGAAGCCGTAATGCTGCAAGCGGTGCAGCTTTGTTGTTTACCAGTCGTACTGAAACATTTTGACAGAGCGCCTTGTACAACCAGTATGGATCAACCAATTAACCAATTGATCCATATATAACGCGCTCCGGATTACAAGGCGCACTGTCATTTTTTGAAAAAATTAAAGGTTTTTAAGTGCGCCTTATGGTGCGGAAAATACGGTACAGAAATAAAAAAATGGTTAAATACTTTAATTGACAATTAGCTATACAAAACTATTTTTCATTAATTATTTTAGAAAGTGTGACAAACTTTCTTTGTCATTTTTTTAAATATATATTTATTGGCATTTTAGTACTTTAACAGACTTCACATTGGTCAACTCCGTTACCTACCCACCCATACAAAAACAGCACATCGTATAACAAAAGCTACACAGTCAAAGCAATATGAGATGAATTCATCACAGTTTGAAACCCATCATTCCAAAAGCACACAAAGAAACAAGGGCACACACAATACCAGGCATTAGTCCCTTGATCATTTACAATCACATCACTGGACGGATTTTAGTACAGAGTCCGATATTTTCTCAAACACGTTTACTCTGTCCTCGTTGCAATATCTCCGTCTTTCCAGATGCAACGTGTTTGCCAGTTCTCCCAGCCACAGATCAAATGTGGGTACAAAGTCCTTCTTCCAAACTTTCAAAATCAACCTTTTAGCGATCACCATACCAAACAAAAGGGCAACTTTCTTGTATTTATTGGCTGAAGGCAATACCTTAGGTGCTCCGAAAATGGCAATAAGTGGATCCGGGTCCCACTTGTTCCCAAAAGCTGTGGAAAAGAAATGAAAAATGTTCTTCCAAAATGTGCGAAGCTGCACCATCACCAAAAGTAGTGAAACAAGTTGCCCTTAGCAGCCTTACAACGATTACATATTGGGGATACGTCCGAATAGTGAAGTCTATGAATTGTTTTGAATTGTATAACATTGTGTCTGGGATTGACTGAACAGTCATGTATACCCCACTATCCTGGGGTACAAAATGGCCGATGATGCCGGAAGGCATAGTGGCGTCCAGCAACGTACAAATGGTCCAATATTAAGCAACACATGGTCCAACAGCAGAGATGACAGATTCAGTCTCCTGCAGAGTTATATTAGCTTCTAGTACTTCTGCTGAGTCTGACGGTAGTCTCGGTAGGATTAGGTTATCGAAGAACCTTTCCATTTTTTCAACATCTAATTCTCCCTGCGATTGATAAACTTTGGCATAGAAGCCTGCGTTAATTTTATCTGGATCTGTGAGTAAAGTGCCATCTTCAAGCTTAATACGATGCATAGCTCTCGATGCCTGCAACTGTTTAAGCTGTCGAGCTAGTAATTTATGCAGTTTGTCGCCCAATTCAAACCATCTTTGTTTAACTTGTACCAGCAATCTAGAAACATTTCTTGACATAATATATTTGCTGGGTTTCCTTTCCTTAGACAGAAAAACTTTTTATCCAATTTGAATAAATAAGTGAATCTGACTGCACTGTTCAATGGTTAGGATTAATTGGAATGTATGAACCTGACTTTTGTGAAGTGCCTTGAGACGACGTGTTGGCGCTATATAAATAAACTGAATTGAATTGAATTGAAAATGTCGTCCCCGGAGCCTTTGTCTTTCTTATTACTTTTAGATTTCATCATCTTGCTTATAGAGTGGTCACTAATACTACGAGTCAACTAAGCAGAGGTTCTTAAAGATTATTTAGGTTGAAATAATAGTGAAGTTGAGTCGGAACATGTCTACTCCATCTTGAGACCTAGGCCACACCCCCCCCCTTTGTCATTTTTAATGGTTCTTTAATTTGATATTAGGTTGAAAGAATTAGACTGATATAAGTAAAATCATTAAACCCCATGTTGGTAAATTAAGCATAACTAAAAGTAGTTCCCTTGATTAACACATTAGTTGTTCAAGATTTGAATTTGTTGTCCTGAAGTTCTCAAGTGGTATAGGATGAGTTAAAACAACTTAAGCTCTATGTACTTAAATAAAACATTTGCATTCAATGGGAAGTGCATATGTTGATCCAACGCAATATAATTGAATTAAATCACTAAATGGCCAATGTGTTAGTTTGACACTTTTAAAAATGGGTGATTGTACTTGATTCAGTTATGTGGAAATAGGTGCCACAATCAAATTACGTTCATCCAACAAGTTATTTTTTTGAGTGCAAGGTATTTCACCGACATATCAGGAGGTGTCCATTACAGCAAAGATCTGTGTAAAAATGGAGAAAAAAGGGAGACTCTGATCTCGAATGTCCTGTTTTAATGTGACAGAAAGAAGAGGAGGTCAGCACATGAACCTAAGAGAAAGAGAAACCTTGTTTGAAACACCTGTTCATTTTGCTGTTAAGTTTGAAACTTTAAAACATGTGGTGAAGTGATGCTGTGTAATGCTGTCAGATGCATGAATATACAAGTTCAGCTGTGCACTATAACTTTTAACACATCACAGTGGAAATCACAGCCTTGGCACTCTAAAGCCAAGCAACTCAGTTCCCCTTCATTACCTCGCTTGAGGAAAAAAAATGAAGGGAAAAAGGGGAGAAGACAGCAGGCTTGAAAGGAAAGAAGAAAGCATGTGAAGTTCCAAAGAAGTATACCTGCAGTGACTTTCAAAAACCACATGATCTTTCATCTGACTGTTTTGGCATTGCCAGGTGGGAACTTCAGCACTGACCATAACATAGGTATGCCTAATCTTCTTTCATCTACAATATCACACAATGGGAATGCTTGTCCGAGTGGAGAAGGAGATTCATGCAGACATAAAAGGCTGACAGGGGAGTGTTGCATGTCTGTACCAACATTGTCCTGGTCCTTATTATTCTTTTCACATAGCTGTAAGTCTAAACAAGACCTGCTTCCTGAAGAGAACTGCTGTGCACTCGCTGCACTCACGCTGGCCCTGGTGTTGTTCTGCTCCAACGTCTGTGTGTGATTGTGTGTGCAAGGCTGCTGTGCCTGAGATGACCCTGCTTTCCTTCTATAGGGGCTTTCACTCTGCAAGAGCTCAGCCCCTGTTAGAAGGAAGCCTGTGCTGGTACTTCTTTCTGCCTCTCGTTCTTGTGCAGACATCTCCCCTCTTTCATTCTCTCATTCCCCTCTCACCGCAGCAACAGCTTGAGTACTTCCAGCTGCCGACACCAAATACAAACTCCTGTCCCACATGCCTACTTTCAAACAAGATATACAAAAAGGTGGAATGGCAAGCACAAAGACTGCCCTCTGTAAACATGCACCTATAAATACACTTACCGGCCACTTTATTAGACACACCTGTTCAATTTCTGGAATAGCAAATTCAAAGCGAGCATCAGAATGAGAAAAAAAGGATTTAATTGACTTTGAACTTGGCATGGTTTTTGGTGACAGACAGGCCGGGCTGAGCATTTCGGAAACTGCTGATCTACTGGGATTTTCACGCAAAAACATCTAAGTCAATGGTCTGAAAAGAAGGACTACTCATCTAAAATAGCCAATGAGCAGCAGCTGTGTGGATTAAAGAGCCTTATTGAAGTCAGAGGTCAGAGGAGAATGGAAAGGCGGCAGAAAGGCAAAAGGAGCTCAATAACTGCTAGTTACAACCAAAGTATACAGAATGCCATCTATGAACCAAAAGGATGTGCAACCTTGAAGCAGATGGGCTAAAGTAGCAGAAGACCACACCTACCAAACCTGTCAGCTAAAAACAGGAAACTGAGGCTAAGATTCACACAGACTGACCAAAACAGAAAAACATTGCCTGGTGAGAATTAGCCGTAAACAACATGAAAGCGTGGTGTCAACAGCTTAGGCTGCTGGTGGTGTAATGGTATGGGGCTATTTTATTCACACATTTAATGTCATTTTAGCATTTTATAACCACAGTGTACCTGTATTGCTGCTTCCAGTATAATAAGGCACATCACAAATCCCAATTCATCTCACTGTATGGTAATGTCCTTCAATGTCATCCACAGTCACCAGATCTCAATCCACCAGAGAACTTTAGGGATGTGGTGTAACAGGAGATTCACTTCATGGATGTGAAGCCACCAACATGGACCAAAATACCAAGACAAAAACGGGTCCAAACTGGTACTATCACAGTGGTCATTCATTTCTTGAAATGCTGCAGTAATTTTTTTTAAATAATCTGTATTTCCCCTTGTTTAGCCTAAACATGCAGTTATATCTTTAAAGGCCACTTTCTGCCCTTTGATTTGTTTTATTTTAAGCAATGATTGTTCAGATCCATAACAGGTGGTTCATCACAGAGGCCCTGTGAAGGCATCCGCTGTTAACTGGCTGAGCAAATCATGTCGCAATGTGTGGTTCTTCATTCAGACCAAAGAAAGAAAGAAAAAGAACACAACAGATGATGTGAAGACAAATCTGTCAAAGTACATGACCGCCATGGTCTGAAAGCAACCCATCTGAGACAGTGAAATGAGTACATATCCACTGCACTTGCTCTTCTTCTTCAGTAGCAGCACTGTGTCTGTCATTTTTCTTACTATGTAATAAAACAAGACGAGAACACCAGAGGAACCTGTTGCTGGGTTATAAGACCAAAGAAACCCAGGGAAAAAAATGGTAATGCAAGTAAATGCAGTAGCGAGGGCCTACCGGGGTGTAACCATAGCTGCTAAACTTGCATTCAGGCCTTTTCCAGAGCTGGGCTCAGGGTATGCAGACAACCTAGGGGTGATATACTTAGGGAGGACTTTAAGCCTCTTTGTCAAGCTCCTCGGAGTTCATTCGACTGGTGCAAAGAGACTGAGGCATGCAGCTGTCTAGCAACAAGAACCCCCTCATACTGCAGATAGTGGCTTGTGGTTAGAAAGGGTGAGTATGAAAGTGCATGTGGTTCATACTGTGGAACTAAACATGTGGTTTTAAATTGGTGAAAGTGGGGCACAGATGAGTATCACACCAGGTGAGTCAAATGAAACAAATTTCTGAATAAAAATTAAAAAATATTTTAAAAGAGCAGGTCTGAATACCTAGGCTTTTTATTTCAGTTTAGTGAAGTTGCATGTGATAGATGGGCCCCCTATCTTTTGCTTAGAATTAAAAGGTAAATTAAGAATTTTTAGTGCAAAAACAATAACTTTGTAAACAACTCCTTTACCTGCCATATTTCAAACTCAAATATTATATTGCCCTCAATTTTTCTAGTTTGTTGTACGTTTCTCATGATTTACTGTTTTTTAAATACTACTAACTTATGCTGTCCTTTTATTAAGCCGCTCAGTCGTGTTTGAAAATATAATCTTCTGGATCTCAAGAGCTCTCCATCCTTTGCTAAAAGTTTGTTTGCCAGTTTGTAAGTTCTGAATTCAAACCAAAATTTAAATGACAATATTAGTCAAGCTTATTGTCCAACTCAAAAATCTATTCCCACAATGCAAAGGTGATCCTTTGGATAGAAGCGGTATATGCCTCTTTGGTTCCCTTAGAACCTTAGTCTGACATTTGTGAAAGTACAGACATACTTTACTTTTCCAACAATACATACTTGAGTAACCTTGAAGTACAGGGGTTGGACAATGAAACTGAAACACCTGTCATTTTAGTGTGGGAGGTTTCATGGCTAAATTGGACCAGCCTGGTAGCCAGTCTTCATTGATTGCACATTGCACCAGTAAGAGCAGAGTGTGAAGGTTCAATTAGCGGGGTAAGAGCACAGTTTTGCTCAAAATATTGAAATGCACACAACATTATGGGTGACATACCAGAGTTCAAAAGAGGACAAATTGTTGGTGCACGTCTTGCTGGCACATCTGTGACCAAGACAGCAAGTCTTTGTGATGTATTAAGAGCCACGGTATCCAGGGTAATGTCAGCATACCACCAAGAAGGACGAACCACATCCAACAGGATTAACTGTGGACCCAAGAGGAAGCTGTCTGAAAGGGATGTTCGGGTGCTAACCCGGATTGTATCCAAAAAACATAAAACCACGGCTGCCCAAATCACGGCAGAATTAAATGTGCACCTCAACTCTCCTGTTTCCACCAGAACTGTCCATCGGGAGCTCCACAGGGTCAATATACACGGCCGGGCTGCTACAGCCAAACCTTTGGTCACTCATGCCAATGCCAAACGTCGGTTTCAATGGTGCAAGGAGCGCAAATCTTGGGCTGTGGACAATGTGAAACATGTATTGTTCTCTGATGAGTCCACCTTTATTGTTTTCTCCACATCCGGGAGAGTTACGGTACCACCCAGACTGTTGCATGCCCAGAGTGAAGCATGGGGGTGGATCAATGATGGTTTGCGCTGCCATATCATGGCATTCCCTTGGCCCAATACTTGTGCTAGATGGGCGCGTCACTGCCAAGGACTACCGAAGCATTCTTGAGGACCATGTGCATCCAATGGTTCAAACATTGTATCCTGAAGGCGGTGCCGTGTATCAGGATGACAATGCACCAATACACACAGCAAGACTGGTGAAAGATTGGTTTGATGAACATGAAAGTGAAGTTGAACATCTCCCATGGCCTGCACAGTCACCAGATCTAAATATTATTGAGCCACTTTGGGGTGTTTTGGAGGAGCGAGTCAGGAAACGTTTTCCTCCACCAGTATCACGTAGTGACCTGGCCACTATCCTGCAAGAAGAATGTCTTAAAATCCCTCTGACCACTGTGCAGGACTTGTATATGTCATTCCCAAGACGAATTGACGCTGTATTGGCCGCAAAAGGAGGCCCTATACCATACTAATAAATTATTGTGGTCTAAAACCAGGTCTTTCAGTTTCATTGTCCAACCCCTGTATGTATAGACACAGTACTATACACATCAACATCTTTGACTGAAGTTTCCCTTCAGTCAAAGAACTGAAATCTTTTTAGGCTCATAGGCTGTGTAATTTGGAAAAAAATATCATGCATATATAATAATACATCAGTTACATGCTGGTCGGTTTTTATGCCAATTAGTCACATGGAGAAATTATAGCATCCAAGGCTAATTTTCCCAACAAAAATCCCAATCCTACTTTGAAACAGATTCAAAACCTTAACTTCTCCATATTCCTGCATACAAGGGGATGCCATTATTATTTCAAGCATCAACCTTTTTTATGCCCACTAAGAACCAGAAGAATATTACACCAATCATTAGCTTTTCACTGTACATTTAGCATGACAGTTGTGTTTAGTGTTTATGTTTGAAGACATCTTAATCTATTACGTGTGCTCTTTGTTGTGATAAGAATTATAATAAGCGATCAAAACTGGAAACTATTTCATAGAACTAGTAGTAACCTTCACATCTGGGTATATTCGCCTCAAAAGCAGTTCAGCTCACCTCTGTCTCCTTCCTGGGCCTTGTGACACGAAATGCAAACAGAGTCTGAGACAACAGACCACAGAGTTAAACCTATGTGCTGTCTTTCCATGAGAGCATTATCAGTGAAACTAACACCTTCTTTGGAATGCCACAAACCTGCCTGGAGACATGGAGCAGCTAGTTTTATGAGGCCAGTCACTGCGCTGCTCCAAATGAGGCATGGTGAATTCTTCACTGCCAGTCAATCCCTGGGGAGGCAGTCAAGAAAACCCTATTATATTTGGGGGCAGGCAGCGCTCAAACTGACAACAACTGCTGCGACAGCAACGCTCATAGAGAGGGAGAGAGGTATGCTCACCCTTTCTACATGACAACAGAGAAAATTGCACATGACTTGGTCTCATTTGCTTTGGATGTTGGTTCTGAACAAAGAATGCACTTAAAACACAGTTAAATGGAATGAACCATCTTATTATGCCAACAACTCGAGATTTGAATGATTTAGTCTTAATAAACATAATCCAGTAGCCAAATTTAAGATTTACAGTTACGTTTTTTTACATGAACCTGCATTCACAAAGCAGCATTTATCCAGATGTTAAATACATCTGAATTTCCAATTACATGAGTTTGCAATTTGTGGTTAGTTATTTAGTGCATATAATCTGAATGGGAAAATTTATGACAATTGTAGGTTTCAATGCTGTGCACGTCTGTTCCCGGAGACACACGAAGCCTGCAAATACATCAAGGAGTTCTGCTGGAATAGGGTTCTACCCCATCAGTTCTCTCAGGATCTGTGCATGTATAATTCAACTAGAAAAATGTTATATGAACAGAGTGGAAATCGCAGGAGGACATGAGTAAAGCAGTGTTGGTTTCAGTATCAGTGATAACATGGAAAAGGTCAAGTCTGAGTCGGCAGATCTCACATAATCACCTCTAACACAAAGTCACTGCCCTGTTCTGCAGAAGCCTTCTGATGAGATGGAGCGATAGAAAGATTGTGGCAGACAGAGAAAAAAGAAAGGATAGAAGACAAAGAAGACAAGAAAGGCAGGAATACGAGGAGAATGTGGCATTACCATTCAAAGCATCAACCCTATGGCAGATGGGCTGCTTGTGTTAAGCTGTGAAGGAGTGGCGCATGACCCATCTCACCCTGAGCCTAATGAAAGATTGACCGACTCACCTTGCTATGCCAGTGTGTGTGTATACTGCACAAAATATGACTGGATATAAAGCTGGGATATGATCTGATAGCTTATAAAATAATGGAATAGGTATGTTCAACAGTATGTGTGAATGCAGGACCAGGAACAGAACTAATCTGAAGAGTGCTGCTGATTTGTACAGAGATTTGTACAAGATTTAACAATTCACGGTCATGGCCCTGGACTCAATGTTTCAAGTTATTTTTAAGTATATGTCAGATCACACCCCCCCAAAAAAAGCACATACACACATTCATGTATACAGTCATTTTCAATAAGTTAGAATATATGTTCCAATGAGAATTGTTTGTCAGATTAAGAGTAATAAAAATAAGAATGTTAAAGGGTATATTAAACATTCCTTTTTAAAAAGTCTACATTTCATAAATCTGTTGGGCAATTTCTTGGCACTCAGACAACAATTCTGATTGCTACTCTGCCGGACAGGACACGGTTAGAAATTTTTTTTTTTTTTAAAAGCCCATATTTCTGTACCAAAAAAGTTGTTTTTTATTGGTCTGATGTAATATTCTAATCTTAGTTTTTATTAGGCTATAAGCAGAAAATCATAATTAACAGAAATAAAGGCCTGAAAACATCAGTTTGCACGCAATTAATTTACATGATGCGTTTCATGAGTTACGTAACTGAAATAAATTAACTTTTTAACAGTATTCTAAATTACTGAATGTGTCTATATATATATTCATAAAAATGTAGCTAGGTAAAGAAAAACGAGTGGCCATCATTACTTTAAGAAATGAAGGTCAGTCAGTCTGAACAATTGGGAAAACTTTGAAAGTGTCCCTAAGTGCAGTCGCAAAAACAATCAAGCGCTACAAAGAAACTGGCTCACATGAGGACCGCCCCAGGATAGGAAGACCAAGAGTCACTTCTGCTGCGGACGATAAGTTCATCCGAGTCACCAGCCTCAGAAATCGCAGGTTAACAGCAGCTCAGATTAGAGAACAGGTCAATGCCACACAGAGTTCTAGCAGCAGACACATCTCTAGAACAACTGTTAAGAGGAGACTGTGTGAATCAGGCCTTCATGGTAAAATAGCTGCTAGGAAACCACTGCTGAGGACAGTCAACAAGCAGAAGAGACTTGTTTGGGCTAAAGAACACAAGGAATGGACATTAGACCAGTGGAAATCTGTGCTTTGGTTTGATGAGTCCAAGTTTGAGATTTTTGGTTCCAACCACCGTGTCTTTGTGCGGCGCAGAAGAGGTGAACGGATGGACTCTACATGCCTGGTTCCCACTGTGAAGCATGGAGGAGGAGGTGTGATGGTGTGGGGGTGCTTTGCTGGTGGCACTGTTGGGGATTTATTCAAAATTGAAGGCATACTGAACTAGCATGGCTACCACAGCATCTTGCAGCGGCATGCTATTCCATCCGGTTCGTGTTTAGTTGGACCATCATTTATTTTTCAACAGGACAATGACCCCAAACACACCTCCAGGCTGTGTAAGGGCTATTTGACCAAGAAGGAGAGTGATGGGGTGCTGCACCAGATGACCTGGCCTCCACAGTCACCGGACCTGAACACAATCGAGATGGTTTGGGGTGAGCTGGACCGCACAGTGAAGGCAAAAGGGCCAACAATTGCTAAGCATCTCTGGGAACTCCTTCAAGACTGTTGGAAAACCATTTCAGGTAACTACCTCTTGAAGCTCATCAACAGAATGCCAAGAGTGTGCGGAGCAGTAATCAAAGCAAAAAGTTGGCTACTTTGAAGAACCTAGAATATAAGACATATTTTCAGTTGTTTCACACTTTTTTGTTCAGTATATAATTCCACATGAGTTAATTCATAGTTTTGATGCCTTCAGTGTGAAGCTACAATATTCATAGTCATGAAAATAAAGAAAACTCTTTGAATGAGAAGGTGTGTCCAAACTTTTGGTCTGTATTGTATATATTTGTAAAAAAATCGTGTTCCATGTTCGACTTTACAATTTGGTCAATCTCATTAAATACATTAAAATGTGTGGTGTTACTGAAATGTAAAAAGGTTTAAGGGATATAAATACTTTTGCATACACTGTAGAACAGCATTTACATTTATTTACAAGAGTAAAACTGTGAATAAAGTGTGACTTCATTAAACACTCAAACATAACGCACAGAAACCAACCTTGGTTCAAGTTTTTCTCAGAAAACAGGGAGGATAGATATTTCCTGCCTGAATGCAAAACAGGCCACATATATTAAGCAGTAAACAACCAAAATAAAA
Source organism: Girardinichthys multiradiatus (assembly GCF_021462225.1). Lineage (NCBI taxonomy): Eukaryota > Metazoa > Chordata > Actinopteri > Cyprinodontiformes > Goodeidae > Girardinichthys > Girardinichthys multiradiatus. The sequence goes on from NC_061811.1 coordinate 4,817,223, forward strand.
GCACCAATTTTTAAGGTTAGTAAAAAAAAAAAAATACAATTGTGAGGGCAAAAACATCAGAGAACAATAATGGAATTAAATAGAATTATTAATTAGCAGAAACAATAAAAATTGATTCCTGATATATAAAGATCATGTATCAAAAGGCAGTGCTGTGGAAAAGTATTAATAGATTTCTGGCAAGACCTGACAAAGATAATCTAAGTTAATACAAAAAAGATTGAAATGATGATGGCATCTATTAAGTGGAAACAAGCTATTAAAACCAACCTGGCCCTTATGAAAATGTAATTCCACACTCATCCTGCTAAATTATAAATGATCAGAAATTAACATGATCTTTTTTATTTATTTTTGGAAAGCTGAGTTTAGTTTCTCTAGCTTCACCCAAACAGGCTCACTGCCAGACATAGTATAAATAAATAACTTAAATATAACCTGACAACATGAAGTAGGATAAAAGATCTCAGAAAGCATTATATCATGTCAAGTCTAAACACAACATCATATACAAATACAAAGCAATAAACTCTTATCAGAAGTCTTTGGAAGTTCAGAGAACCATTATCACCAAATAAAATCAACCCTGAACCTTCCCAAAGGTGGCTGGCCAAAGTTACCTCAATAGTGCAACAACGACTCATCCAGGAGGTCACAAAGGAACCCAGAACGACATCTAAAGCTCTGAAGGTCTTTTTTGCCTCAGTTAAGGTCAGATATTCACAAAAAAGAAAGAGACTGAACAAAAATGACCTCCATGGAAAATTCAAGTCCAGAACCACAGCTGACTGAAACGAACACAAAGACCTGTCTCACATTCACCAAAACACATCTTGATGATCTCAGAGACTTTTTGGGAAATATTTCTGTTACCTAACCAGACAAAAGTGGGACACCTTGTGTAAGACTAACACAACATTTCACAAAGAACATCATACAAACATTCAAACATAGTGGTGGTAGTGTGATGGTCTGGGACTTCTTTGCTGCTTCAGAAACTGGGCGACTTGCTGTAATTGATGAAACCATGAATTCTGACAGGATAATTTTTGGCAATCAGTGATCTTAGTGATTCAGTCCACCTCTGAATGGATGTAGGAAAATGAAGATTTTGCACTTGAACAGGCAGTTCATGCTGGAAACCCTCCAGTGTGGCTGAAATGAAACAATTCTGCAAAGAAAGTGAGCCACTATATGCAGTAATGTGAAAGACTCCCAGTTATTACATACAATGTTGCTGCTACCAAGGATGCAGTAATTAGTTTCAGGGAGCAATTACTTTTCCCCATACAGCCAGTTAGGTTTGGAAAGGTTTCTTTTACTTTAGAAATTCAATAATCATTAGAAAATTGCATTTTGTATTTGCTCTGATTATATTAGTCTAATAATAACATTTGTTTGATGATCTAAGTGTCAACACATTCAAGCAGAAGAAATCTCTAAGGGTAAAAATATTTTTTCACAGCACGGTTACATAAATTCTTTAGACAAATTAGCTCATCTCGATGTTTTACCTTTCTGAAATACGTCAGCTGTTTAGGCTTTAAATCAACTTTACTAAATAAATTAGGCTCTCGAAACAGGAAAAGCAAATCTTAAATAATTCTATGTCAAAAATAATGATAAAGTTTCCCAGACATGAAGACGATTGACTCTTTCTTCCGTAACCAATTAGTTCTTCAGTGCCATCTGGGTGCCTTTACAGTGTCAATCAGCAGGCAGTAAACATTGTCTTTCAGCAGCAGTCTACCTCAGGGGGACTGTCTTTAAACAACAAAGTCAGCTCTTTGATACCTCCCCTCCTCACCTTTCAGCACAGACATCCCCAGACAGAGGAGCACACCTTCCCATAAAACACAACCACAAAACACTAATACACCCTCTTTTTCGATTTTATGGCCTCTCCTCACACAGTTACCCCTGATCACACAATCAACGTTTGCTTTTAAGACTCAAACTGGAGTTGGGTGTATGTAAATGAGAGTTGCAGGCAGGCAGGGATGTAGGGAAGAGAAAGGGTGCAGAAGGTCTGGACAGGGGTTGTGTAAGTGTGTACATGTTTACAAAAGCAACATGTTTCTACAAAGATGGTCAAGCTCACACAAATGATACGGTGCACAGACCGCAAAGCTGAAGAGACAGATGCAAGCAAAAAAAAATAAAAATAACAGATCTTCCCCCTCCACCCGCTGTCTCTCTGCAGCATTTCTCTCCTTGCCCTTAGCTGTTTCGCAGATTCCAGATGACATCCTGACAGGAGGGCTGAGTGACTCGAGGTGAGGCTGTGTGATGACAGACCAGGGCTTTATCAGTGACCAGCACACTGCCAGCTTGCTGTTTGAAGATTAACTGGCAGATTGAAACCCAAAACTGCTGCCATTCCTGCTTGACTCGCACCCTCTCTACATACTTTCTTTTTCCCCTTTAACCCCTCGCTTGCTGGCTGCAAGAGCTTGCTGGGTTTAATGTAATTGGCCTATTTCCTGCACATGAAGTTCCACGTTTGTCGTAATTGACTAGGTCTTTTATTGGCTGTGAGACAGGTTAAATGGGAACCAAATGGAAAGGCAACACAGGAATCCCAGCTCTGCTCTGTCTGGTGCTCATCAAATCAACCAACCTGGGCACAGCACAGCAAAGTGCTGAGAATAGAGCTGCAGTGATTAGCAGCTGCATAAGCATTAGCATGTTAGTATGCGATTGGCATATGTGAGTCAATGTTGGCAGTGAAGGATGTTATTAGTCAGCTTTACAATATGGCATTCATTTACAGAGGATACCATTCAGAGCTCTGAGAACAACTGAATCCTGATACATTGAGCATGTCTGCATCTACAGTGTTGTTTAAAATTATTTGTCCCCCCACTGATTCCTTCTGTTTCTGTTTTAGGTTATCAAATACATAGTTAAACCAGACAAAGCTAACCCACTTACATAAAAAATGTCAGTTTTCAAATGATTTGTATTTATTAAGAAAAAAATAACTATTTAAACCAACTGGGCCTGTTTGAAAAAACAATAATTGCCCCTTAAATCTGGTTTGTGCCACCCTTGGCACTAACAACTGGCATTTAGTGTTTACAACAACTGACAATGAGACTTCTACATTACTGTGTGAAGAATTTTGTCCCAATCTTCTTCGCGGACTTGTTTTAATTAAGCCATAATAGATGGTTTTGGACCACAAATAGGTTGTTTAAAGTTATAGCACTGCATATAAGTCAGAATTTAGTCAGAACTAAAATCAAAGGGTCAGAAACTAGTGGTCGAACATTCTCTTTTAGGATTGTTTGGTAGAAAGCATAATTCTTGATTCAATCAATTATGGCAATTAATCCATGTCCTTAAGCATCAAATCAGTCCCAGGCTATCACACTACCACCACTATGTTTGAATGTCAGAAAGAGGATTTTTATGCCAGAGATAGCAAGACATGCACTTTGCAATAAGTTAGACAGGCCTTTGTGTTGTTTTTGGTCAGTCATGGGTTTGGCATTAGAACTCCTCCATGGATGCCATTTTTACCCAGTTTCTCTAGATCGGGACATAATGTGTTTCTTTTTTAGATTTTTTGACTGTTGTTTTGCCCTCAATAATTGAAATCATCATATGGAAACTGCTTTTTATATTTACTCCTATTAGTTTTGTTAGATGGATGATGATCTACAACATGTAAGTGTGACAAAAAGGTAAAAACATAAGAAATCTAAAAAGGGCGGGGAATACTCTTAAGTGCATCCTTTAGACTTATGTGGTTAAACTCAGTTGTAGCTCTAAGTCCTTGTAATGCCCCTACAGCTACCTCTTAGTGCAGATAAGGCCTGTAGATAACCTAATTCACTTTCTTTCATCAAAACATCCCATGCCAAAGTAAATGACATTCAACAAAGCTGCTATTCTGCTCTTTGATGTTTGCCAGAGTAAATGGACTATCAATGCAGAGTATAAACACTCCTCTATGCTAATGTTCCTCTGGGGGTCTTTGATGGCAGAAGTAGTATATGTGAAGTGTGTTTTGAAAAATTGCATAGATAAGCCATCCAAAGAGTGAGAATGAGAGAATATTCACTTACTGATTTTTTTTTTTTCAGCAGGAGGAGGATGTGAGGCGGGTCCCAGAACTGGCAAATGTTGATCCATAGTTGAGATAATTGAGGCATAACTGAAATGTGTTTCAAGTGAAATACAACAGACAAGACAAGAAAACCCAACCAATGCCATCCATGGCAGGGGTCCAGTCTACTGCCAGGTGACATTAGTTGGCGTTGTTTCACCAGTCCATTTATTTTATTGTGCTCATTGTTCTATAACATTCACTCAATCAAGTGGGTCTTTTTGTGCCAGTTGTTCAGGCAGTCCAGGTGCAGTGTGCTACTGGAGGCTTCCTGTCTCCCCAGAAGTCTTTTCAATGTCTCGCCTTGGGTATTGTCATATCCCACAGAGCGCTTGAAAAGAGGCAGCAGCCCTGCATAAATGTCTGAGAGGTTACTTGTTTTTAACCCTTTGCAGGCACTGAATGTGTTGGTTGTGTGTGTGTGTGTGTGTGTGTGTGTGTGTGTGTGTGTGTGTGTGTGTGTGTGTGTGTGTGTATTCAATGGGTCTGTGTCTCCATGAACATAAATACAGAGCTGCCTTTATCTTCTTGTTTTCTTGTTCTGTAAAGTAAGATTTACAGCTTGGCATCCCGTGATGATAAGGTTGCTTCCTTTTATCATAGTGCTGAGATTGTGATTTAGGTGAAGGTATATTTTACCAGCAAATATTAAAGGGTTTAATTTTTTTCTTTCTACACATGTTGACCTCCTGCTTACTGGGGTTAAGGTATATCCAGGTTTCAGAGCTTCAAAACCAAAAATTGCTCCATCAAACAGTTTCTAAGGTTTAAAGTCTTTATAAGTTGCAAGAAAAAGTGTCAGAGTGCCTGTGGTTTTCTCTGGCATAAAGTAGCATTGCTGCTCCACCCCCACATGCTGCGCATTGCTAGTCAGCTGGCAAGAACTTTCCCTCTGCTTCCCTTACGAGAAAGAATGTAGACTGACATGATTTTTAAGCAGGCTTTTCCTGAGCTGATAGTCTGATTAATTGAGCTTGCTATGGGATCAAGCCTCCAACGAGGAACCTGTTTTCAATTGCATTGTTTTGTCATTATTAGAAATCCAAGCTCACAGAGACAAGGCTTCACAGCTGCAAAGCCCTAACCCTAAGCAGGTTGTAGGTATATCTTTGAAACGGAAAAGGCGACACAAGAGCAAGAGAAAAATAAACTAAGTGGGAAATTATTGAAAACTATGTTTTAACTCAAACCTGAATAAAAAATGAAAGATCACAGCTCTAAAACGTCCAAATATGGACATAAATCTGTGTTTTCTGTAATTTTCAAAAGCAAAAAGGTTTCAGTTTTTGAATTTGGCAGGTTTGGTCACCTGTACAAGTAACAAACAGAATTGAACACACAGAAAAACATTTTAAATGTTCTCCTGATGGTTATGGGACAAAAAGTCCAGACAAAACCTGTGCTGAGTCAGATTGAAGGAGCTGTCCATGAAGGCACAATAACTGATACTGATTGCAACTTATGAAAGGAAAACAAATCTTCAAAGGTCAAATCTCCTCCCATGACGAAAAGATGCCCATTTGGTCTTTATAACTGACCACCAAACATGGGACATTGATAGATGGATTTAGGTTTTAATCCCTGATGAGAAATAAAGTCTAATATGGATGGCCCTATAGGTTTCTAAAGTTACTGGCAAGACAAAGAGATATCACTAGGGATGTTTTCGGCATGATACAGTGGAGGAGGCTCTATTATGATCTGGGAAATTTTTCTTTCAATGGAACAATTCAGCTGCAGTTTGAGCAGGCCTGTCAAACCAAGGCTGGCTCGGTGGAGATGTTGGGCTTCCCTCCTGACAGAGTGATCACCGGGTCTTTCAGCATGACAGTGCTGCAGTTCCAGTGGAGTAATCCTGCATGTTTTATGGCTAAACTCTATTTAAGCTGATAGTCTTTAACGAGACAAGAGATGAACAGCCTATCTCTGTTTAAGTATTTCATCCATCCATCCTTCCATTGCCTATACCATCTTATCCTTGCAGAGTTGCGGGGGAGCTGGTGTCTATCTCCAGCGATCATGGGGCAAGGTAAGGTAAGGTAAGGTAAGTTTATTTATATAGCGCTTTTCAGCAACGAGACACTCAAAGCGCTGTAAGAGGCAAGAGGCAGATTGCTGGACATATTGCTAGTCCATCGCAGGTAAGGTAAGGTAAGGTAAGTTTATTTATATAGCGCTTTTCAGCAACGAGACACTCAAAGCGCTGTAAGAGGCAAGAGGCAGATTGCTGGACATATTGCTAGTCCATCGCAGGGCATTTTAAATATTATTTTGAATAATTGGCCTAATCTATTTGTGTTGTCATTTGTTATTGTTTCTTCTTTTTGCATTTTAAAGCTCTACTTACCATCTGATCATGACCCAGCTGCATGAAATTTGAGTACTTGTAGCTTTTTACCACATCTTAAGATTTTGATCAGGAGTGTATGTGGGCAGCACATACACTCCTGAACCACACAACCACTCCTGAACCACACAACTATGGTTGCATTTTTACACCACTAATGGCTGGTGATGCATATTTCACACGTTCCATAGATTATGTTAAAATTACTTTGTCTCCATCTAGTGGTCAGAGTTGTAGCCATTTATGCCTAACATTGCTATTTTGAGTACAAAGTATCTAAATTTATATCTAGTATGTGTTATATTCGCAAGAAGAATAAGAATAAGAATTGCCTTAATTTAGAGAATGTTTGATAGCAAAAACAGAATAAATGTTTTATATAATTCCCTACCCCACTGTAAGCAGTTAGAGAGAATAATCCCAGGGCATGTCACATGTGGAAGAGCCGAGCCACAGCATTAGTTTACCATGTTCAGTTAATGTTGTGAGATTTCATTTATGAGTGGCAAGGAAAGTTGTAAAACAAGTGCCAACCCGAGACTAAAGCAGTTAAATGGATTCTCACTGCCAAATTAAGTTGGCTTACACAGTATTTGTGGAAATTTCACACCTTCCAGCATAGCTTCACACTCTCAAGTTGAAAAACAATTTATTTTTGATCATAGAGATACCACTGCATTACTGACAATGAAAGCCTTTTTTAAGTGTTTGCTTGCTTTAGCAGCACAGCAGGACAGTGAAACAAACTAATGACTATAACATGAGTGAGAAGACCAGGCCAAAGAAGAAGCCCCAGAAGTAAAGCTGTGCCGAGTTCAGTTAGATCATCTGAAGAGTTTAGTAGGCAAAGCTGACAGAGTCCAATTTGTATGACATATTTTTTCCCACCTTTCCCACATGTGCTTGATGCTGACGGCTTTCAGCACCATGTTTACACACATATCCAAACTTTCCCACCCAAACCTCTGAGGAAAGGTGTCCTGGTCTTTTACATGTGGGTTAAATTTATCTCACGCAGCCATCAGCCAACTTTCCTCCACATGTAAGTTAATTCTCCCTCCGCACCCAAACTGACAATGCATTTGAGCATGGAAAGAGAGGGAAAAAAATTACTCCGTCCTGCCTGGTTTTTCCTTCTCCCGTCCCTGTCTTGCCTTCACCCACAGAATGTATTACTATTGGACACACAGGGAAACACACAGAGCTGTACCCTGTGGTGAATGTCTCACATGTGCCATCCAGTTAGCGGGGTATTTTTGTCTGAGTGAGTGGGCAGCGGTGTCACTCAGAGGCAGAGCTGTGAAAGCCAGTCACTAACAAGCAGAGATTCCCTCCCAATGTCCCACAGCCAGATGGCTAATCTCAGCAGAATTAGAAGCATACTTTATAATCATATCTGAAAAGAAATGATTTAATAAATAAATATGGCAGCACCATAGCAATTTAAATGTCTTGTGGTCGCAGGCTTCCTGGAATGAGGTGACAACGTCATAAAACAAAGTCTTCTCTTGTCAAAATGGGCTCATAGTTGGACGTGCTGGAGTGGCCTCGGTTAGCTTGCAAAACAGACAACATTGCTCCAGGCTGGCCCTGCAAATTGGAATCATTTGTGTTTTCGGGATGATGTTGGGTCAGGTTGCAGTCGATGATGGGTGAGAGGAAAAGCAACACATTCTTATTTATTTATTATTTGTCTTCTTGTAAGAATTGAGAAGTATCTATGCCTCATTCCAGCCTCTAAGAAAAACAAGAGACACACAAAAAACGAAACAGTCTCCTTATGACTAGCTCTGCCTGTGGCCGGGAGGATGACAGGCTTGATTCCTGCTGGTGCCGTGCCAGTGAATTGCCCGAGGATGCCCGCGGGTGTCTGAGGCTGCGCATCCATTAGCTACCTGTGTAGACTGCTCCTCTGAGATATGCAGAGACTGATGTTTGCTTTCCTTCTTTTGCAAAGATTCCTTAGCCACACACATACACACACACACACCTGAAACCAACCATCTGGCCAAGACTTGAAATCCATGCTTCTATGCCCTGAGATCTCTTCCTGTCACTCAGCCTCATCAGGCAATGCTGTCAGCAGAACTGGCATTCCCTTCTTCCTCTCCTTCTGGATAAAGAGCAAACTGGTGCATGTAGTTAAGCTCTGGGCTTTATGTACACACACAGACTAGGAAAAGAAAGGCATCTGTATCCTGTAATAAATTGCCCGGGTAAGATTCAGCACTACACAAATTTATGACGATGTGTTTGTTTTGTGCTGGAATGAATTACAAAAGAGCCTTGAAAAATGATCTTATGACAGAGTTCATTATTTGTGCTGCTTTTAATCATATCACAACATAGAATTACACATTACATAGATTTGATGGATGCATATGAAAGGCAATAAAACCTAATGCAATTCTGTTTGTTACTATTATATTACACTTTTGACAACAACAAAACTGATGTTGTATATACAGTGCATTGCAAAAGTACTTTGTTTTGTTTTGTTTTTTTGGATATTCTTACATTGCAAGCTTACAAATATTCTACTGGTATTGTATTTGATGGACCAACACAAAGCAGTTAATTATTGTAAAGTGGAAGAAAAATGTTACATAGTTTTCAAAATCTTTCACAATTAAAAACAGTAAAGTGTTGAGTGCATTTGTATTCTATCCTCATTTCTCTGATACCCAGAAATAAAGTCCAAGAAAGCAACCGGCTTTCTAGGTAATATACAGAGTCTTCCTGTGTGTAATTTAGTCTCAGTATAAATTCAGCTGTTCTATAAACATCTTAGAGCTTTGTTAGAGAACATTAGTAAATTAACGGCATCACGAAGGCCAAGGAACACAGCAGACAGGTCAGGGAGAAAGCTTTGGAGAAGTTTAAATCAGGATTCTAAAACAATATCACAAACACTGAACATCTTACAGAGCTCTGTTCAATCCTTCACCGAAACACGCAAAGAGGATAGACCAACTATAGACCCACCAAGACATAGAGGTCTACCTGAACTCACGGCCCAGACAAAACAAATATTAATCAAAACAGGTAGAAGGCCCATGGAAATCTGGAGGAGCTGCAGAAACCCATAGGGTGGAGGAAAACTAGCAGTGTACATCATCCTAATCACACCATCCCCACCCAACAGTGAAACATGGAAATGGAAGCTTCATGATGTGGGGATGCTTTTCTTCGAGAAGGACAGGGAAGCTGGTCAGTGTGTGTGTGTGTGTGTGTGTGTGTGTGTGTGTGTGTGTGTGTGTGTGTGTGTGTGTCAAAATGGATGTAACTAAATACAGGAAGAAAACATGTTGGAGACTGCAGAAAACTTATGTAAGTAAGGTTCTTGGTAACTTGTTGCCAAATCAGACAATGACTTACACAAAAATGTACAACAACGGTAAATAATTTAGATTTTTTCAAACCATGCAGAGCTCAATTCTTATTATTGACATTGAGCATAAAATCAGACATCTGATTTTCCACAAATCAGGGCAGGGGAACAGCTGTTTGATCCACAGAAATTAATGATGTCATGCCCAGAATCTTCAGAAGGAAGAGCAACAATTTGAGCGCTGTCACTCAGTAACAGAGAGTTGGCAGCAGCACGGCGTCTGTTCAGAAAACACACTTCCCAATCATTTCACAGGGTAGCGAGGAAGGCTGGCCAATAAAAGCAGGTCCCAAAGCAGTGGGCCCCAGGAACAGGAAGTGAAACACCATCTGGAGCGACGATGAGTTGTGAGTGGGCAAATGAAACAAAATGATGACATGCTGGAAAGAAGCTGGTGGAGTGTGCTGCTGGATATAACAAGGGCACTTGAACCCATGCTGCCTGTCACACCATGTTGTTGATTCTGGTAGCTTATTAAGGCTGTGCATTGAAAGCCAGTCTTCTCATACAGGGATGGAGGAGCAGAACAACTAGTTGTGCCATTATTAGGGAGCACATGACATGGTAACCTGCTACCTGCAAGTTTAACAGAATTTCTGCTCTCCGACTTGGGTTATCTACTTTTAATTTAACTGCATCACATTGTCAGTCTAAAGTTTGCAAACTCACAAAAATACAAATATGAAACTGAGTGCAGCAAAAGGGTATTTGAAAACAATGCAACTAACTGAAGTGAAAAGAGAAGAAAATCAGAAAAACAAATTGTGCAAGAAATTATCTTTTTTCAATTTTTCCTCTTTTTATTTAATGATTCTTCTGACAGATATGCATAACCACATTTTTAGACATGAGAGTTTAAAACATTACTGTAAAGTAGCTTTTTTAACATTATTCAGTATGACTCAATCTGCAGTTATTTTTCCCATAACACATTGTTTGTCTCTAAAAAGTCCCTTCAGACTAATGCTGCACATGTGATGCAAAGGAGGGAAGTTAAAACACTGATAAACATCAACATGCAGCTGAAGTCAAACGTGTTCTTCTTCATTTGGCTCAAAGGCAGCAAAAAAAAAAAAAGTCACAACTAAAGCTAATTATTGCTACTAAACATGCAGGAAAAGAAGGCCTTTAGTTACCTGACAAACATTAGGCTCACCAACATCAGCCGAAGTCACATTGGTGCGCTCTGTTCACTTCCAGTTCAAGCACTGTCCTTACTGAGGCATGAAATCTACGAAATCCTCGGGTTTAGGTTCTTTTTAAAATGAAGATTTCAACTCTTTTATCATCCTAGGACAACTGGCCATATTTGGTTGAAAGGCACTCTAGGCGAGTTCATTTTGTTTGCATCTTTAAACTCATCTCAACAATTTATTTTTTTTTCACAGATACTGTAGATATAGATTTCACAAAGAATAAAAATGTTTGTGGCTTGTCCTCTTCAGGTTGGAGGGGAGTTCCTGCCACAAGTGGAAGAGTTTCAGTATCTCAGGGTCTTGTTCACGAGTGAGGGAAGAATGGAGCGGGAGATCGGCAGACAGATCGGTGCGGCTGCCGCAGTAATGGGGGCGCTGTGCCGGTCCGTTGTGGTGAAGAGAGAGCTGAGCCAAAAAGCGAACTCTCGATTTACCGGTCGGTCTACGTTCCTACCCTCACCTATGGCCATGAACTTTGGGTCGTGACTTAAAGAACGAGATCCCGGATACAAGCGGCTGAAATGAGCTTCCTCCGTAGGGTGGCCGGGCACTCCCTTAGAGATAGGGTGAGGAGCTCGGCCATCCGGGAGGGGTTTGGAGTAGAGCTGCTGCTCCTCCACATCGAGAGGAGCCAGTTGAGGTGGCTCGGGCATCTATACCGGATGCCTCCTGGACGCCTTTCTGCGGGAGGTGTTCCAGGTACGTCTCACCGGGAGGAGGCCCAGGGGACGGCCCAGGACACGCTGGAGGGGCTATGTCTCTCGGCTGGCCTGGGAACACCTTGGGCTCCCCCCGAAGGAGCTGGAGGAGGTGTCGGGGGAGAGACATGTCTGGATGTCCCTGCTGAGTCTGTTGCCCCAGTGACCCAGTCCCAGATAAAGCGGAAGACGATGAGTACGAGTAAAAATGTCTGTCACGTGTTACATTTTCCAGTTCAGGTTTGGCCTTTCTAAATTTCCCAAATGCAAACGCAGCACTGGTGGCATAAAAAAAACATCAAAGTAGTGCTGTAATAGTGGTCTGATTTGTAAGCTGTGAATCAGCATCATTACCACCTACGGCATACATCTATATTTTCTCACAGTGCACATCACAGGGGAAGCTCATTCCCTAATAACTTAACATGTCGATAAGCAATAAAAATATGTTTAGGCACAACTGACTTGTTTACTTACTCGTGGCATCCCTAAGTCTGTGCCACTCTGAGCAGTGAGGCATATCAACTGTGATAATATCGACCACTGCCTGGGGCAAAAAGTGGCTCCAACAGAACACACTGTTTTTGGGTGAGGAGAATCTATTGATTCTGGTAGTTTATTTAGGCTGTTCAGTGGGAACCAGGTTTTCACACACAGGGGTGATGGAGCACTGTAGGGTCATAAACTAGAATCAACTAGTATGAGGGTAAACATGACAAAGTAACCCACTGCTCAAACTGATTAACGTAGCAGAATCCTGTCTCTCTCACACACAGCATTTTTATCCATCTTAGTTAATCTATTTTTAATTTCACTGCATTACTCTGACAGTTATCAATTTGCAAACTCTTAAAAACATGAAAGTAATAAAGCAATAAAAACTGAGAAATTAAATATTATGCAAAGGGTTCAATTTGAGGGGAAAAGATGAGAAAGAAAATCTGTTACAACAATTTTGCAAGAAAATGATCTCTTTCTGTCTCTCGTTTGTGTTTTTATGTGGCAATGATCTTTAATTCTTCTGATAACAGACAGATATGCAGACTGATAGGTCAGAGGAAATGGAATCAGATGGATTTTTGTGCTACATTGACTGAATCATCAGTCTGATTAATAGCGGTTAACACCTCATAAAAATAGAGAAGCAATTACAGCAGAAAATTGGGGGCCAGCGTTACCATCATGCTAATAAGGACTGACTGTAATTACATTTATTGCAGCATTGTCACAGAAATTGATAAATTCAGTCTCAATCTTGTTAATCTTTCAGTAAGATCCAGCATCAAATTTCACAATTTTTCTCTTCCTCACCATGAGAGGAAAAGATTTAGAAAGAGAACGAGAAATAGAAAAAAGATGAATGATTACTAAAGAAGTATGTTAGGAAAATGGAGAGAGGGATTGTGAGAGAAAAAGAAAGAAAGGAAATATGCTTCTGTCCATCTTGAGTACTTTTCATCCTATTCCCAGCAGAGGGGATATAACAGATAATTACCAACTCTAAAAACTGTGTCTTTGTGAGCTGCTCTGAAAGGAGAAACTCTCCAGCGCTGAAGAGATAAAGCTGAAAACAAAAGCAGCCTGAATTGGACCAGGATTAGCTTTAATGGTGGTAATTACCAGAGGGGATAACAGCTCAGTCCTCTCTGCCCATCAGTGAGGCCCAAAGCAGAGGACAGCAGGAGGGGGGAGAGAAAGACCTGAATCAGGGCCGTTCGTTGGCTGCCTGTGTGGCTGCATGGTGGCAGTCCTTTAGCACATTCAATTGTAAAACACTTGGACGGCCCATCTACGTCTGGCATCTCCTGTGCTAAAAGCCACTACTGCATCTCACTGCCCCAATAATGGCTGTGCATAAAAAAAGAAGGGGCCCTCCACACTGTTGCTTCTTGAATTACAATCTGAGCTGATGGCATGGATAAGAGTGCCCCTAAATTACAGCAATGGGGGCACAGAGGCCTCTTTTTCTTCTTTCTCTGTTTCCGCCCCGTCTTTACTGTGGAGCAACAGCGAGCTGCAGTGTGTTTGCCAATAAAAGGTTATTATTGGGATGTTGACAGTGATGGAGTCTGCTGCCTAAAAACAAGAGAAATTAAAAAGCAGCATACTGCCACCTTGCTCCCACTGATGGAGAAGGGGCCTTGGACATCAAATGGAACAAAAGAAGGAAGTGAGAAGAGCCGTGTGCAGGGCATTGAGATGTTTACAGGGCTTTAATTGATCTAATTTTAAATCTCTTTTCGCAAACCTTCATTTGAATGTCAGCTCTTTTGGCCTAAGAGGATTGTGTTCTGCATCCAAATCAAATATGTTGCCGGTATGTGCAGCTGATTGCCCTCATTCTCACTTCTACCACCTGGATACAATATTACATTCATAGTTTCTGTGTGGTTGTCTGAAATGCAGTCTATTTGTTTCCTAAAGCTAGGATCAATATAAAACTACCCTGCAGAAGATTAATCTAGAGGGAAGCTGGATCTATAAATCTTCTTAAATATCTACAATATCTTCTGGCCAGCTGAGCCAGACTGCTGCACACACAACCACGTTAACAAATTTCACACTTTCCTGATCTGTCTAAATACTCTCTCTGTGGTAGTTATCTTTTTACTGATCATACCAAATGTGGAAAGTGTATGAAATATTTCTTGATATGAAAAGAAAAAATGTTACTTTGCTGTAACATTCAGCTCTTGCTCCCAGCATCATTAATGGGAGAGCATTAACGGGATGCATAACAGATCAATATGATCCTTTCATGTTGTTCCACAATAGATCTGCAGTCATGGTCCTCCTTGGCCTGAGCACTACCTTTGACACTGCAGATCTCAGAATTTTGCTTTCCCGTTCACAGCAATGTACAGGGTTCAAAGGCGCAACCCTTTTGTGGTTTGAGTTCTACCTAAGCTGACAGAGCTTACCGATCCAGTGATTTTAGCCTCAGCATTGGTTCTCTATCATTTCTGGTGTCCCCCAAGGATCCATTATACGGCCGATGCTCTTCTTCATTATACTGCTGCAGCAGAGGTTAAAAAACATAACATGGCTTCTGATGATGTTCTGATCTACCTGCTCCTAAAACCAAAAAGCAACTATTGCAGTCAGCCTTTATTTGATTACCTGAGCAAGGTCAACTGGATTTTTTAAACACATGGTCTAAACATGTGGAAATTAAGCCAGTTTTGTGTAAAGTGAATTCATGTCACGTCTTTGAATTATGCCAGTCACTACTGATGTGCTTCCGGTTGTAATAGAGCTTGTGTATTGTGATCAAGGTTGCGGAATTCACTGTGTTTCACAAGTGGAATTTAAGTATCTTTGGGTCTTGTTCACAAGTGAGGGGAGAATGGAGGGGGTGATTGACAGATGGATTGGTGCAGCAGCGGCAGTAATGCAAGATCCAAGCAGCTGTAATGAGCTTTCTCCACAGGGTGGCACTCCCTTAGAGACAGGGTGAGGAGCTCAGCCATCCAGAAAGGGGCTCGGACTAGAGCCGCTGTTCCTCCACTTTGAGTGGAGTCAGCTGAGGTGGCTCGGGTATTTGTTTCGAATGCCCCCTGGACGCCTCTCTCAAGAGTTGTTTCAGACACGTCCCACCAGTAGGGGGCCCAGGGGACTGCCCAGGACACTCTGGAGGGACTATGTCTCTGCTGAGACTGCTGACTCCACTACTACCTTATCTATCTATCTATCTATCTATCTATCTATCTATCTATCTATCTATCTATCTATCTATCTATCTATCTATCTATCTATCTATCTATCTATCTATCTATCTATCTATCTATCTATCTATCTATCTATCTATCTATCTATCTATCTATCTATCTATCTATCTATCTATCTATCTATCTATCTATCTATCTATCTATCTATCTATCTATCTATCTCTCTAACGGTTGCATTTTTAATTTTCAATTAACTCTTATGCAGTCATTTAGTTTAGTGGACAGGGTTTTGCTAGATGGACAAAGTAGAATGTTTGAATGTTTAATTCTGTTTTGAACATAAAACTGTTCCAACATGCAAAAAACAGGGAAAGAAGTTTATGTTACATAGCTATAAACATGCACAATATAAACATGGAATGCACACAGAAATAAATATTATAATATTTTACTTTTTCCTAATCTCGGTTCCATCCAGGGATCTCTCCAAATGCCTAGAAGGGCACCTGTAAAGACACACACCATGCAGCGTGGTTTATATTCTAAGTCTAATAAAATCTTCTGAGCTTTAATAAAAAACTAAGCCCTCACTTAAAAGAGAAGAGCTGCCATTCAAAACTCCACCTGTCACAACAACACTTCACTGGAGGCCAGCCTGACAGTTGTGCAGCTTTTCTCAGAGATTAATCAATATGAATCATCACAACTGTTTGTATCTTAAAGCTCCTTCTCGAGTACCTATGTGTGTGAATATTTTTCTTTCTAATTATTCCTCAACAGGCAAAGAAGAGTTTCCTCTTGTTAAGTTGATATTTAATATGGAGTTTCAGGACAGATCTCTTAGCAGTGTTGCATATGTTTTACTGAATTACAATAATGATGTCAGTGAGTTGATCATGCCACGACGTTAACGCAAGATAACTCAGCATAGTTGACTTGCAGAACAGTCAGCATATGAGCCATTTGTGCAAACAAATTCCTAGAGGCTGACATCAAACGTCCAACCACATGTCTGCGTGCCCTTGTGAGGAAGTCAGAATGGAAATCCCCCTCCTCCCTTTATCCCTCCTAAATACATTTGTGGTTAGCATCTTTTTCTTGCTCTCATTTTTAATCCAAGAGAAATTCTGCAGATGAAAGAAAAGTGATGGTGTTAATGTGTGTGATAGTCACAGCCGCAAAACCCCTCTACAACAAATTAAAGACAACAGGCATTCAGCTTAGCCTCATGTGACCAAACCCCCCAGATACCAACAGACAAACAGTCACACATTGTCCTCCAATGTCCTCTAAACCAAAAACAGCCAGCAGGCAGACAGGCGCCCACATTCCCATCTGCAGTCCTATCTGCCTGCAGAGATAAAACCATACTGTAAACACAACATTTGTGCCATCTCTGGGACATGACTACATGATGAGAAAAGTCTAATAGCTTTTCTTCACCCAACAGAAGGCTCTGATTGACCTGTGCATTGTGCAACCAGGTTTAATTAACTCGCATTTTAAAAATGTGGTGGCTAACAGTAGTGACTAAGAACCTGTCCTTCTAAATGAGTAAACATGCACAAAGTCACAGATGGTGTAGGTTTGCACTTATTTGTATTTTTATATGGATTTGTGACCATCCAAATTCTGCACACTTTCCATCTTGCACATCTTTACTATATAGCATCAATCATAAACATTTAACCCCCAAAATACTTACTATCAGTTATCTACTTCAAAGAGTAAAATTCGGCTTTTGGATGACTATCAATCAACTTTGAATGGGATGAGTGATACATAAATTCAACAACCGCTTCTAGTAATTAACATAAGGGGACTTTTAAACTTTATAATTGATCTTTTGTTTGATTCAGCTGTAATGCATAAAAAAAAATAAAAACACATTTATCGGGGTATTCAAGGATAGTTGCAATCATGAGAAAAGCAAAATAGGTTTCGTAAAGGCTGAGACGGGGAATATTTTAACACACATGAAGTGCCTTGGGTATAATATAAAAAAACAAAACAAAAAAGTTTAAAACATATGGAACAGCCACAAATCTACCTGCCTGTAGAAGAAAGCTAAATAAAATCCCCAAGGGCCCTTAGAGACCTACTCAGAGCAACATAGAGAAACATTGAGACCTACAACATGAAATGATAAAGGGTGGTACAAGTGTTTCAGTGGGGAATATAAGACATGCACTGACTAAAAAAGGACATCATGGCTGAACTTCACTTCACTATTGACCTCAAGGAGCATCAAGAGTCAACTAAAATAAACCAGGGAGAGGTTAGATAAGACAACAAAGTTTAAGGAGACAGTTCTGTGGACTAATGTTACCTACCTGGAACTGTTAGGACACCAGGCTCAGTTGTATGTCTTCTATGCAAAAGGCCAGGATGGTGACCAGGATAGTGGTATTGATCTTGTACTTGGCATAGCGCATTCTAAAAAATACCAGTCCATTTTAAGGAGGAATGGCATCCATTCTCTTCACAAATTAAGCCTGGGTATTTGGAATTTCAATATTAAACAAAACTTGGTTGAGAAAATGATCCTGGACTGGCTTTCTCAGGCACCGGATTTAAATCTGCTTAAAAATCTTTGGGATTTGAAGAGGACAGCTGCAGCATGGAAGTTATCTAACCTCCCTGAGCAAACGGCTTCTGCATAATAATAATGGCTGATTCCAATCATGAGGTTTATGAAGCGTGTCAGCACTTATCTAATAGCATTTGTAAGGAGCTAACCCAGCTAAAGGATTCTCCAAAAATTACTGACACTGGCGGTTGAAGTACTGCACATGCACTAAAAGAGTCAGACTTTTCTTTTGAACTTCTAAAATTGAGCCAATTTCTGTAATCAGACCAACTGAAATTTGCATCAGTAAATACAATTTGTTGTTTTATTAAATTATTTTGGTTCATTATTGTCATTTTGTATCATCCACATCACTACAATGTCATTTGTGGTGAGTGGTTGGATATTTCTGATTGTAGCTGTACATGGAATAATAATGTGCCTATTCTAGACACTTGCAATGACAGACAATTTATTTGCCCACCCCAGTCATGCACACACAGCACCTATTAAAGTGGACTGTTTTTGCACTCCATCTTTTGTGAAACCTTATTGCCCTGGTTATTACCTCAGGTATTGTCACAGAGAATTGGTATGCTTATCAAAGCCTGGTAGTCTAACGTTGATACGCCATTGGCCTGGCAACTTCATTAAGATTGATATCCAGTCACAGTAACACCCAGATGAGCTGATCTAGGACATGCGAAGGAGCAGAAAATGGACACAGAGAAAGAAAAACTGTAAGAGTGGAAGAAAGGAAAAGGAGCAGGTCCACCTCCCAAGTAGCTCAATTGCTATATGTCGGGCTACTTGAGCTCAGGAGAGAGGCCAGGCATGCATACCTCTCTTTTTAGGGAATGCCCCCCTTGCCTTGTAACCTCACCCTTCCAGTCATAAATTACTTCCCTTCACAGTGGATGCACAGAAGGCCCCTAGAGCCTCTCTACGAGCAATTAAAGCCTCAATGGGATGGTATCAAGCCTCTCTGACCTCATGTAACCTCTCCTGTCATTGTCACCTCCTGAAAGGTCCACTCCACTTTGTCCCCAGAGTGCCACAGCTCTCAGTGTGCACCATGCACTGGCCATAGTTATACAACATACAGAGGGTCAAAGGTCAGCTGGACAGGAATGGTTTTCTATGTACACTACATGGCAGTGTTTACAGTTGCTCACTCTTTTTTATTTATTTGTCATGCAGCACTAGTGACCTTTATTTTGTCATTTCTTGGCAGACAGGAAATGGGGTGAAGAGAGGGGGAAGACACGCAGCACAGGCTGCCGTGGCCAGAACTCGAACCAGGGGGCAGCCGCGTCGAGGGCATAGAAGCCTTTCTATACTCGGGTCGCACGCCCTACCGCCTCGCCAGCACCGCGCTCCCAGCTGCTTATTCTTAATGTGCCTGGCTCTGCTTTTTATATTACATAAGCTGCATGACATGACCACTGTCTCATTTAGCAGATTATCGTCATTCCAGTTGACGGCCTCTCCAGCCACTCAATCATCTGAGCTGCATTCACTCTGGGCAGCCAAGTGGAAGGAAACGTGTTCTTCATGAGAAAACTCAAGTGCCAAATCCAGCTTGTACAGGTCAGGGAAGATTGCAGTGTGTGCATTAACCTGGCACACTGGCGTGTCTAATTTGCTGCACCGGACAAAACAAAGGCTCTCATTGATATCTCCATATCAAGTCAATCATGGAGGGTCCTGCTTTCTTCAGACCAGACCTAATGATTTATTGCATCACTGGCTTGCCTCCACACTATCTGATTGGCAAGACTGGGCTCCATTAAGAGGTATATACATTTTTAATCACTGTTTACAACATCAATATTTCAATTCAATTCAGTTTATTTCTGTAGCACCAATTCACAACAAATGTTGTCCCAAGGCACTTTACAAAAAGATTAAATAAATACATGTTAATCTTTTCCAAAGTATGTTAACTATGCCACTGTTGTGCAGACTATTTTTAGAAAAGACTGCATTAAGGAGTTAAAAAAAGCATTCATGAAAGTTTAAACTTCAGCTCATAAATACAGTACTGTGGTGATCACTATGACATTTGCATCAACTGAGCCAAAGTTATCCACAAAAAACATTAAAAATTGCGCAAATACTACCAGTGGGCCAGATCCTTTGTCTTCTTTGTTGATTACAGCGATATTTTCTCCGTATTGACATCCAGTGTTTAAAATGAGAACTGTAATGAGAGCTGTGTACGTGAGGTACTGATACATATGGCAACACTGTTCATTTTGCCTTTTGTCAAAGCATTGACTAACAAAAAGGGGTTACACTTGAGTAAGCCCCACCTTAAGAGTCTCTACATACTTATTTTCTGTGTGGGTGAATGGGATCTCTTACCGGGATATCAGTGTGGTTTTTGTGTGCCTGTTGGTCCACAAGGGTGAACTGTTCAAATATTGGAAACAGTTAATCTCCCCAAACTCTATGTCTTTAAACAAGCATTAAGTGTTGTTTTTATTATTCCTCCAGTTGTGATATAATTCAATTTTGTATCTCCTGTAAACTAGAGGTTTATTGTTACTGTTGGTGCCCACAGTCAATGCAGTCACAAAATTCTAGGCCACAGAGAGTCTTGGCAGACAGTAGCCGGATATAGATGACAAAATGTACATTACACAGGCTTGGCAGTTGAGCAGACAGTAGAGCAGGCTGGGAGGCATGAAGGTGCCCTCATGGTGCTATCATATTGTCACAACAGTGCTATTAAAACAGAGAAAGGGATGATATGACGCCACGCTTTATACATGTGCATTTGGTGAAATGTCAAGCTCTGTCAAGCCCACTGGCCAAAGCAGTGTACACAGAGCAGTATTATGGGAGTGGGGGCAGTTGCAGCAGGCCCGTCTGATAGCCTATAGAGTGCTCTCTATATGCGCACAGAGTCATTGGACAGATGTGACCTCGCCAGCACACAGAGGCTCTTTGTGTCAGAGGGATTTAGAGTCCCCCAGGCCTCCTGACTCTAAACATTAACAGACCTACTGCAGAAGGAGAGAAAGAGACCCTCACTCTGCTGACATGCAACATTAACCGGGGCCAACTCCCTTCATACCTAAAATATCAGGAAAGTAAGTGTGGATGCATGCAGAAACATTTGCAGCAACTTGATGCGGGGCCATTGCACCAGCTTCTGAAGATACTAAGGAATAGAAGCAGAGAACTTCATGAAACTATGGTGCTGTGGAAAATTAGTTACCCCTGACAGATTTCTTCTTTTTGGCTCCTTTGTCACTTCAAAATGTTTTAGATGATCAAGCTGATGATCAAGTTTGAGATGATCAAGTTTTATTATCAGACAGAGCTGAGGAAATATGAAAAGTTTTTTTTTATGATTTAATTGCTTTTGTGAAAAAGCTACACAAAACACTCTTGTTCTATGTGAAAATATAATTGCCCCAAAACTTCATGACTGGTTGTGCCATTTTTGGCAGCAACAAATTACATCAGCTGTCAGAATAACTAGTATAGAGACTTTTACATCACTGTGGAGGAATTTAGGATCACTCATCTTTCGAGGATTGTTTCAATTCAGCCATACTGGAGGGTTTTCAAGCATGAATACCACGGCATCTCAATCAAATTTAAGACCAGTCCTTGACCAGGCTGCTCGATTACCCAAGTGTGCTTGGACTTAAGGTGCTTAAATTGATGGCCAGACATTTTTGTTCAAGATTTTCTGGAGGACCGCAGAATTCATGGTTTCATCAATTATATATATATATTTAAATGGACGCATATACGTCCAAGAGACTAAGATGGAGCCTAAAACTAAGATGGCTGCCAAAGAACAACACTGCTGGATATCAGTGACTTATTTGGCTTTTGCAATGTTTGTACCCTTTGATGTATTTTTATTCGTGCTACAATGTAAGCAGATATTCTTTAAAAGGCATCCATGTAACAGCTTAACTCATCTTCTTTGATGACGTTGCAACACTGTGTGTGGAAGAGAGGATTTTTTCTATAATGGCATGATTTTATTTGTCAAGGATTGATGCCGTTGGTCTGAACATAAATTTATCTGAATACTCTAAGCATTCTTTCCTCTCTGTAACAGTGCGATTATTCACCACTATAGTTAAAGCTGCCTTTTGATTCACTGATACTCTCATCATCTTTGCTAATAATAATGATACACCATTTGCATAAAGGAAATTAAACAGGTTGCATTTGCATACATTAAACATTTAAATGTATGCATATAATATGTTTGCTCATTTCAGAAAACTAGGCAAGATAATAGTAAGACTAAAACAGGAAATAGAAGCAGCACAAATCCACAGTAAATATTGGCCTTCTTTATCTGCCATCCCCTCAGACAGGAGGCAGTATCATTTTTCTGCAAAGAGCCCCCTGTTCTTGAGGACTAGATCAGGCCTTGCTTTATTAAATTATCTCCCTTGCTCCGCAAATACAATTTCCTGCATAAATCACTGGAATGATCCTTTAGACTGTCAGGTCCAAGACAGCGTTTTTCTATCCTATCTGCTTCAGACCAGGATATGCAAATCCCCACCACTCTGCATTGGATTACCATTGAAATGCTTTAACTGTGGGCATTTGGCCTCAAATCCTTTGCTTGCCCCAATATTATCATCCATACCTTTATAAACATGGCACTAAACATAAAGCCAAAACCAAGTTGATAATCCATTGCCTAAAAAAGAGCAAGTCAATTTATCTACGGTAGAAACACTGACCCCAAAACCTTGACCTCGTGAACATTACAATGAGGGAGGATTCAGTTTGCACACTAGATACCTCCTAAGTGTAGGACCAGGAAGAGGTAGTAGTGATCTCCATGTTTTGACTGAATTCAATTCCATTTGAAATGGACTGAGCACAGAAATCTTAAGAAAAATCTTAATGTAAGACTTCAATACTGAAATACATAACTGATTCGGCATTGTGGTTCTCCCTGCAGCTATCTAGCAGGGAGTGTAATTGTGAAGGATAAACATCTGTAGTACATTGGCTTAAATGAGAGCCAGCTTAGCTTGACTTAAGGTTGATCCCAGACAGCTGTTTGGGGAACAGCTATGTCCCGACCGCACTGGGGGTCTTGGTGGATGCCCTGAAAGGGGACCTCCAAAAATCCAAAGAGACAAAGGAATCTCCTAAACAATGTTTTTGCTGATACAATGGTTGTCCACAGGCAGGAAGGGGCAAAAGAGCACTGCCTATTCTGGGGCATGAATGACCAGTGAATTCCTCTCCAGTCGCCGAGCAGTAAGCACAGTGACCAGGAGTGACAAGCCTTCACACTGCTTTGTTGGTACGCTGTGGGCTTGACCAATATGTTCCTTCATTCTCTCCTTTCTCGCTTTTTGCTTCCTTCCTTCTTTATTTGAAAAAACAAAATGCAACTACATTTGTCTCTGTATGTGTACCTCACAATCCACCTATCAGTCTCACTGTTTCTACAAAAACCTACCGTCCCTTTTAAAAGTATTCACACCCTTGAGCTTTTTAACCCCAACTGTGGCTCTTAACTTCAGGCAAACATTATAAAGAAGAATTTAATAAAAATGCTAGCTTTAGCAGTTTTTCCTAGGTGTTTTCATGCAATATATCCCTAACCTTTCTGCAAAGAATGACATTAATATTGTAAGGAATATTATTTTTCATGAAATACTTATTTTGTCAATAGGTTGAAAACTATGTGCTTTTTGATGCCATTTTCTATACAAATTGAATGTTCCATTGAAGAAAATTAAAAAATATAGCTATTTTGTCTTAATGGAGGATAATGGAGCTTTTCAGCTCTAAATAAATGTTGTTTATCTGGACTTAGGGCAAAAATGGCTCTTGTAAAGGTTGCTGAGCCCTGATCTAAAGCCCTGTCCTGATGGAAGATGAACCTCTGCCCAAGTATTCTGCAACATATAACATGTTTTCTTGCAGAGTATTTAGCTCCATCCTCCCCACCCCATCAGCTCTGCCCAGCTTCCCTGTCCTTGTTGAAAAGATGCATCCCCAAGCCTGATGCTTCCACCATCGTGGTTCTTCCCGAGGATGATGTCTTCAGAGTGATGTTTATTGTTAGTTGCCCTCACTTAGCATTTTGTATGCAGGTCAGAGCAGCTTCTTCCAGAGATATGCTGTGTCCCCTGGATGGCTTGCAAACTGCAACCAGGACATCTTATGCCTTTTTTTGTTGTCTATGAAGGCCAGATTTGTGGCATGCATGACTAATAGTTCTGCCAACAGATTATCCCACGTGAGCTGTGGATCTTCCACTTCTACTTCACAATTATGCACTACATTGTGTTGGCCATTCACATAAAATCATAAGTTATGTTGAAGCTTGTAAACCACAAGCTTTGATTTAATCCCCTATTTGCAAAATGTGCAAAAGTTCAAGGGGTGTGAATGCTTTCTGCAGTGCATTGTGCATATAACACCTAACAACATGTAAGAGCCAGGCCACTGTGGGGCTTTACTAACACACAGTTGGAACACGTTTATTCCCCACACAAAGCTACCCATCAACAATTGAAAAGGGTGAATATAACATATGGGACACTTTCCAGGGTTCATTTAGGACAGGGAGTCAGGAGCTTCATTCCCCACTCACACAGTTCCTGTTTCTCATTCACAAACACAGCAGGCATGTCTGGTTCAATCAGACACTCACTGCATTCCAAACACAAAAATACGTCATCACCTCCCGAGGGAGGTGTTCAGTAGTCATCCGATACAGATGCCCGAGCCACCTCAACTTACTCCTCTCAATGTGGAGAAGCTGCGGCTCTCCTGAAAGCTCCTCCCGGATTGCCGAGCTCCTCACCCTTTCTCTAAGGGAGTGCCCGGCCACCCTGCAGAGGAAGCTCATTTCAGCCGCTTGTATTCGGGATCTCGTTCTTTCGGTCATGACCCAAAGTTCATCGTCATAGGTGAGGGTAGGAACATAGACAAGCCAGTAAATTCAGAGCTTTGCTTTTCAGCTCATCTCTCTCTTCACCTCTACGGACCAGCACCACGACCTCATTACAATTACTGCTTCATTACTACATAACAAATAACATAGTTAGGTAAAAATACCCATCTGTGATTACATACACACAGCTGGATGGAAAAGAAGAATTCATTTAGTGAATTAGGAGAAATGTGAAATCAGGGCGATGGAACTGCTGGAAATGGACCGAGTTGTATTTTTGAGTTTAAGCAGTATTAAAGAAGTTGGAGTTATTTCAGCTTGGCTCTTTTCTCATCTGCATTTAGCTGTTTTTGAGAAAAAAAGACATTGACAGGGAAAAAAAACAAAGACAGGTATGGAGCTTGGTCGGTGTGAATAGCTTATACTCCCTAATTGACAGGGTAAAGTCTGTGATAAAGCTCACTGAGCTTCAGCATCAGCACACCTGTGACAGCAGTGCTAAAGTGGCAGGGCTCATTAAAAACTTGACTCGGATCTTCAGCTGGAACCCTGTTGAGTCGCTTTAAAGAAACGTGCTCACTGGATTGATAGATAGCAAATACAGTAGAGGGAGAAAATTGGACTTGAAAAGGAATGTCTGTCTCTTCATTTTTTAAACCATTCCTCTTAATCTGCTTTCCTTTGTACTCCCATACAAAATGGCTTCTGTAGTTGTACATGGTTCCTTTGAAGGTGAGCTGTGATAGGCACCCACATATGTCTTCTTTCTAATTTGATGCCTGAGCACTGGCGTATCTCACTTATGTGTTTGTTGCCTCCTTTTGAAGCGAGGATACCTTCATTTCAGCTAAAGTAAACTCCATACATTTTTCATGTTCTTGTCCAAAAGACAAGGACTGCACTTTCCTTCGTCAAAAGGATAATTTGAAGTGTATTGTGTGAACTGTATTCTGCAGCTGATATCTTAACACAGTCTCAAGGCAGTTTGAGTCACAAAGCATGATTTATTGATTTTTATTCTCGGAAACAACTTCCTTTTCTCCTTTTATACAATCTTTAAACATTTTAGCATAAAATATACAATTTGTTTACATATGCAGATATGTTTTCCCAAGTTGATTTATAGACATAAAAATTATATTTTACTAAATAAAACATGTTAAATTGAGATTTATAATTTCATACATTTATTTGACAGAACAAATTAGTGCATAATTGTGAAGTGGAAGACCAATTAAAATATGATTTCTACATGTTTTACAAATAAAAATATTAAAGGATGTGCTGTTGTCTATGTTCTGCCTCCCAGAGGGAATAGTTTGCAGAAAAAAACTTTTATTGAAGTTACAGCCGCAAGTCTTTTGTGTTATTTCCCTACCAGCTTTGCACATCTAGAGACTGAAATTTCATCTTTGCAGAAAAACCCCATCGCAGTCAGATGAAATTAAACTTTTTAGGCCCATCCATCCTCCCATTAACTATGACCAGCTTCCATGTCCCTGCTGAAGAAAAGCATGTTGCTGCCAACACCATGTTTAACTAGGGGTTGGTTTGTTCATGGTGTCATCTTGTAACTCTTTTATTAAGACCAGAACTAACGGCTAATAGTTGTCCTGTTGACAGATTCTCCCGCGAGAGCTATTATTTTTTTTCTGTTCAGCGCTTTGATCAACATTAGTTGAATTGAGCTGGGTTGTGTAATGGATCTGTGCAGCTCCTCTAGAGTAACCATCAGCCTCTTGGTTACTTCTCTGAATAATGCTCTTCTTGCCCAGCCTATGAGATTAGGTGGACGTCCATGTCTTGGTTGGTTTGCAGTCGGTGTATCCTCTTTCCATGTTCAGATGATGGATTGAACAGAGCTCTGTGAGATGTTCAAAGCTTGGGAGATGGTTTTAGAATCTAACCCTGCTTTAAACTTCTCCCCAACTTTTTCCCTGACTTGTCTACTGTGCTCCTTGGTCGTCATGATGTTGTTTGTTCACTAACATTCTCTAACAAACCTCTGATGCCAGAAACAGAACCCTTACTCTCAATTTTTAGATCAGTTTTCAGACCTTTTATCTGATTTAGTGTTAAATACAGATAAAGTTATTATAGCGGGGGATTTTAACATTCATGTTGACACTGAAAGTGATAGCTTAAATATAGCCATTAATGCTATCATAGACTCAATTGGCTTTGCTCAAAACATTAACAACCTACCCACCTTTGTCTTCATTCTCTGGACCTTGTGCTGACATATGGCATTGAGTGTAAAGACATAACAATATTCTTTCATAACCCTGTCCTGGCTGACCATTTTTTAATAACCTTTGAGTTTAATTTAACCAAATACTCCACACCCGAAAGAAAATTTCATTATAGTAGATCATTATCAGACAATGCTGTAACAACCTTTAAAGAATCTGTTACACTTTTAATTTCCTCGTTATCACAGAAAAACACAGTGGAGGGCAATAATTTTGTTTCTTCTCCTTCACAAATTCATTCTCTTGTTCATAGTGTTACTTCATTGCGTGGTGCATTAGACAATGCAGCCCCCTTGAAAAAGAAGGTAATTATTCATAGGAGGCTAGCTCCCTGGTTTAATTCAGAGCTGCGTTCTTTAAAGCACAATGTTAGAAAATTGGAGAGAAAATGGCACTCTTCACACCTAGAGGATTCCTACTTAATCTGGAAAAATAGCCTACTGTTGTATAAAAAGACACTTCACCAAGCTGGAACAGCTTATTTCTCAATATTAATAGAAGTGACCAAGAATAATCCTAGGTTTCTCATTAGTGCAGTTGCTAAACTTACACAGAGTCATAGCTCTGTTGAGCCATCCATTCCCTTAGCTCTCAGCAGTCATGACTTTATTGGATTCTTCTTAAATAAAATTGATTCTATTAAAAATAAAATCTTTGACATACTCCCGAAGATGATTACTTCATCCTCAGCAAGTGAGATAACATTGGAAGTAACTGTAGAACCTGATCTGTGTTTGGACCGCTTTGATCCTGTGGAGCTTCCTGAGTTATCAGAAATATTAGCTTAATCTAAACCTTCAACTTGTATGTTAGACCCAATCCCAACCAAATTATTTAAGGAAGTGTTCCCTCTGATTACCAGCCCCATTTAGGTATGATTAACCTATCCTTAGTAAATGGATATGTAGCACAGGCTTTTAAGGTAGCTGTAATTAAACCTTTACTTAAGAAACCTTCACTTGATTGAGATGACTTGAAAAACTACAGACCTATATCCAATCTTCCATTCTTATCTAAAATTCTTGAGAAAATAGTTGCTAATCAAATGTGTGAACATTTACACAGCAATGACCTGTTTGAAGAGTTTCAGTCAGGTTTCAGAGCTCATCATAGCACTGAAACAGCTCTGCTGAAAGTCACTAATGATATTCTTATGGCCTCAGATAATGGACTTGTGTCTGTACTGGTTCTGTTAGATCTCAGTGCTGCATTTAATACAGTCGATCATAATATTCTCTTAGAAAGGCTGGAATATGCTGTAGGGATCAGGGGAACAGCACTAGGCTGGTTTAAATCTTATCTGTCTGACAGATTCCAGTTTGTTCATGTAAATGATAAATCATCTTTAAACTCCAGGGTTAATTGTGTAGTACCACAGGGTTCAGTACTTGGGCCAATTCTCTTTACTATATATATGCTTCCAATAGGTAAAATTATCAGGCAGCATTGGATAAATTTTCACTGTTACGCTGATGATACTCAGCTTTACTTATCCATAAATCCTGATGAGCCCAACCAGTTAGATAGACTACAAACATGTCTTGAAGACATAAAAACTTGGATGACTTAAATTTTCTGCTTCTAAATTCAGACAAGACAGAAGTTGTCGTCTTTGGACCGGAGTCTTTAAAAAAGAAACTGCTTAGTCAATCACTTAACCTGGATGGCATTAAATTGACCTCCGGTAATAATGTAAAAAACCTTGGTGTTATTTTTGACCAGGACATATCATTTGAATCCCATATTAAACAGGTTTCTAGGATTTCCTTCTTTCACCTCCGGAACATTGCCAAAATAGAAATATCCTGTCGAGGAGTGACGCTAAAAAACTAGTCCATGCATTTGTTACTTCAAGGCTGGACTATTGTAATTCTTTAATATCAGGATGTCCACAAAAGGCAGTGAAAAGCCTTCAGTTGATTCAAAATGCTGCAGCAAGAGTTCTGATGAAAATTAAAAAGAGAGATCATATTTCTCCTATTTTAGCTTCCCTTCATTGCCTCCCTGTTAAATCCAGAATAGAATTTAAAATTATCCTCCTCACATATAAAGCCCTTAATGATCTAGCTCCATCATACATCAGAGATCTGATTGTTCCATATGTTCCTAACAGAGCACTTCGTTCTCAGACTGCAGGTTTACTGGTGGTTCCTAGTGTCTCTAGAAGTAGAATGGGAGGCAGATCCTTTAGTTATCAGGCTCCTCTCCTGTGGAACCAGCTCCCAGTTTTAGTTTGTGAGGCAGACACCCTGTCTACTTTTAACGCTAGGCTTCAAACTTTCCTTTTTGACAAAGCTTATAGTTAGAGTGGCTTAGGTTATCCTGAGCTATCTCTGTAGTTACGCTGCCATAGGCTTAGGCTGCTGGACGACATAATGACCACTTTCACTCTCTTCACTACATTCTCATAATACTCTCCAATTTTGCATTATTTACTGTTATTTCAGCTTTTAACTTTATGTTCTCTCTTTTCTCTTCCTAGAAGCTACACCCGGCCTGACTGTGTCTACCTGTGACACCTTTCTGGAGAGGGGCATCGTCCAAGCTTCTGGTGGCAACAACTTAATGCTCACCTTCTACTGATCATATACTTGGCCCTGTCTTTCAGTGTTTAACCCTATCTCTCTTCTACTGGCTGAGCTTTTAATGTGACTAACTCTATGTGCTCTCTTTCATACTCTAACCTTGAAAACTGGCTCAGAGTTTATCTGTTCTTTCTTCCTAGATGAAATGACTAAAGGAGCTACATCCATTAACATTTACTTTTCCTTCCCATAGAAAGTACTCCTGGATCAGTGCTTCTGTGTTCTTTTGTGTCTCTGCTCTGTTCTCTCAAAACCCCAGTCGGTTGTGGCACATGGATGCTCACACTGAGCCTGGTTCGGCTGGAGGTTTCTTCTGGTTAAAAGGGAGTTTTCCCTCTCCATCCACTGTCGCTACATGCATGCTCAGTATGAGGGATTGCTGCAAGAGCAACGCCAGTGTCTGTCCACTGTCTCTACATGCTCATCCAGGAGGAGTGACTGCTACAAGTCACCAACTCAATGCAATTTGCTGGGTTTCCTTAGATAGAAAAACTTTTTATCCAATTTAAGTAAATAACGGAATCTGACTGTACTGTTCAATGATAAGTCATTAATTGGAATGCATGTGCCTGACTTGAAATCTATATGATTCGATTGAATTGACTTAGCCCATTTTAATGTTACCCACCTTTCACACAATGCAACAGGAAACAACACTCTCCAACTATTTTTACTTCTGCCTTCCTCCCTCCCTGTTGGATGGAGTAAGGGCGAGTCAGGTTTAACCTAAACCGGCTCAGTTATGGTTGAGGTGCAAACACGCCCTCCATTTCTGCTACCTGTGCGACCCCTTCTCTTTTCCAATGGTTATAATCAGTCTGACAGAGAGGGACCTCCAATCCTTGTGGTTTTTAGTATAACAATGTCCTCCAGTAGACTCTACATGGACACACTTTATCAGTGTATTATTTTACTTAGTACCCCTAAACATAGCCCATTCTAAAATGTCCAAACACTCAGTAGTTTAATCTAACCTCCCTAACAACCCTATACCATTATAAACCCTTTGTGAAGTGCCTTGAAACGACATGTGTTGTGAACTGGCGCTATATAAATAAATAAAACTGAATTGAACATCAGTGTTTATACCAAGAACACACAGGTGGACTCTGTTTACAGTTAGGTGTCTTCTAAAGGTAACTGGTTGCACCGGATTTTATTCGAGGTTATCAGAATAAAGGGGACTGAATACAAATGTATGTTACACCTTTTCTATTTTTATTTGTAAATATTTCTAAAAACCTCTTTATTTTACTTCCAGGTTGTGCACTGCTTAGTTTTGATCTATTGCACAAACTCCTCTTAAACTACATAAATGTTTTTGGATGTAACACGGGAAAAAGTAATAAAGTAAATACTTTTGCAAGGCACCGAACATTTATAAAGAGTAAAAAAAAAAAATTAGAGGAAGTGTTAGGTGCCTCATGGGACTAATTTTGTAGCTTAAGGTTTTAAAGCTAGTACTAATTGTAGTAAGGGCCCATATTCAGAAATCCATGTGAGGATTCACTTGCCCTTAATTTAAATACCTAAGATACTTGGGACAGCACAAAACCAAAGAGATGATGGAACTTGGTATTTAAGAAGTGAATATGTAAGAATGTTAAATCCAACTTTAGAAAAGATGCTGGCATCAAATAAGTACTTTTTTCACATTCCTTATATATTTATTTTTTGTTTAAATGTGTCGTATCTGACAGAGTAGCACTCAGAGTTGTTGTCTGAGTGCCAAGAAGAAGACCAGCAGATTTACTTTCACAAGGGGAGCATTATGGCTAAAGCTATAATGCTCTGCTTGATATACAGGTCCTTCTCAAAATATTAGCATATTGTGATAAAATTCATTATTTTCCATAATGTCATGATGAAAATTTAACATTCATATATTTTAGATTCATTGCACACTAACTGAAATATTTCAGGTCTTTTATTGTCTTAATACGGATGATTTTGGCATACAGCTCATGAAAACCAAAAATTCCTTCCTCACAAAATTAGCATATAATTAAAAGGGTCTCTAAACGAGCTATGAACCTAATCATCTGAATCAACGAGTTAACTCTAAACACCTGCAAAAGATTCCTGAGGCCTTTAAAACTCCCAGCCTGGTTCATCACTCAAAACCCCAATCATGGGTAAGACTGCCGACCTGACTGCTGTCCAGAAGGCCACTATTGACACCCTCAAGCAAGAGGGTAAGACACAGAAAGACATTTCTGAACAAATAGGCTGTTCCCAGAGTGCTGTATCAAGGCACCTCAGTGGGAAGTCTGTGGGAAGGAAAAAGTGTGGCAGAAAACGCTGCACAACGAGAAGAGGTGACCGGACCCTGAGGAAGATTGTGGAGAAGGGCCGATTCCAGACCTTGGGGGACCTGCGGAAGCAGTGGACTGAGTCTGGAGTAGAAACATCCAGAGCCACCATGCACAGGCATGTACAGGAAATGGGCTACAGGTGCCGCATTCCCCAGGTCAAGCCACTTTTGAACCAGAAACAGCGGCAGAAGCGCCTGACCTGGGCTACAGAGAAGCAGCACTGGACTGTTGCTCAGTGGTCCAAAGTACTTTTTTCAGATGAAAGCAAATTCTACATGTCATTCGGAAATCAAGGTGCCAGAGTCTGGAGGAAGACTGGGGAGAAGGAAATGCCAAAATGCCAGAAGTCCAGTGTCAAGTACCCACAGTCAGTGATGGTCTGGGGTGCCGTGTCAGCTGCTGGTGTTGGTCCACTGTGTTTTATCAAGGGTAGGGTCAATGCAGCTAGCTATCAGGAGATTTTGGAGTACTTCATGCTTCCATCTGCTGAAAAGCTTTATGGAGATGAAGATTTCATTTTTCAGCACGACCTGGCACCTGCTCACAGTGCCAAAACCACTGGTAAATGGTTTACTGACCATGGTACCACTGTGCTCAATTGGCCTGCCAACTCTCCTGACCTGAACCCCATAGAGAATCGGTGGGATATTGTGAAGAGAACGTTGAGAGACTCAAGACCCAACACTCTGGATGAGCTAAAGGCCGCTATCGAAGCATCCTGGGCCTCCATAAGACCTCAGCAGTGCCACAGGCTGATTGCTTCCACGCCGCATTGAAGCAGTCATTTCTGCCAAAGGATTCCCGACCAAGTATTGAGTGCATAACTGTACATGATTATTTGAAGGTTGACGTTTTTTGTATTAAAAACACTTTTCTTTTATTGGTCGGATGAAATATGCTAATTTTGTGAGATCGGAATTTTGGGTTTTCATGAGCTGTATGCCACAATCATCCGTATTAAGACAATAAAAGACCTGAAATAGTTCAGTTAGTGTGCAATGAATCTAAAATATATGAATGTTAAATTTTCATCATGACATTATGGAAAATAATGAGCTTTATCACAATATGCTAATATTTTGAGAAGGACCTGTACAGTACAGACCAAAGGTTTGGACACACCTTCTCATTCAAAGAGTTTTCTTTATTTTCATCACTATGAATATTGTAGCTTCACAATGAAGGCATCAAAACTATGAATTAACACATGTGGAATTATATACTGAACAAAAATTTGTGAAACAACTGAAAATATGTCTTATATTCTAGGTTCTTCAAAGTAGCCAACTTTTTGCTTTGATTACTGCTCCGCACACTCTTGGCATTCTGTTGATGAGCTTCAAGAGGTAGTCACCTCTTATATATTTCTGAAGGAGTATTCAGTTCATCCCAGTTAACCGATTAATTATACAATATGGGATGGAGAAGAATACATTTTTAGAATATCAACAAATTAAATCTATAATAAAAAAACTAATTTTAGCTCAATAACGCTGGGTTACAAATGCCGTCAAGTGTACTAGAGTTCCTTAATCTCAAACCCCCCAAATTACTGTCTAAAATATACAGGACACTGTATATTAAAATATACATTCATCTAAAATAGATGAATTGAAATCCCTTCCTTTACAATTAAATGGGAGGTGGATTTATCAGTCAACTTTGACCAAGCATTCTTGTCTCAGATATGTTTAAGAACTTTTAAATTGGCTAGTAAACCCAGTTTACTATTAATACAATATAAAATCCTTCATAGAGTACACTATACAGGTCAACGGATGTTCAGCATTAGTTTTGCTTACAGTGCACAGGCGCAGTTTGCTTGCTGAGAAACTTAGGTGATGTCACCACGGAGAAAAATTAAATTCACATTGTTTTCACTGCCTTATGTATCGCTACGAAAACTGTCCTCATGTGTTTGAAAACTAAAAATGTTCTTAGTATTAACCAGTATAGAAACCTTTTGGTGGATTACATAAATCTGGAGACAACATCTGCCTCCACATCAGATTAATCTGTCTGGGCTCCAAAGGTCCCCCATTCCCAATAGGTGATGGGGGACCTTTGGCTTCATTCTGTGGGGCGTTGTTGCTGATACCCAAACCCAGACACCCCCTGGGCATGGCGCCCCTGGACTGGGGTCCTGGCTGAGCCTGGGGGTATGTTGTCATGGTTTTAGGCCAGTGCATGTGCTGGCGGCTGGCCCTGTCCCGGAAGTCCTTAGTGCATTGGTGGGCTTAGGGCCTCCTAAACTGGTAAGGAGGTACCATCTCACTGCAGGTGCTCTCGCCTTCAAGGACTGTATTCTACTGGTGGCGCAGATGGTTTGTGGGAGGGGGTGGGGTGAAGTCAATTGTTGGGACCGCAGAGTGGGTTACAACATTAAAGGCCAGTAAGAACATTTCTGGAACTTTCAAAATAAATCACATTAACCTTCTTCCAGTACAGCCAGGAACAAGAAGGGTAACAGCGGACTTCCCATGACGTCACTGTTTGAATAGAAACCCCGCGTTCCAACAAACAGACCTCTTCCACACAGGTCCCCAGCGGAGATGGAACAAGAGACAGTGCGCTAATGTCTGGTGCTGTCTGGTGGCAGGCAGGGTGCGGCGAGAGTTCTTCTGCATGGCTGGGTGTGGAGCTTGTGCTGTGTGGATGTCTCTTAATTGGCTTTTTGGGGATGGAGCTCTACTCTCCCTGTGCTCTGGGGTCCTTTGGGTGCCTGTGGCTCAGATCTCCTCCATGTCTGTCTTAGAGTCCAGGGGGCAGGTCTGTGGCTCCTCACACTTGCTATTGCATATTTTTATGGAGAAAAATTATATACATAAGTGCGCTAACACTTACACCCACAGGTGTTTGAATTCAGGTGTTAACAGATACACAGATGTTCTATATTGAGCACCAAATACATCTTGCATTTATTAGTACTGTGCACTTTTCGATAACAATGCTGTTGTATATGTTTCAGGAGGTGTAGAAGCAGTCTTCTATGGTCTTGTATTCCTTTCACCCTTATTTCTCTCTATTTTTTCTCCTTCTCTCCCTTTTTCCATTTTGCCAGACCTCTCTCTCTTTCTTGCTTCTTTTTGTCCTTTCCATTTCCATCTTCGTGTCCATTGCAATTGAAATAATCCCAAAGCAGTTTCTAATGAAGTTTTATAAATATATATATATATATCAAGTAGAGAATCACAGTGTTAGCCCCACTATGCTCCACTTGTGAAATGCTCCACTTGGTAAATCTGCTGGGCTGCTTCTTGGCGCTCAGACAACAATTCTGAGTGCTAGTCTGCCGCACAGGACACGTTAAAGGAAAAACAAAAGAGTAAGTACTTTTACTCTCAGTTTATTCAGCAGGAGTGTGCTGGGGTATTTTGACTGTCCTTTGGAGGAAATTACACCTACAACTAAGAGTAATACATAAACATTGATAACATAAACACCAGCACATGCCTGATACACCTCTTAAAGGTGACCATTTATGTTGCTAATAGCTGCTGGAAAAAATGTATGTGTGCTTTAAGGAAATTATTTGTTCTGGCACATATCCAGAACAAATAATATAACAAGGTCAGTTTAAAATCTTTTGTTTATTTCTTTCTTTTTATTTGTTTTATGATCTAAACTTTTAAGTTGTGATTTGTAAGTATGGAAGCGAAGAGCACCCGTCCAACATAAATATCTTATGTGTTTTTTCTTAGGATTTTTTAACATTATATCTAGTTTTTTCATTATAACGAGATGTTTGCCAAAGTAAAAAGGCTTAATTCCTTTTTAACTTTAAAAATAACTATGGTTTAAAATAGGTGGTTATTTTCTCCCTTCAGGTTAATCTTTCAGTATATCTGTGTTTCAGACCAGTTAATGCTTGTTTTTGCTTCTACAGCGCCTTCAGTGGCTACACTTGCTGCAGGCTGATACATTTGGGTACTACTTATAGTTTACAAAATTCCTCTTACATTGTTTATGAAAAATTTCCCCTCATTATATCAGAAAAGGTCAGAGCAATCATGCTGAAAAGTTCATTAGTTTGATGAAATGATGAAATCTCAACAAAACCTTATTGTCGGCAATATCGGCAATAATCATGTTATAAGCATTATTCAGTATCATGTCATGAAAAATAAGGTAATTCAGGACTTGAGACTTGTTTCTGTAGTTGAAAGCAAAGAAATGAAACATTTTTTAAATTAGTAATGGGATCAAAATGAGCTGCTGCATTCTGCATCGTTGCTTCCTTAAATGTCAAGTTTACACTGAAATAGAAAATACGGATCTACAATGTCTGCTAAATTTAATTTTAAATTAATTTGGATTAGGTTCTCACAGATTCTGACGTGTCCAACATGCTTTGTAACACTGTCTCCTGTTGGTCTCTTCAGGTCATGTTATTATTAATAACAGTCCTTAAACACATATTTCACACTATCATACTGATTTATTCCTAGCTGATATTTTAAAGGTCATATGTTACATGAAGTATGAATCTCGATAAAATTTAAAAATTTTCTTTTGTAAACAGGGCCAAAACAGGCAATTTTCTACAAACTGCTTGAAAAGCGGAGTTTGAATTTTGCTCCCGAACTCTTGAAGGAGGTGGAGTGATGAGTGACGTAATTGTTGCCAAAAAACACAGCCTTCAGTGCCTAAACCTGACAATGAGTCATAATAAAAAGAGGGAAAAAAAATGGTTATTCGCACACACACGGTGGCACAGCAGGTGGGGTTAGAGTGGCAACTTGTCCATTCTGGAAAAGTCCCTAACAGATGTTCAGTTCAGGGACGTCGACCTGCCTTGTTCATTACCAAAAAAGACTCAGCTTCTCAAACATGACTGCAATGAGGGTTACGGCTCATTTAGTAACTGGACAGTGGGAGCCTGGTGCGGATGTATGCACATGGAACAGGTAAAAGCAGAGCGGCATGACCCAGGCTGAAGTTAGCGATAAACCCCAAATGGTGACTCAGCACTGCATTTTACCCATAATTATTGATTTATCCAGCATGACATGAGGTGAAGGTTTTACTTTAATGAGCATGGTCTCAACCTGGCTCCACGACAAGTTGAGACAGGTTCAAACTGGTACGGCTGGATGGTTTTTATGTTTACCTCTGAAGAAAAATCGGACTCTGTGTCAGACACGGACATGCTAGCATCTGGATTGTTTCTCCAAAGTGACGTCACATAGCAACAGCCGTGTACCTTAGCAACATGAATTCTAATTATCAGCTCTGCCTTAGGGCTTGGTTTAGCAGCACGAAAGTTGTAGTTTTTTTTATATTTTTTCATTACTGTTGTGAATAATCTCACTCAAAATATCGATTAAACATTGTATTAATGCAAAATAAGCAAAATGTACAATTTTAAGTTTTTTTTTTCCTTCATATGAGCTTTAAAGACTTTTTGAATCTTTGAATTATCCTAAATAAGTTATACTTGCAACAGCCACCACTGTCTACATGCCAAACAAATACGCAATTATTGAATTTATATGGAGGTATGTGCAATCAGGAGAAAATATGGAGCAGCTGAGGCTGAAGGAAATCAGGTAGCCTGAGGGAGGGAGACTAATGGAGCCACGAATGGAGCTTAACAAATAGGTTAAGTCTAACAGAGATCTAAAAGAGACCAAAAACCTAAACAGAAATAAACAAACTAATAAAGCATCACTTTTCTAACACAATGGTCACAGGAAAATGAACTAAATTAGGTAAGACCTTAAGAACATAATAAAAAAACAAAGCAAGGATTAAAACACAAGAAAAAACAAAACCCCAAACATCTCAAAATCCGACAGGCATATTCTGCACAGCAGATGACAGGCAGCCGGTGCTGGTTCAGATAAATTATCCTAGCCCATACAACAGAAGATCTTTGGTTTGATTCCATGTCAGAACAGATTGGTATGAAGGTTGAGATACATACTAAATTACCCGAAATAAAGTTAAAGATATGTTCCCTTATACATCTAATATCAATTCTCATCAATACATGTCTTGTCTTAGGGTTTTCTGTTGGTTCTGGTATGACTCTAAAAAGAAAGTTCAGGGACATTTGTTTTTATTTCATAATTGCATTATTTGTTTTAAATAAAAAAAATTTCACATCTCTGGGAAATTATTCTTTTATAACATTATGCCTTTTACAAGAGGTATCTGAATGCACAAACTGTCTAAAAACACTTATCTGACCTTCCAAGCAAGATGACTTCTGTTTTGTTTTTATTAAGATGAAGGACATTTGTGTTTGTCCAGGATATGTTGTCATTGAGAAAATGCAAAAGTGTTTCCCTGTTTTGTCTTTACAGGTAAATAAATTTAAATATCTACACAGCAGCAGAAGGGTGAATCATACCTTTTACAAATCAAACACAAATTCAGCAAAATCTTTCTAGGCATCAAAAATACATTGCTGTGTTGGCTAAGAAAAACTAATGGAGACATGAAGTTTACCAGACTCACCACGAACAATACTGCGTGTCTATGTAGTGCCTCTGCTTAAATAGTTACATTTACATGCAAGTATTAAATGAGGCCAGTTGTGTCGGCCAGTTGAGTAACTTTAGAGGTTGAAGAGCTTATTTCATGTCTGCTCAGGTTCTTGCTGTAACCTTTTTTGCTGCATGTCTCAGCCCTCTCTCTACTCACTATGTTGACACTCTCCCACTGGAAACAAGGCCATTAGTGCCAAAACAGACATATCTTGTAGTTCTTTAGTGTAATAAAGCAAAAAAGCGAGAACGCTTGGTGGCAGTACTGACTCTCATTCTGTGGGTTATTCTGGCTTTTCTTTTTGATGCCTGTTGCCTTCATCTCTGCTGCCTGTCTCACCCATGTCACTGCTGGTATTGCCGCAGGCATTCTCACAGCTTTGCAGGTAGAAGGGGCAGCAGCACGAAAAAGGGTTATATTTTTGAAACACCTTGATGCTCCTGCCTTGAGGGACATTTTTATTCTCCAGTGATTAGTCATAATGCTCAATCCATAACTACACTGCTCAAAAAAATAAAGGGAACACTCAAATAACACATTCTAGATCTGAATGAATGAAATATTCTCATTGAATACTTTGTTCTGTACAAAGTTGAACATGCTGACAACAAAATCACACAAAACTTATCAATGGAAATCAAATGTATTAACCAATGGAGGCCTGGATTTGGAGTCACACAAAATTAAAGTGGAAAAACACACTAGAGGCTGATCCAACTTTGATGTAATGTCCTTAAAAGAAGTCAAAATGAGGCTCAGTATTGTGTGTGGCCTCCACGTGCCTGTATGACCTCCCTACAACGCCTGGGCATGCTCCTGATGAGACGGCGGATGGTCTCCTGAGGGATCTCCACCCACACCTGGACTAAAGCATCCGCCAACTTCTGGACAGTTTGTGGTGCAACGTGACGTTGGTAGATGGAGCGAGACATGATGTCCCAGATGTGATCAATCGGATTCAGGTCTGGGGAACGGGCGGGCCAGTCCATAGCTTCAATGTCTTCATCTTGCAGGAACAGCTGACACACTCCAGCCACATGAGGTCTTGCATTGTCCTGCATTAGGAGGAACCCAGGGCCAACCGCACCAGCATATGGTCTCACAAGGGGTCTGAGGATCTCATCTCGGTATCTTATGGCAGTCAGGCTACCTCTGGCCAGCACATGGAAAGAAATGCCACCCCACACCTTTACTGACCCACTGCCAAAACGGTCATGCTGAAGGATGTTGCAGGCAGCAGATCTCTCTCCACGGTGTCTCCAGACTCTGTCATGTCTGTCACATGTTCTCAGTGTGAACCTGCTTTCATCTGTGAAGAACACAGAGCGCCAGTGGCGAATTTGCCAATCCTGGTGTTCTCTGGCAAATGCCAAGCGTCCTGCACGGTGTTGGGCTGTGAGCACAACCCCCATTTGTGGACGTCGGGCTCTCATACCATCCTCATGGAGTCGGTTTCTAACCGTTTGTGCAGACACATGCACATTTGTGGCCTGCTGGAGGTCATTTTGCAGGGCTCTGGCAGTGCTCCTCCTGTTCCTCCTTGCACAAAGGTGGAGGTAGTGGTCCTGCTGCTGGGTTGTTGCCCTCCTACGGCCTCCTCCACATCTCCTGATGTACTGGCCTGTCTCCTGGTAGCGCCTCTAGGCTCTGGACACTACGCTGACAGACACAGCCAACCTTCTTGCCACAGCTCGCATTGATGTGCCATCCTGGATGAGCTGCACTACCTGAACCACTTGTGTGGGTTGTAGAGTCCGTCTCACTCGCTTCCATAACTTTATTAGCCTCCATTACAAGTTTCTTAAAGCTGCCTCTGAGCTCCTCTTCAGATATCATGCCATGCATTCGAACAATGTTGTTAGCCATCCGGGAGAATAATCTCTTTGCAGATGTTCTTTTTGTTTTAAGCTGCTCCAGTAGCTTTGAGTCAGCCATTTTGATTTCCAACAGGGTTTCTGCTTCAATCCTTCACCGGTTTTTCACTGTTAAGTGGTTCCCACTTTTTTGGGCTTACACTGCACGTTTCCCCCTATTGAAGCAAGCTGCCTTTTCAAGTGGGGGAAATCGGCAGTGTAAGCCCAAAAAAGTGGGAAACACTTGACAGCAAGTCTGAAAGCACCACCAACATTCAAAAGTGACCAAAACATCAGCCAGAAAGCATAGGTACTGAGAAGTGGTCTGTGGTCCCCACCTGCAGAACCACTCCTTTATTGAGTGTGTCTTGCTAATCGCCAAAGATTTCCCCCTGTTGTCTATTCCATTTGCACAACTGCGTGTGAAATTGATTGTCAATCAGTGTTGCTTCCTACGTGGACAGTTTGAGACAGTTTGATTTCACAGAAGTTTGATGTACTTGGAGTTATATTGTGTTGTTTAAGTGTTCCTTTTATTTTTTTGAGCAGTGTATTTAATTATCTGTTTTCAGTCCTCATGTAAGCTGTTTGGCAGTGTGTGTTTGACTGATTGACAAAAGCAATTACTTAGATACTTTATGTCTTCATTAAAATAAAATTGTAAAATGTCATCTAAATCAAAGTTTTTTAGACATATTTTCAGCTACGGTTTTAAAAATGTCGGTAATGTGTAAAAATGTAGATTGTTGATATATATCAGAATACAAAATTGAGATTTGGCATCTCCCCTATTGGATAGAATTAGGCACATATAGTGTAAAGTACTGTTAATATGATTTTTAAGGGATTTTATAGCAGACCAGCACAAAGCATCAATCAAACAAGTAGTGCATAAATATCAAGTGAAATGAAAATGTTAAATGGTTTCCAAATTTTTTTACATAGGACAATCTGATGCCTGTGATGTCTATTTGTACCCTCTGAATTAATACTTTGCACCATCTGTCCCAACTGGAGGCTTGATGTTTTCAAGCCATCATTTCTGTTGATTACTTCACATAAAAGCTCAGACATGATATTTAATTTTAGAACGGTCGGTTTCAATGGTGCAAGGAGCGCAAATCTTGGGCTGTGGACAATGTGAAACATGTATTGTTCTCTGATGAGTCCACCTTTAATGTTTTCCCCTCATCCGGGAGAGTTACGGTGTGGAGAAGCCCCACAGAAGCGTACCACAAAGACTGTTGCATGCCCAGAGTGAAGCATGGGGGTGGATCAGTGATGGTTTGGGCTGCCATATCATGGCATTCCCTTGGCCCACTGCTTGTGCTAGATGGGCGCGTCACTGCCAAGGACTACCGAACCATTCTTGAGGACCATGTGCATCCAATGGTTCAAACATTGTATCCTGAAGGCGGTGCCGTGTATCAGGATGACAATGCACCAATACACACAGCAAGACTGGTGAAAGATTGGTTTGATGAACACGAAAGTGAAGTTGAACATCTCCCATGGCCTGCACAGTCACCAGATCTAAATATTATTGAGCCACTTTGGGGTGTTTTGGAGGAGCGAGTCAGGAAACGTTTTCCTCCACCAGTATCACGTAGTGACCTGGCCACTATCCTGCAAGAAGAATGTCTTAAAATCCCTCTGACCACTGTGCAGGACTTGTATATGTCATTCCCA
Source organism: Girardinichthys multiradiatus (assembly GCF_021462225.1). Taxonomy (NCBI): domain Eukaryota; kingdom Metazoa; phylum Chordata; class Actinopteri; order Cyprinodontiformes; family Goodeidae; genus Girardinichthys; species Girardinichthys multiradiatus. The sequence continues at coordinate 4,859,302 of NC_061811.1, forward strand.
AGATGAATTGACGCTGTATTGGTGGCAAAAGGAGGCTTTACACCATATTAATAAATTATTGTGGTCTAAAACCAGGTGTTTCAGTTTCATTGTCCAACCCCTGTATCTCTCTCTCTCTCTCTCTCTCTCTCTCTCTCTCTCTCTCTATATATATATATATATATATATATATATATATATATATATATATATATATATATATATATATATATATATATATATATATATATATATATATATATATATATATATATATATATATATATATATATATATATATATATATATATATATATTTTACCGGTCAAAAAAGAACGCTTTCTTATTTAATGGTTTTCTGTATGTTTATAACTATTTACATTGTATGTAGATTCTCAATGAAGGTGAATGCACACATATGCAGTTATGTAGCAAACGAAAAATTTTAAAATAACTTTAAATATGTCATATTTTATAATCCTTAAAGTAGCCGCCCTTTGCTGTAATGACTGAAATATGAACCTTTGGCCGTCTCTCAATTAAACTCTGGGAAGTTATTTCAAGACTCTTTCAGGTGACCACCTCATGAAGCTCATGGAGAGAATGCCAAGAGAGCACAGTAGTCATCAAAGCAAAGTGTGGCTATTTTGTAACAACCTAAAATATAAAAATGTTTAGAGTTATTTCACACTTTTTGTTACTACAAAATTCCATGTGTGTTCATTCACAGGTTTGTTGTCTCTGGTGAGAATCTACAATTTAAATAGTCATGAAAATAAAGAGACCCATATTTATTTATATATATATATATATATATATATATATATATATATATATATATATATATATACATTTTATTAATTGCCTGTTTCCACTTGTATTTTATTGACGAAACTTTGCTGCCATCACCCTATTTTCTAGCTTTCTCCACGGATTTGAGTCAGGACTCTAGCTGTACTCATCCAAAATGTTAATTTTAGTTTCAGTCTAAATGAAGATGTTAGTATAATTAAAAGGTAACTTTAAACCAAAATCTGCCACAGGTATGAATCATTTTGGGCTTAATAAATTACTAAATTGTTTTAAAAAAAATAAATTCATGTTTCATGAAAACACGCAGTATGTGTGACAATGAAACTGCTGCTCTTAGAGATTTTGCAGTAGGGCCCAAATGGAAGTTGATGGTGTGAAATGTAATCTGGTACACCTTATGGATGCTGTGATGAGAAACGTTGAAGTAGATTATGACACAAAACATAATTCATGTGATAAAAAGGGAAGTATTGCATATATAGAGCAGATTATTGGACTGAAGGCACATACCTTCAGGCCATGAATATTTCAACTACCTTGTGTAAGAGATAATAAGAACCAACTTAATGGTTTATGAATCACATCTGATTTATGGTTATTAACCATGGGTGAATTATAGTAGTGCTGTACTGATAGACAGGGTATTTCAGGATAGGGCTCATATGACTGAAATGATTTACCTGGAACCCTATATTGACAAGAGAACAAAAATGATTGGTGCTGTGTAGACCAAGTTCCAAAAAAACCTATCTGAAAAGTACATTCTTGTTGTTTTATTATCTAACTATCTTTTTATTCATTAAAAAAATAACTTTTTCCATCTTAGAAGTAGCTTCAAGCCAATAATCCGTTCTTAGATATTTTTCGTTATGGGTGCTAGAAATATAAAAGACTAGAAGGAGGAAAAAAGGGGGGTTTTATCCAAGGGGGGTGACACCATACCCATCCTGCACACGCCTCCGAGCAACCATATTCCCTTGTCGACGCCCCCCCCCAGCTACTCAGCATCACCCTTAAAGAAGAAGCATCAATAAAAGAACTGTGGTGCAGACCAGAGAAGGCATGAGCCGATTTTCAACAGGATTTCAGGAGAAGGCATAAAGAGGGCAGAAATCTTTTCTTTTGTCTGCTGTTCAAATGGGTCTGATGAGCCTCAAGCTGCAGGCTCTGCTTTTCATAGAGGTCCTGATCTCTTGTGAGAATTGATTTCCATCATTTCAGGGGAGCTGTAAAGACACAGAAATATTGCTGCCTGGGAGACAAAGATAAGGACCAAATGAAGTAAGGCTAACTTACTGGCTGGAAAAAAAAATAAAAATAATGCAATAAAATAAAATAAAACAACAAAAATGTCCAGGAGGGGGCTCTTAGGGGTGATGAAAAAAACAAAGCAAATATAGAAAAAAAACTGAAGTTGTCTTGTTCATTGTCAAATTTTTGATTAGTTTTCAGAGAGCAGTAAGCCATGTCCTGTTGTTACGTCTTCTCTGTGCCAGGCATTTCATCTGATTATGAGTACTTTGCAATCTGCGACAGCATGATTGATGCTCCACTTTCATGAGGGGAATTTTAACAGCACCTCTTCAGCGCTCAATGCGCACCCAATTATGCGTCTGAGCTGGTAACCTTGAATTTATGTCACCATGGCAACAAAACCCCTGGTCATGCATTATGGATTATCATTGAAATTCTGCACCCCTACCTAACATAATGAGAGCCCAGGACTTAATCAAATCAGCCCATTCTGTGTGACACAAAGTGAAGAAGGAGCTTGCATTGTATTGGAGCTGAGGCTGAGAGAAGCCAGCCAGGCAGGGAACCGAGCGAGCGGGCGGGTGGCAGACCGGGCTGTGATGGCCCCAGCAGCTGCAGGGCTGGGAGCCTGATAGATGGCTCCCATATACATCAGTGAGCATATAGACAGATGGCCCTCAATGCTTGGAATTTCCAACCCAGGAAGCAGCTGTTCAGCCTAACCTCTGCTGTCCGTCTCACCTTGTTGTCATGGAACATTGAGCAGGGAAGGAGAATGTGGATGGTGTCATGGAGTGTGGTGGAATCATGTGGGGCAGCAGGGTTGGAAGAGGAGAAAGGCTTTCAGTGTAGTCTGGAGGAGAGTTTACTGAATTTACATTAGGTAGCACTATCTCAGCCGGAGTCCCTGCTCACTAATTCATTTTCTTCTCTGATTCTGGATGGCACTCCAGTCTTGTTTTCTGGCACAAACAAAGGAGAAAACCTTGAATTATTTAGCTCCTCTCCAACTCTTCCTCTGTTTATCAAATGGATGACATAATTGTTGTAAATCACTGCACAAGATTAATGCAATCTTTTTTTCACCTCCGCCATTGCTTCTCCCCCTTTACTGCTGCAATCCCAGCCTGAGCTGTTGTATAAAATATTGATTGCTCTTGTATTTTTCTCTCAATGTATGTAAGCATTTTATTATCCAACAGGCACACTAACACTAACAGAGTACCTTCCCTTTTTTTTTTTACTCCCTGAAAAGACTTTTAATAGCTCAGCAGATTTGTTTTCTGCCCTCATCTGTTTCCTCGCATCATCCCTGTGGAGTACTGCGAAGCCCTTAGGATTTCAGCTAGGGAATAATGGGCCTAGCACACAGGAAATAAAGAAATAGTTTATTTTTACTAATGATTTAAATGTTTTTCAGTTGTGTTTGGGCTTTTAGTTCATATTGGTTTTGTTCATATCCACATCCAAAGTTGAGATAGCAATAAAACCTGAGAGAATGCAAGCAAGCAATTCGGCATTGCTAATCTGGTGTCCATCAGCCTATTTTTTAAGCAATTCTATACCCAAAATATGTTATATTTATGAGCCTTGCAGTAGTTGTGTGGCAGCAGTGAATGGAAGCAGCTGAAATTCAAACATTTCTCTACATAATCAGTCAGTCTTTAATTCGTGAATGTTTAACTACACAACATAAATTTAACTTTGGATATGTTATTCTGAGAACATGTCTGTTGTGCCTTTCAACCTCTAAAAGTCTGTCTAAAGTTTATAGCATAAAAAATCATTTCAGTCCAATGCTACACACGTGGTTTTTGGAATGGCAGTTAAATAGACAGTCAGCCTCTCCTTCATTTGACTCAGACACGAAATCTAAATACTGTACAGCAAATTAACATAGGTAATTATGTATGATGACCATTAGAGACAGCAGATTTTGATTTCATTTGATGTGCAGATGTTTTGTATTAATAGGGTGACAAGTCTGCCCTCTTTGTCTATTTTAATCTGTTATACTTTTCCCAACCTTTTTTGCTGCACAATAGATAAGACTGAAAGTAAGAGCGTTCACGCTATCCACACATCAGTTTGTTATACTCCTATTAGAAAGGCATTTTTTTTAAATAAAAAGAATGCCCCCAGAAACTGTTTCTTTAAATCAGAAAGTTGTAAAATTATAAAACTGTGGAAAGGCTAAATGTTTTTTATGTTTTAGTCTTTTAAGGTTTTCTGCCTGGCTCTAATTTAATGAAACTGGGCCAAATATAATAAAGCCTAACTCATTTGTGGTATTTATTTTTCTTTTGGTTCTTAAATTCATCCGTTCGTTATGTACTACATTGTACAAAATGTAAAAGCATATTTGTGGAGAAGGCAAAAATAAGCAAAAGCTTTTTTACACTAAGTAAAATTATTTTCACATTGAGCTAACATCTATAATATTCAAAACCCTTTTCAGTAATAATTAAATCAGTAAAACAAACCAATCAGACTTATGTTTTGTAACTTTGTTTTTGCTACAACCTAATGTGACAGAAACATTTAACCAAACTGACATGATTTCTTAAATACCTTTTCTTCTCATCACGTTATAATGATGGCAATTTTGGGAATGCTCAACTGTTACTAAAATATCTGAGGATTTGAAGCTTTTTTGTGGAGCATAAAAAGCCAACTGCAAATGTCTGAGATGTTATAGACACAAGAGTAAAAAGTGGCCTTTATAAGCATCAGAATACTAACTAATTTAGCATTCTGTGAGAAGGAAAAATGTAATTTAAAGTAACAGTTAGCATTTATGCAAATGAAATGGAAATCCAGAACTTCATTCACAAGCAATGTTTGCTGCAGCAGTCCAATGTATCTGTGTATTTTCAATAAACATAACAAGGTAATAAATGTCATTTTCTCTGAGTGAATCACAAGTCAAAGTGTCATCCAAAATGTATCTGTGATGTGCTTGACGAAGCCTGCTCATCCCCCTGTAATGACACCTCAGCCTCTCTCATGTGTTATGCATCATATCTTGTTACCATCTTCGTCACAGCACGGCTGTCATCATGTGTCTTCTCAGGTTCCTTCCGGAAGCCATGCATTGGCTAAGGGATACATGACAGAGTGGGTGGGGGACTTGCGTTATTGGATGCCTCTTCAGCTCCTCAAACTCCAGAAGATGTCATTCCCATCTATATTTGCTGAGGCCACCTTTTCCTCCTTCCAAGACTATCTCATTACAAAGCAGAAAGGTGACAGAGGAATCAGTGAAGGACTGTAGGTGTGAGTGCAGGTTTTTATGAGAATATATATTTGATGATAGGATGGTATCTACTGTGTCATGCCAATTAAGTTAATAGAAAATACCTTTGTATTATTGTTTTACCAAATGTGATACATATCCAAATATACTGACCTTGACTTAAACCTGACATAAAACTTTATGCCACACGAATAACCTCCTTATCTATTTTCACTGAAAGACAAACAGCAGTATACTTTGCACTTGCTATTTGTGTATGGCCATGCAAAGTTTTTGTTTAGAACTTTAAACTTAAAAAAAGGAAAATGTGGGTATTTTTGAAATGGACATATATATTTCAGGTGTGCTCCAAAACTTGGGATCCCATCACATATTTTTAAATCATTTTACCACTTCACACTTTTGTATACCTGCTTTTCTTTTCAATGATGTAGGCAGACATGATGCCGAAGGAAAATAATGCTCTGGCCTCTCCTTATTACGCATTCACACTGTATGAAATCCAGTCTAATCACCATAAAGCAGGCTGTCACGGATTGTTTGAACATTTTAAATGAGTGCTAGCTCTCACAAACCATGTATACTTCACATGTGGACCACTGTTACAAAATCAATGCAACTGTGATCCAAAAAGCACAGCAATACCCTTGTAATAACGCTACTTAATCTTATGCTACACTACACTGCCTGCAATGATGAAGACTTTCCCTGGGGCATAAAGTGAAAGTGAAGCTTGACCTACTTTCGGATTAATTTGGTTAATAATTATCTGCCCACTTGGGGCACTCATAGAGCACTGAAATCTCATTTCCGGATGGTAATGTCGTGGCAAAAAACACTATCCTTTTAGTTCCACACCCTTGATCCCGATCAGCTTGTCCAATTCAGATTAGCAATGCATCAAAAGTGACACACCTTGGTTTGAACCAGCACAATTAAGACATTGAATATGCTGGTGTAAACTATCATACAATGCACAGTGGAAAAGCATTTAAGAGGGCTTGACCCCATTTCCATACCAGCAGTTATAGCAGATAGTATTACATCATAAAATTAACTGAAAAACTATGGCTCAGCCTTGCCTTTGAAATCGAGGAAACGGTAATAACAGAATACAAATTAGAAAAAGATGCAGCAATTTTAAGATGATATATATATATGATACACATTTTCTTTCAATTAAACTAGGCAATAGTTTCAAAGACTGGATAAATAAAGGATTAACTACTTATTTTGAGATACTAAAGGAATGTATTCTACTTAGTTTTGAAAAAGTAAAGAATATTCTCCAGAAGCACAGGACTTTTCACACAATCTGTAGATGAGACCCTTTGTTAGTAATAACATGAAACCAGTACCACAAAAATATTTCTCCCAAATTCCCTCCATTTGCTTATGTTTAGACCTCTATTAACAATAACCATCATACTTCGCAAAATAGGATCAGTTCAACAGCTGCTTTAGGCTTAGCTACATCCCTGAAAAGCTGTATAAATACAAATGAGAGATTCCTAAAGTCAAGATGTCAATCTGGATCCAGAACAAACAAGTCAATCTGGACCCAGTCCACACCTGTGCTCTCAACCAGCATGCGTGTGGTAGAGACTTGACTACAGTGAAACCTTCTTAGTAATTACAACGTTCAAAGCAACGCGCTTAGTTTAGTTCACACATGATGAATTGGAATCACAAAGAAAACACATCATGAGCCAAATTATTAACAAAGCATAGCAAAACAGAGAGGAAGTGAGCGAACGTTAGCCTAGTAGTCCTCAGCTCAGCATCTCCCTCAAACATCTTTAACAGAGTGAGAAGCACATTTACTGAAGAACTTTTGTAACTGTTTTTGCTGAGTCAGAGTCCTTAAGAAATATATGAAAAGGTTATGTATGTTTTAGCTGAAGTTTTGGAACATAGCAGCCCTTAGGTCAATGCAGCATTAGGTCAATGCAGAGGAGGACCCATGCTGTAGCAGAGGAGGAAGCCCAGAAACTCCAGAGAGAGAGATAGAAAAGCTCATTCTGAACATGATTATTGTTGAGTGAGTTTGTGAGAACACAATTAAAATGCTGCCGTAGACCTTTGAATAAAACGGTACATTTTAAGTTTGTATCTGAAGAACTTTCTTACAAAAAGGATTATTTCTTTATCTTCATATGAGACTCACGTGCCGTTAAACAAAAGACAAATAGATAACTGACAGGTAGATTCATAGGAACTTTACAAATCACTAAATTGATCCCAATAAATTAAGATTACTTCTCAATTACAAATAGATCATTTTTAAATTTATATGATGTGTTCTCTCTGTGAAACAAAAAATTCTGAAAAATGAAAAATAAACAAAATGATTTTTGGAAAAACATTTAAATGAATTTATTTGAGGGCTAGACTGTAGCTAGGGGACAGTTGGTAGCACTGTTCCGTTGCAGCAAGAAGGTCCTGGGTTCAACTCCCAGCCTGGGGTCTTTCTGCATGGAGTTTGCATGTTCTCCCCGTACATGGGTGGGTTCTCTCCAGGCACTCTGGCTTCCTCCAACAGTCCAAGAATATGACAGTTAGGTTAATTGATTTCTCTCAATTGCCCTTAGGTATAAATGGGTGTGTGCTGGTTGTTTGTCCTTAGTGTCTCCGTGTTGCCGTGTGATGGACTGGTGACCTGTCCAGGGTGTACCCTGCCTCTCGCCTGTAGACCACTGGAGATAGGCATCAACTCCCCTGTACAGAAGAAGCGGGTATAGAAAATGGATGTAATTTCTGGGGTCTTTTTGAGTTGTTTAGAGCTCAGTTTATTTTATTTCTTCTTGTGTGTTAAGAAAGTCCCTTCATTTGTTAAAGTTAAACAAGTTTGAGTGGACATTTCTTATAAAATTAAAGTGGCAGTTTGTAATCTGATTAGATTAATGTTATATTTAAAATTAGCAATGACCATAAAATTTGTATTTTATGGTCAGAAACAAACAATAATAGAGATAACGGGCCATTTGTTTTGGTTTTTTTGCTCATCAGATGTTGTTCCAAACTTTTGACCTTATGTAGAAATCAGATTCTTATTCTGATTCTTTATTTAAAAAGGGACTGTGCATATTAATAAACATTAACATGTAAATATGCAAGATTGCAGCCATGGCTAATGTTCATCCTTAGTCCCTTGACTGACATGAATGCCAGTCACATTTGGACTGTCAGGATCTGGGTTTGTGTTTGTGTGCTTGATACATGTGCTCATTCTCAGGTGGTGCTGGAGCTCTCAGGTGTGCTGGGTGACAGGTGCGACTTATTCCATTGATTGCCAGGAGGAGTACTTAAGCAGGAGGCTGCCAGCACTTCAATGCGAGAATGTTTTGCCACAGTGGTATAAACTCTAGCCACACTCCAAGTTATGCTTCGTACTCCGACCCCGTTTAACTTTGTTTTTTGCTCCTCTGCAGATTTAAAAAGCCTAAGCTTTGGATCCATGTCACTGAGTTTTCTGGACTACGTTTCTGAAAGTTACTCTGGATGATCAAGCCTGTCTTTGTTCTGAGGATTCCTATCCTGTGATCTACCTTCGTTTGGATTCACATCAAGCTGGCAGCTTCCTGTCCTCTTCGTCTCCTGAGCCAAGCCACAAGCGTACCCTGTCCACCCTCCAACGTAAACCACCGCACATCGAACTTGTTTACTGTAACCTGAGCTCCACAGAACAGCACCAAGTGAACTCTCTACGGATATACCTGCTTAAGACCTGGATCCTGAATCTCATTCCCCCTGGCGACCTGACCATCATAACTCAGTAAGCCGATCTCTGTATCAAAATAACTATTTGCACTTCGTTTCGTTTTTTTCCCTCCGTTGCCCGTACTCATCCATTCTCTTCACTTCTCTCCTTACAGTGAGATATTTCCTCCGTTCCTGACTATATGTTCAATAAACAATCTTTATTTTACTTCCTCCTCCTGAGTGTTCTCTGTGTGTGGGTCCGAGCTATTTCGAACATAATGACATGGACCTTTGTTCATGAAGTTTGGGAAACAGACTGTGAGACATAACTGGATTCTCCCTAGAAATAATACACCAGGTGAAACATTATGTAATGACAACTCAGAGTACATATTACAAACACTAACAATAATGTAAGAAACAATCAGTTAATTCTGCCTCTATGGTGTAAACTTGGACAAAACATGCAGACATGAATTAACAAGCTAACTCCTGAAAACCTTAATTTCCCCCTTGATATGACCCAGCCCTACAGTTTACATCTTGTAATAAGCACTTCGCTATTTGATGCAGCCATGTATAACGAGGACTACACTGCCTCGTGAAAACCCATAACAAAGCTGGTTTATTTAGACCAACCCAGTTTAGGGGGCGAAGCCTAATACTTATTAATGCATATTTGTTCTGCTGCCAAATATTAAACGTTTATCTTGGCTTTCCAACTAGATTTGTACAATCAAGGTGAAAATAGCATTCCTCTGTAACATGACATAAGCATTATGTTTTTGCTTCTTTTACTTTTGTCCGTTATCTTGTTTTCAATGCATGGGCATCATGGAGAAACAGAAACGTACTCAACAGATCTCACAATGCTGAAAAACTACCTTTTGCACAACAACTTAATTAATCATTGACACTGAAGCTATATGGAAGCAAACTAATGACTGTGCCTCTTTTATAACCTTCCTTAGACAGCTATACCATTGGGTTACATGAAAAGTTACACTAGTGCAGTCCCCACTGGATCATTTGCATAGAATTAATGAACCATGCATATGCAAATGAGCATCTTAAACAATGTTGATTAGTGTCTATGCATTCACAGGCCAACACTCACACTTGTCTGACATGCCACTTATGCACATAATTTGCATCACAGTAAAGGGCAGCTTGTTGTGTCTCTAATGTTGCCTCATGATGGCTGATGGCAGTGGTGAAAAGTGCTTATTTTTCCTCTTGGTTGTTTTACAGGGATCTGTAATCTTTCCCATGAGTTGTGGCTGTGCATCTTATATAACGTCAACATAATAAGCTGTGTGGTGCATCAAAATTTGCTTTTGTTCATTTAAAACAAAAAAAACAGCAAAATCTGAGCAGTCTCACACAAGTTTTAAACACTTTTCTTTGTTCAGTGGCTTTAGTCCTGTATATAAGACATAAGTCAACATTTTCATACCAATGGAAGATGAATAAGAATAGAGATCTTTAGAGTCCTACAGAGGCCTTTCAGAACAGTTCTCTTATGACCATTTTTCATTGGCTTGTTTTAGCCGGCGCGGCTCCACTCCACTCGGTTTCACTGTACTCAGTACAGTACCAGTTGCTTTTCCACTCCCCCACTGACAGCTAAAGTTCTGCCGGCTGAAGCCCCGCCTCCAGCCATCAGTCTAGTGTGCTATGCTGCTATTGCTATTATTAAATACTAAGAATGTTTGTATTATTGTATGTCATCACCTTCCTAAATTAATGGCCTAAGTCATTTTTTCAAGCTTTTCAGGAAACACCAAAAACTTCACAAAATATATATAATATTTATTAACAATTTCACTCAAATAGGTAATAACAACAGTGTTGACATACCCCTTTTTTATGGTTCTTTTATTGAGCACATATGTTTCTCAATTAGATCATATAATGTGAAAAATTAAAAGAAAAACAGTTGATGAAGTAATCTTTAAAAAGAAAGAAAAGAGTTGACAAAAAAACAAATACTTGTTATGGCCACAGGTTCTGGAGCTTTTCCAGTCTTTGCTAAATGCTAGCTTCATGAATGTAGCTACTTTATGGATAGAAATGCTGACTGAAAGACAGAATTAAAATACTAAATATCGATGTAATATTCAATGCCTAGCTTATATTGTGGTAATCCTTATCACTCACCAATAGGGGATGAGCCCTGAATTATATAAATAGCTTCAGTGCTGAGTAGATTTAGGCTTTTCCTGAAGCTGTGGCCATTTTGAAAAGCCTGTAAAACTGTCACACTCTTGACATAGGCCATGGAATTGCATGACTTCCTCAATTGAAGATTTAGACAATTTTACAATAGGTGGCTAGCATCATGAGGAGATGATATAGGCAAAAAAAAAACAAAAAACAATGTTGACAAAACAATTATCCGGAACTCAGCCCAGCCGGAATTTAAGACTCAGGGGTTCTAATATGAAGGGGTGGGGGGGCAGGAGAAGAGAAAAGGAGAGGAAAGATGCTTCTGTCTGGACTGGTGAAGCTCCAAAGTTTGACTGAAAAAGTTAACATTTTGGGCTTTATGACAAAGTTTTTGTCTTATCCATGGCAAAAACAAAGATAAGAATGTTAAAGCACAAAACAGCAGACTTTGGACCGCAGTGAAGTTAGTTTTAGGTTGGATATTAGATATTCGTGCTCTGCAGATTCAGCGGTCTTGTCTTTCTGTTTGATCTGATGCAGGCAGTCTGATTATGGGTAGCTGCTCTCTGCTTGCTTACTTAAGGGCCGTCAATACATTTCCGAACCAAACACGCTGTTTCATAGTGGTATTGTTTTGTGTATTTTGAAGGAAATGTTTGGGCGTCTGAACAGCTGATTTTATGTGTGATCAGCTGATTTCGGATGCTATTAAATATAGCACCTTGTCTGCATGTAATTCAGAAATCTGATTTGTTTTTGTTTTTCTTTTCTTTCAGCCTTCAGGCATGGTTTATGATTTGTAAATAGTAAAATTATATTTTAGTTGGACCTAATCTGGATCCAGACTGGTTGGAGTCTCATGAACTATTCCCTGCACTACCTCATAGAAAACTTTCTCATCTCTCCTGGTCCTCTGGCCAATCAGTGAACAGCAGTCTGTTCACGTCACATGTAGTCTTTTTTTCCCCTGAGTAACTAAGTTAGTAAGTAAACGTTATTTCTATAGCGCTTTTCACAGACTCAGAGTCACAAAGTGCTTCATAGTTATCAAATCATACAATATAAAACATTAAAATGGAACAATACAAGGTGGCAACATTGGGTCAGTTAGGGTTTTAAGGAGCTTTTTGAACACATCTACTGAGTCCAGAGAGTGCACCTCGAGAGAAAGTTCAGTCCAGAGTTGAGGAGCAGTTGCTTTAAAAGAACGATCACCCCTTGTTTTAAAAAAGGTTCATGGAACCATTAACAGGTTCTTTCCAGATGACCTCAGATGACCTCAGACTACGAGTCAAGCTGTAAGGCTTAATTAGGTCACAAATGCAGGGAGGAGCCTGTCCATGTAGGGCTTGAAAAGTTAGCACTAAAATTTTAAACTGAATACAATACCTAACAGGGAGCCAATGGAGAGATTTTAACACAGGTGTGATGTGAGCCCTCCTGTTGGTTCTGGTCAAAAGTCATGCAGCTGAATTTTGAACTAACTGCAGACGAGCCACCTCTTTCTTGTTAAGACAGGAAAATAGACAGTTTCAATAGTCCAACCGTGAGGATACAAATGCATGAGTTATCATTTCAAGCTCATCTCTGGACTCCACGGATCTTAACTTGGTGATGTTACGCAGATGAAAGAAGCAGTTCTTAACCAGCTGCTTAACATGGTGATCCAGCGAGATGGCCTCATCAACAATAACCCCAAGATTCCTACATTTTTTTTCAATCAAGAGGCTCAGATCACCTAAGTGCTCTTTAGTGGAAGGGATACCACTATTAGGGGCTATGATAAGGGTCTCACTTTTCTCTGAGTTCAGTTGTAGACTATTATTGCCTAACCACTGCTTTACTTGGCAGTTGATAAGGGAGCTTAGCTTGTGAGCCTCAGACAACTTGAATGAACAGTACAATTGGAGCTTATCCGCAAACAAATGGTATGAAACCTAGCTGAACAGTTGAATTATCTGACCAAGAGGAAGAACAACAAAAACAGGAGGGATCCAAGGACAGAACCGTGAGACATGCCACACAGTATTTTGCCAGGCTCTGACAAGATGTGGTTAGCCGACACACTGAAGCTCATGATAGTTAAATATGACAAACAACTGAAGTACTGCTCCTGACATTTCAATCAGATTCCACAACCTTCCCTGACCCTCAAGTGTCAGACACATTCTTACACTGTTGTGTTTCTATCTAATACCATAAAGGTTTTCAGTGTCTTAGAAAAGATCACAGATTGTTTTAGATGCAGACTCATTTTTACTAACATGCGTTTCTGTTTCTGTTTCTGGAAGATGAAATAAACCAAATGATTTATCACAAATCAAGTCTATAATAAGTCTTTGATCAGAAAGTGCAGGTTTAGGTATTTAATAAATAACTTTTAGAGTTTTTTTTAATGATTTTAGTTTTTTATTTATGTAATGTGGGCAATGGGCTACTAAACATTGCTTTAATGGGCTAGCTGGTGGGTAACAGTTCAGAAGCCAAGGAGAAGTGTGTTAAACTACAACCCTGGTGTTTCCTCGTCTGGACCCTGGATTGTTACCATTTTGGATGACTAGTAAAATCACGACATTCCTCTAAAGAGGAGCTGCTTCATCAACATTGTAATGGATGCTGTCTCTCCATATCAGACCATGTTTTTCATAAAAATGTTAATCCCATATCATGTTGTATTACTTTGCCACAAAACACCTTTTTGGACATTAAGCTAAATGGCCAATTTTACTTATCACTGTTACTGTTAATATGAATCTATAAAATCAAAAGCAGTTTTATAATGAATGGGATCACAAGGTTTTTATGCAACCTCTATGTTTATTTGTGCTGGCCTTAATCAAAAACTGTATCAGAATCAATATACTCGTTAATTTTTTCTTCTGTATTTTATTTGATGTCTGTAGCCTGACACAAAATTGTAGTGAATGCTCAGGGGATGTTTACCCCATTTAGATTTCATAGAACTTGGTGTCTCCATTGATTAATGTGTGCCTAACCTACGTTTTCATCAGTGGAGGCGGAGTTGGTGTGTGTCTGTGTGTGTTTGTGTGTGCTTGTGTCAGAACAGAGACTGGTTGGGGGTGATATTTTAGGTTCGAGTGATTGAAACCTTCATACCTGCATGTGGAGGTAATGACCCTGAATACGAGCAGTGACAAGCCTGAAATTTCATGCATTGAAAGAGCATCAGGGCATGCATAAAGCTGGCTCAGTCATTTGCTATCATTAATCTTTACTTTTATGGCAGCAAATATGTTATCAGAAGGTGTGTCCTGAGGATGTTACTTCAGATGGTCTGCCTTCATTGACCAATTGATTGGATAAGTTGGAAAAATAGAAGGTAAAAGGCCAAAGTGATCAGAATCTTGTCTCTGGTTGTTTCTCAAGATGACCATAAACAAAGTTCTAGCTCATTCTCATTGAAAGAATTTGGGACATATCAAAGCATTTGTGCATGTCATACCCAAGCAACCACTGCCCTAGTCCCAGTTGCTAGTCACAGCTGTTAAATTAAGTGACACATATAGACAGAAAGTGATACATTTCAAACCTTTATTTTCATTTGAGATTAAAAAAAAACACTCTACCATTAAGGATCAATAGGAATGTTTTCAATAAAGAAGTGTGGGCCTACTGAAAAGTGTGTCTATGTCCAAGTATTGAGATCTGCATTCAGTACTTGGTTGGGTCTCCTTTTGCATGAATTGCTGCATCAATGATTTTCAATGATTTTCTAACTTATAGAGATGCACCTGTATGCCAACAGGATTCCTATATTAACTAGACATGTAGATTTTTAGGTCAGCAATCAATTTTGATGGACTTGAGTCAAAGCAATCAGTCTTCAAATTCAAATATCAACCTTACAATCATATCTGCTGTCAACCAGACACAACAGTTTCTGGATCCTCATCACGAATCATGGGTACAATGTAACATTTGCTATTTGCAACTTAAAGCAGCAAATCCCCTGGTAAAATCAACCGTGACCTTTAACAAGCAAAAAGAAAAATGGGAGACTGAGTTTATTAATGTACAAGTAAAGCATACCTATTTGTATAGTGGCTCTGCTTGCACCATATCCATCTTTGTAACTCAGAAAACAACATGCCATTAGTCATACAAATATTCAGGAATGGAAAATTTCCAATTCATAAAACAGGCTTAATATATATACATGAATCTGTACCTTTAAGGGCAATGTTGTGTTTCCCACTGATTAGGGTCTGGCAGAGGAAACATTTTTCTCTGTCTGCAGTTAGACTAATGTAAACAGGAATGGTATTTGTAAAGCATCACAAGATGGTGTTAAGATTTAGAGAGGTGTGAAGAAAGACTATTGCAACAAAATGCATGTTTTAGACATAATTTGTCTACAGATGCTGTCACCTATATATAGTTGGGTATTTGGGACCTGCTGCTTCCATATGTAAAGCAGCCTTAAGTTTATTTGTGACTCTCAACAACGGAGGTTTGGGGGATTTTGAAGAGATTAGGATAATCTTTGTTGTATGAAAAATCATGTATGGCTTGTTATGGAGGTGAGACACCTGAGTTAAGCCTAGGTTAGTGTTGGTATATGCAACAAAAATTGCCATTTCATTGCTTTCATTTTAAAGATATTAACATAAGTTTAAAGGAAAACCAAGTCCCTTAACATTACCCAACTGCTTTTTGTTCTATTTGTCCTGATTTGTGCTCTCTGCAAAACACGATTAATGTAGTTGTTGACAGTGGCATTTGGCAGAACAGGTCACAAGACAAGACAGTAAGCTTTGTCAGGGACACCACATACAGGTAATTTAAAAATGCAAATGTCTGGGACTGGCAATCATTCATATTAAATGACAGGAGCTGTATAAATGAAAATGTGATGTGTGATAAATGTTTCAATGATACTTTTTGTGTTGACCCGCTTTTCAGTCACTGAAATCCAAGTCAGACTTTTTTTATTCTATATTATCTATCTATCTATCTATCTATCTATCTATCTATCTATCTATCTATCTATCTATCTATCTATCTATCTATCTATCTATCTATCTATCTATCTATCTATCTATCTATCTATCTATCTATCTATCTATCTATCTATCTATCTATCTATCTATCTATCTATCTATCTATCTATCTATCTATCTATCTATCTATCTATCTATCTATCTATCTATCTATCTATCTATCTATCTATCTATCTATCTATCTATCTATCTATATTATATTTTATATATGTAAATTGTCAAGTGATAATGTCAATTAATGTCAGTAATGGAAAGACCAACATTGCATTTATGGAAATTAAAGTGAAACACTTTGTAAACCATGGTCTCTATTAATGGGTTTTATGCACTTTTATGGCAGACAGAAAATAGAGATCAGGTGAAAACATGTAGGTCATTATGGATCTGGACTCCCAACCTCCCACTCTCCTTAGCCTCTTGTCTGTAGCTCTTGGTTGTAAATTAGAAGGATGGGTTTTGTGCGACAGTCACTGTTTATTGCTCTGTTTAAATTCAGCCACTATTTAAAATGAAAGTACCTTTAAAAAAAGAAGGCATTTAATATAAATGATCTGGCATTGATTGTGATTGATACACTGTGTAGAAACACCTTGGCTTCAAGGGCATCAAGAGATAAGCTATCATTTTCTTCCTCTTACGCATGAAGGGAAGAATGACAGAGGGTCCAATGTCATTTACAATAACACACTGCAACTCACAACCTGATAGGCAACAGTAAACATTATGTTTATATTCTGGAATGCTTTGGATGGATTAAAGCAGAAGAATCTCAGGTTTAGCAAAAATGGCACTGCGTGTTTTTGTGTAACATTAGACTAAAGGATACTTGGAATGAGAAGGTCACCTTCTTTTGCATATTTTGCTAAAGCAGCTGCAAGTTTTAGTCCCAGTAGTGTTTTACCTCATCTAATCTTTGCTGATATTTTGGTAAAAGGAGCCAATGTCACCCAGCTTTATAAACCTGCACTAAGCATAATAAGCCTTATGTTATGATTAATGAGATACCCAGGGCTTTATTTGTTATCTTACATATCTTATTGATTGTATTGTCTTTCATCTTTGCAGAGCTCCTCCTGTCTCTCTCAGACCTCTTTCACCAGATCATTCTCGCCTTCTAGCTGTCTCCTTTGCTCTCTCTCTCTCTCTCGCTCTCTCTCGCACTGTCTTCCTGTTTCATTCTCTCCCCTGGGTCCACTGGTCTCAGTCATGCAGTAGCTGTTGAAGGTTGAATAGTCATGGTATGCAAAGTGCGAGCTTGTATAACTACACTTCCATTACCTGTGGCATGTGTGCACTACGAAGTCATCTTAAATCAATGACCTGTTTATATCAAGCTTCTTAGAGCAGACATCCAGGATCACGTCTCATGCAGGTTCCCTTAACCATCATATTTACGAAAGACCTCAAAGGTTCTGATGCTTGATTACGCCTTCTACTATGAAAAGTATAACCCAACAGGCTGCAGGTTAACTAAAAGACAATCCCTCACACATACAAATAGATTTGAACAAAATTAGTGAATTGTTTGCTGACCTTGTCGGAATCCCAGGATGTGACCGTCTGCAGGAAGCAGAAGGTTCTGCCTTTTTCCCCATCACATCCTGCAGAGAGGCTACCTGCAGATTCCAAAACCTCATTTACTGAAGGTAAGCTGCTCTGTTTAAAGAAAGCACAGAGGATTGAAAGTGACAGGGCATAAACAGGAACTGTCAAACAATTAAACAGTGTAAACAGCACAAATGAGCCACTGATGAATCGGGCTGTCGGAAACCATTTGCTGGGCTAAGTCAAGTTGTTTGAAAGGTGCTTCTGTCCTTCTCACCACCAAGGAATGGTGCACTATGTCACAAAAGTTCTTATTTTATTGATGTTATAGTTAAAGAGCAAAATATTATGTTTAAGAGTCAGAAAACCTAAAAGTCTTGAAAGCTTCAAACCAAAATAAGCACAGTTGTCCTTTTCATTAGTTTTCAAAGGAAGACACATTGTCATGGATGTTGACATAGTGTCCATAACAACACCATCTTGCAGCATGTCACTGTTTCTAGCTGTGGACAGAAAATTCATTATGTTCTT
This sequence comes from Girardinichthys multiradiatus, assembly GCF_021462225.1. Lineage (NCBI taxonomy): Eukaryota > Metazoa > Chordata > Actinopteri > Cyprinodontiformes > Goodeidae > Girardinichthys > Girardinichthys multiradiatus. The sequence continues at coordinate 4,877,572 of NC_061811.1, forward strand.
TAAAAATATATATATTTTTAATACGTGTATGTCGAATGGATGTGTGGTCTCCTAGTGGCGTTACAGAAAAACAAAATTAAAGAAAACTAACATAAAGGTACATCTCCATTTTGCCAGTAGACATCTTGATGGTCCCCAAGACTTTTGGGAAAATGCTGTGGATTGAGAAGAGAAAAGCTGAACTTGTTGGAAGGTTTGGGTCCCATTTCATTTCACGTAAGAATAACACAGCATTTTCTGAAAAGGAACATCATACCAGCAGTAAAATATGGTGGTTGTAGTGTGATGGTCTGGGGCTGTTTTGCCTCCTCAGGATCTGAAAATCCTGCTGTGATAAATGTGACCATGGATTCTGCTGTCTACCAAAACTTCCTGAAGAAGAATGTCTGGTCATCTGCTTGTGACCTCAAGCTGAAGCGCACTTGGGTTCTGCAGCAGGACAGTGATCCAAAACTCAACAGCAAGTTAATCTCTAAATAGCTTAAAAAACACAAAACGAAGACTTCAGAGTGGCCTAATCAAAGTACTGAGCTTAATCTGATTTAGATGCTGTGGCATGACCTCAGAAAGATGGGTTATACATTAAAACCCTCGAATACGACTGAATTGCAACAATTCTGCAAAGATGTTAAGTGATGACAAATGGTGTCATTGAACTAACCTTTTGACTGCTACATTAAATAGTACAGATCACTAGTAAAACATGGGCTGATTGTGTGGAGAAAAGTGGGACTTCACTGCATGGCTCACTAAAGTGTTCTGGTGACACAGTTTGATGAAATGGGATGACTGACAGCCTTTGGCACCAGACAAGAACTCGAGTGTGTGGAACATCTAACATGCTAACAGGATTTTAAGTGTTTTGATTTACAGTTTGTGTCAAAACAAGTCATTCACTAAAGTGGTGAATTGCAAGCAGAACACCTTAGAGAGTGTTTAAATGCCCCCATGGAGGGCTGGTTTGTGAGTTACTCCACCTACCACATTAAGGGAACAATTCTCCTGATTTCTTCCTCCTCACCATAAAAATATAATATATAATCATCATATAACACTTCAATTTATAAACCTAAATTCAAGCTGTAAGGTGTAATCTTCACTTTCATCCTGGGTGGCCAGTATATTATCCACTAGTGCCCAAGTTCAGCATTAGAAGCAACAGAATCCATCTTCAGGAACTTCCGGTTGTTGTTTTTTTTTTTTTTAACACATGTTTACATATTTCTCAATTTTGGACATAGAAATGTAGATAACCATCATCAGCCAGTGTGAACAAAAATACAAATTAAAAGGTGTAAAAGTGATATGTTCCTTTTAAATCCTATGTAGGATAGTTTTTATAGCCCCAAATGGCTTCAGGGCTTGTAGATTGATTGTTAAAAAGCGGTATATATGCACAGATGTTCCAATCAGAAGACTGAAGGTTCTTCATGGCTGGCAGGGCCTGGGAATCTGAGAACATGCTATGTAAGCGCTATTACCAAAGCTATTAACCTCCACACTAGTATGCAAAGAAGTGTAAAATGAAACAGAATAAAAAAAACACACTTCTCATAAAAACATACACAAAATGCCCACAGCAAGCAATAGTGAGACAGCATGTGAAAACAGTGAGGTTAATGGAAAAGGATTCAAATGCAGGGGTTCATTGTGTATGCATGCCGGAATCAGTGGTGTGTGTTTAAAACAAATGCATGCTCCTTCATTCTGTGTCAGAGTCCCTTGACCAACAAACAACAGTCTGATAACAGTTGCTAATGCATGTGTCTATGGATGTCTTCAACATTCTGCTACTAATCTGCCTACCTTGAACCTGCAGGGCTGCTTGAACTTTACAAGCATCTTTATATTTAGCCTCTGCTGCGTATTGTTTTCCATGACTGAACATCTGATTTTCATTTTGTTTGATAATGAATCAGATATTTTCTGTGCCCCACTTTATACAAATTTGTTGTCAAAGAAGCAAAATGCTTTTAAAAAAGGACGTTATAAACTGAATTTGTTTATTTCGATCCAACCAGAGTTTGATCCATACTTTTTATGCTCAGTTTGGTTTTTAAAATCAGTGTTGATTTTGTCACACTTTGGTAAAGTCACACCAAGGTTTTCTAAAGATCTAACATGTTACAGTAACAAACTGAACATAAATAACTCGGAAACGTTTCAATTGAATGAAAAAGTGTCTCCAAAACTTTGACTGGTGATGTACATCCCCTCTTGAATAGGATAGTAACCAGAATCCTGATCCCCCTCCTATCTTTGTGAAGGGTTAAATCACAAAGCTATTCATTGGACTTGTCTTTGCCCCTCCATCTCTAGAGTGCATGCCCATGACACACCTAAGGAATCAGAGGCAGCCTTAATCACAGAGTCCTGTAACCAGGGTCAAAGAGAAGATCCTCTGTCTAAGCTGGCAGGCCAAGGCAGGACACAGATACGACTCTGCAGAAAGCACTTGGTGTTTCCTAATGGGTAGATGCTCACAAGTTCACAAACCATTGCAGTTTGTAGAAGCAAAGGAGCAAAGGGACAACACCCTCTATCCACCAACAGAGTTCCCAGAAAGATGGAGACAAATGTTGAGAGAAAGAGTTAATATCTGACATAGAAAAATAGAAGAACAATGTCGTGTTTGCTTGCAAAATTCTTAAGTGTGAATGCAGCTTGAGGGACATTGTGCAGAAGAGTAGGGTGGTTCTCTCATTGTACATTAGCAAAGACTAACGTCTTCCTGCTCCTCCCCTGAAGGATGCAGCAATGCACTTACAGTGTATGATGGAACACTAATTCAATAATTAATGGTGATAACCATCATCAGCAGCCCAAATCGATTCTTATCTTTGCCTGTGTTGAGCAATGCTACATTTTTAATGTTCTTGTCATTTTGATTAAAACCATGTCATTGCCTTTGTTCTCACTCATGAGTCAGAGTTCCAAGAAAGGGCACACTTTTCTGTACAGTTATCTAACTTAAGGTACTGTTACTTTAAATAAGGCTAAGTACTCAAGAGATGTAGTATACCATGTATACATGCATGGTGGAAAACTATTAATGAATTATGTTCCTTCATTAAATTCAAGTCATTTACATGAAATATGAACTACAAAAAGAATGGGATAGAGCATCTTACATCTGATCCCTCACAATTCCTGATGTGCCCTGGCAGCTGGTATTTTGAACATTTTGCTCTGCATTTCCCATGTAAAAACATCAATGATGATGCTTGACTAAAAGGATGACAACGAGGGACAGAGACAGTTGTAAATTTCACATTCTACAACACTGGCAACTTATTAATAGCTAACAGCTAAAAGATGTGAATTTCATAAGTCCATAAGTTCAAATCAGTTCATTTGCAAAGAACAAATTCTCAACAAATATTATGTTAGATCATGTACAAAAAGCAGCAATGTCACACGAAAGTCCCAAGCAAATATTATTATTAGGTTTTTTGTATTTTCAATTTTATTTTGTGTAAAAGTGGTGCACACATGGAAACACTGCTCTTGTAAAATTATTTTCTACGTCAGTCTGATGTTTTAATTTTGTGCTACAACCACTTTTTGAAGCTCCACACACTATCCAGTCCATCTCTGCGTTAGATTGACAAACCGAACAGCACTAATCATATATTGATGCAAATGTCCCCTGATGTGAGCAACCTGTTGACCCTTTTGTGTGAAACTGCAGCTGTCATGGCTGCATGACTTACTTATGACCTTTCAATATTGGGCACAGATATGCCAGGAGTAAACAGAAAAGTATCCCCATACTGTTCTTCTCAAAACAATCATGGTGGACAAACTCATGAGTAACAATAGTGTTAGCTACTATTTAATAATTGGACACTTTTTTCAGTTGGAAAAAACCCTTCAGTCCTCAATGACTATAGTAGACCTGTGGCCCTGACATCCCACATCATGAACGTCCTAGAAAGAGTCCTGTTGGCCCACCTGAGTAGTCAGCAGTACAGGAGCGCCACAGGGAACTGTACTCTCACCTGTACAGACTGTACAGAGCAAACTGTTCTTCGGGAAGCTTAGGACCTTCAGTGTTTGCAGCAAAATGCTGCATATCTTCTATAAGTCTGTTGTGGAGAGTGTGATCTCTTCTGCCATCATCTGCTGCGGTAGCAGCATCAGAGCCAGGGACTTAAAAAAGCTCAACAAGCTGATAAAAAAGGCTGGCTCTGTTCTGGGGACTCCTCTGTAACCTCTGGAGATCATTGTGGAAAGACGGATTCTTCATAAAATGAAGAACATTATGGAAAACCCTGAGCATCCTCTTCATGTTCTCCTTCAACAACATAGTGTCTTCAGTCAGAGGCATCTTCAGATCTGCTGTAAGACAGACCTTTACAGGAGATCCTTCCTGCCCAAAGCAATCAGCATCTACAACGATGAAAAGTGTTTTACCAAACAATTCAAATACTAAAAGCATTAAAAATACATTTCCAACGCCTAATTTCACCAAAATATAATGTTTAAAAATAAATAATAGATGTCGAGAATAATTCTAATCAACAAGGGCTGAAACAAAGAAGCAAGTTTGATCTTTATATGTTGGTTATAGTAAACACTGAGATGGACTTGCATAAACAAATAGCACCTTATTATTTTCCATCAAACAGTCTATGCCAGCTCTATCTCATCAGCGTGCCACCACTCCAAGGAGCAACCCCCAGCAATACTTTCTGAAACTGCTCTGTTCAGAAACAGGTCCAGTAGGTCAATCGTATGTAAGTCCGAAAATGTCTTAGAATGAAGCAGTCTAATGTTATAATCTTCACAAACAGTAAAAACTACAATTTTCCTTTTTGCACATGGTTTATAGTTCAAACTACTGCTACTGCAGCATCGGCTTTTATAAGCCATCCATATTCAAACCTGAATTTCTCTACAAGTTGCCAAGTTATATGATGGTGTGCCAGCTCCTGGATTATATTCCCTGACTCAATTTTTACCCCATTTCATATTCATAAACTCTCCACATGTCATTTTTGCACTCTTGTGTGAGATTCTGTGACAATGCAGCGCTCCTGTTTAGAGTGCCTTTTCATCCAAGCTCTAATTCCTAGCCTGAAATGATGGTTGAGTTAAATGTTCTGTTCCTAATGCACTGAAATAATGTTAAATTACAGATGGCTGGTTTTATTTGTGTGAATACATTTGTGAGCTTAATGGTTTGTAAAACATGTTTTTGTGAATATTTTGCAAACAGGAAGGGTTGCTTAAATATGTGTAAATTGCAAAATGCATTCACTAATAAATTAGGCAGCACTTAAACTACAAACAGTTACAAAAACTGGATATTTTACCTCTGTGAGTTGGGAAGTAATTCTGTTATCAGAAACCACTGAAGCTTTTTTTCTTCAGCAACAGATCTCACTTTGTTTCATACTCGAGCAAACATGAACTATGATCCAACTGCAATCACCTGCATCAATAAATACATATTTTCTATATAGGATAATGAGAGCAAATGTGTATCAAATCTGATCGCTGTGTCTGAAATTATATCTAGTCAAAGCAGATGGTAAAACACTGCCCACAATTAGACTGCACATGGTCAAGATCGGTCCATTTCTGGAAAATAAATCTGACATATTTTCCTGTTATCTGCCAGAATCTGACATTAATCTGGCAATGGAATAAAGCTCTTGGCTCAGCCCAGAGTGTCCGTGGTGGGGTGAGCTTCCTGTCGTTTTAGAAGGAACTCCATCAGAAACATCTTTCTTTACAAACAGATTGGGAGCTGCAGTGAGATACAAATTGTGTTTTGAAAACAATACTTTCACTTTGCTGATGAACAGTCTGACGGATTTGTTACATTAAACTATTTTACTGCACATACACTGGTTATAGAAGTTTACATACCCGTTATAATAATGCCAGTTTGTAGTAATAAAAAAAAAAAAAACATAAATGATTTCAAAGCCCTTTTCCATCTTTGATGTGAAACATATCCTTTATTACACACATAATAACCTTAACCTAAAACTTAACCTAAAACTTTGCTTAACCATCTTTGAATTGAATTACAGCATTCAGATGTGTTTGATGCACACCAGAACTTTAAGAGAATCTGATTAACTACAAATAACGTTTGCAGAGAGGTTACAAAGGATCAAAATGATCAAAATATATCAATCAGCATAAAAATAAAAAATATCATTTTATACATACCATGACACAGTGAAGACAGATAAATATTTGGGAAAGTAATAGTGACATTACTGAAACAGAACCAGTGCAGAACGTATAAAAACACAAACCAGAAACTGGTCAGAGAAGTTGCAGAGTATGACAGTAACACTGAAGGAGCTGCAGGAATTTCTGCCTGTTGTGCTCTGTGTGGTGACAGCCTCCTGTGTTCTCCATAAGTCTGGAATAAGAACAAAAAAGAAATACATTATTGTTTTCTTTAAAAAAAAAAAAACAGCACAACCATAGCAATGGTGAAGCCTGGTGGTGGCAACTTAATGCTCTGGGTTTATGTTTCTTCACATGGAACTCGCTTCCGCTTATCCGGGACCGGGTCGCGTGGGCAGCAGACTCAGCAGAGACACCCAGACGTCCCTTTCCCCAGACACCTCCTCCCAATCCTCCGGGTGGAGCCCAAGGCGTTCCCAGGCCAGCCGAGAGACATAGTCTCCTGGGCCGTCCCCTGGGCCTCCTCCTGGTGGGACGTGACTGGAACACCTCCGAAGGAAGGCGTCCAGGAGGCATCCGGTATAGATGCCCGAGCCACCTCAACTGGCTCCTCTCGATGTGGAGGAGCAGCGGCTCTACTCCGACCCCTCCCGGCCACCCTATGGAGGAAGCTCATTTCCGCAGCTTGTATCCGAGATCTCACTCTTTCGGTCATGACCCACAGTTCATGGCCATAGGTGAGGGTAGGAACGTAGACCGACCGGTAAATTGAGAGCTTTGCTTTTCAGCTCAGTTCTCTCTTCACCACAACGGACCGGCACAGGGCCCCCATTACTGCGGCAGCCGCACCGATCCGTCTGTCGATCTCCCGCTCCATTTTTTCCCCACTCGTGAACAAGACCCCGAGATACTTAAACTCCTCCACTTGAGGCAGGAACTCCCCTCCAACCTGAAGAGGACAAGCCACCTTTTCCGGTCGAGTACCATGGCCTCGGACTTGGAGGAGCTGATCTTCATCCCAGCCGCTTCACACTCGGCTGCGAACCGCCCCAGCGCATGCTGTAGGTCTTGGCTTTTTGAAACTAGACTTTTTGTCATAAATCAACTAAAGAACTACTTCAGCTGATTTTACTTGTGTTATCAAGAAGTGTCCTCACAATCTGACATATATGGAGAATTTTTGCAAAGTACACATCCAGACTTGCTAAGATTGGGCCAATCTTAGCAAGTCTGGATGTGGGATGCTGACAAACTGGATTCTGAAACTAAGTCAAAGTATTCATCAAAGTATTTATTTAAGTGTAATGGATTTATTGCAGCTTTTTCATATTTATTAATGTTTACACATTTGCTCTTTAAGTGGAATTGTATAAAATTTATATAACATTAAATATAGAATAGGTTTCAGAAAAGATTTACTGATTATGATTTTTAATAAGGAAAATCTGGCATTTTAACTGGGCTGTGGAGACATTTTAGAGCCACTGTAAATCAGCTACCTGCCTTTATTGGTACATACAAGGTGTGATGGATCCATGCTCTCATGTTGTTTGCTTCGTGTTCCGACCTTACCATCAGGATGTTGCTGCTGAAATTGCGACTTATTGGACCAGGCAACATTTCTCCAATCTGTTATTGTCCAGTTTTGGTCAGTCTGTGTGAATTACAGTCTCAGTTTCCTGTTCTTAGCTAATGGGAATGACACCTGGTGTGGTCTTCTGCTCCTGTAGCCCATCTGCTTCAAGGTTTTGCATGTTCAGACTCTTCATACTTTGTTTGGAGCAAGTGATTAATTGAGCTACTGCTGTCTTTCTATAATCCTGAATCAGTCTGCCCATTGTCTTCTGACATTAACTAGGAATTTTCATTCACACAAATATCCACTGGATATTTTCTCTTTTTAGACCATTCTCTGTAAACCTGATAGATGGTTGTGTGTGAAAGTCTGGCACCAGCAATCCTGTCATGTTCCATATCACTTATATCTCCTTGCTTCTCCATTCTGACGCTCAGTTTAAGCTTCAACAAGTCAGATTTAACATGCCTAAATTTCTAAGTGCACTCAGCTCCTGCCGTGTAATTGATTCGCTATTTGCGTTATCAAAAAGTTAAACAGGTTTTCCTAAAAAGTGGCTGATGACTGTATATTGCCAGACATTCAGACAAAACCTATTTTAAAGAAAACACAAAAGAAGTTCATTAAAACTTATTTTTGGGAAAATTCTAGAAAGCCCCACTTATTGGAAATGAGGTATGTATGACAAGACCAATGGTCCATCAAATTATTTTGAAGGGACTTGGGAGTAAGCAGTTAAAGTAAGTGAAAGGTCAAATCTAATGTGTCTGTGGGCACTACAACAGGTGTTGTATGAGAGATCTCCACTTTGTATTTTCAATTCAATTCAATTCAGTTTATTTATATAGCGCCAATTCACAACACATGTTGTCTCAAGGCACTTCACAACAGTCAGGTACATACATTCCAATTAATCCTAACCATTGAACAGTGCAGTCAGATGCAGTTATTTATTCAAATTGGATAAAAAGTTTTTCTATCTAAGGAAACCCAGCAGATTGCATCCAGTCAGAGACTTGCAGCATTCACTCCTCCTGGATGAGCATGTAGAGACAGTGGACAGTCACTGGCGTTGACTTTACAGCAATCCCTCATACTGAGCATGCATGTAGCAACAGTGGAGAGGAAAAACTCCCTTTTAACAGGAAGAAACCTCCAGCAGAACCAGAACCAGGCTCAGTGTGATCGGCCATCTGCCATGACCAACTGGGGGTTTGAGAGAACAGAACAGAGACACACAAAGAATACAGAAGCACTGATCCAAGAGTACTTTCTATGAGAAGGAAAAGTAAATGTTAATGGATGTAGCTCCTTTAGTCGTTTCATCTAGAAAGAATGAACAGATAAACTCTGAGCCAGTTTTCAAGGTTAGAGTCTGAAAGAGAGCACATAGAGTTAGTTACAGTAAAAGCTCAGTCATTTGCTATGTCTTGGAGAGAGAAAGGGTTAAACACTGAAAGACAGGGCTATGTGGATCATCGGTAGAAGGTGAACATTAAGTTGTTGCCAACAGAAGCTTGGACAATGCCCCTCTCCAGAAAGGTGTCACAGGTAGACACAGAGTCAGGCCAGGTGTAGCTTCTAGGAAGAGAAAAGAGAGAAAATAAAGTTAAAAACTGAAATAACAGCAAATAATGCAGAATTGGAGAGTAGTGTGAGAATGTAGCGAAGAGGGTGAAAGTGGTAATTTTCCCAATACGCACTCAGAAGCCTCATGCTGGAGCTGTCAATTTACATGAATTTACATGAAGAATGATCTGAGGATTACCTTTGCACATTTAGCATGTCAGAGAGCCCAGTGCTCAAAGTTTTGAATGGTAATAGTTCAGAACATGGGGACGGGTATTAAGGGGGCTTCATAAAGATTGAGCACAGCAATAATCAACCACCATCGGACACAACACCTGCTAACACATCTCAATTGTTCCCGCTCGACAGAAAGATGGGTACTATCTAATCAACAGAGCAGAGGGGTGAGGTTATGCACCACCTCCAGCCTTTTCTGCCTCCTGCAGTTGTTGACTCTACACACCTAACACTCCTCTCATCCTAAACAACAGGGGGAAAAGGGGCGGATTCAGACAACCGCGAGGAGTCTTTTATTTTTAGTTAATGATTCAGCAAACAATTCTTGCCCTAGAGCTGTCCCCTCTGGTGGGTGTAGCCATCCCTGAGGTCACTGAGCTGCTGTCTAATAAGCAACCCATCACAAAAAAAAAAAAAAAAATATTTGCACAGCAACTAAAAGGAGAGATAGAGGAGCCATTGGGGTATAGAATACTATGACAACGCGCTTTTAGACAGAATAGGTCTGGGTGTATGTGTGGGAGACTGATGGAAAAGCAAGAGGGGACTTAAGGGGAGGGTTTGACGAAAGAAAAGGAGGAAGGGGATGAAGTGGTGAGTGCTGATGGTTGGGCAGGGGGCCTTTTCTGCTACATATAGCACTATGAGGAACAGATGGGGCCAGATAAATCCTGAAAGGGAAGCATTACCTGCCCAAGTCACCAAGCAGCCACAATTATCACAGGGCTCTGGGTTCATTGTCAATTAGAGTGGCAGTTAAAGCCAGGCAGCAGCTGTGGCAGATGGCTGGGATCCAGAGAGGCTGGGGGAGCCGGGACAGAGGCCAGCCCCCAGGTTCTCTCCTTATCTCCGCCTACTTTTCTTCCCCATTTTTATTATATTTCTCTAAAACAGCTCAGTTTTCTGTAGAGCAGGATGTGCTTTTTTTAAATGTGTTCCTACAGGAAACAAAAACAGGAGGAAGCGAGAAAGATAATGTTTCGCAGAAATTGTTTTGTTGTACCCAGAAGATACGATGATTTGCAGAAATATTCATACCACTTGATTTTTTTTTTCACCTTATATTCCAAAAGATGGTTATTAATATTTTATGTGACAGACCAAAACAAAGTAGTGCATGGTTGTGCATTGTAATATTTAGACCTCCTGAAAGAATATTACTTTTTGCAGCACTTACAGCTCCAAGTCTGTTGGGGTATGTCCCTACCAGCTCTGCAATCTGCAGATTAAACTTTTTGCTCATTCTTCTCTGCATAATAGCTCAAACTCATTCATATTGGATGTGAGCATCTATTTCCAATAATCTCCACAGGTTGTCAGTTCCAAGGGTTTGGAGTTTGACTAGGTCATTCTAACTCATGGATATGCTTTGATCTAAACCATTCCTTTGTATCTATAGTTGTATGTAATGGTGGTTGTACTGCTAGAAAGTGAACTTCCTTCCTAGTCTCTTTTCTAGCCTCTAGCAGGTTTTCCAAAAAGATTTGTGTGTATTTAGCTCCATCAGTCTTTCTATTAAGTCTGACAGGCATCAGTACGTCTGCTGAAAAAAACACATCATGATGCTACTACCAACAAGCTTAATTGTAGGAATGATGCATTCAAGGTGATGTAGAGTGTTAGTTTTACAAAACACAACATTGCACCTCTAGGCCAAAATGTTCAGTGTTCTCATCTGAACAGAGGATGTTCTTCCACGTTTCCTGTGACCCATACATGGCTTGTGGAAAGCTGGAAATTGGACTTCTCATCTGTCTTTAAACAACAGCTTTTTTCTTCTTGACATTTTTCCACAAAGGCTAGATTTGTGAACAGCACAACTAACAGTTTTCCTGTGAATACTTCCATACCTGAAGTTGAACTCCACATCTCCTCCAGAGTTATAGGTCTCTTGTCTGCCTATTTGAATAATGGACTCCTTGAATATCACTTTAGGTGGATGTACATGTTTAGGTAAGTTTGCTGTTCACGTTTCAGCTTTTTTTGTAAATAGTGTTGAAGCCCATGTGAAAATTTTCTTTCCACTTCACAACTAGCAACTACTACATGTTGTTCTGTCACATACAATCCAAAAACATACAAAAGAGTCTAAGATGTGTAAATACTTTTGCCAGGAAGTGTCTCCCATATATACATCAGGAGTCTATTATGCAGTCATGGTATACAGTGTGCTATTCAATTTTTGAAAAAGCAATTAGTGAATTCCTCTTTTGTGTTTTCAAAATAGTCTTGGCTGACCGTGCATTATAAGCAGTTTAAGGTGAGAAGTCAGATCAATAATTAATGAAAAAAAGTTGTTTTACTTGATATGACATAACATTTGAGATGCTCCGGAGAACTACTTCACACCACACAGTCATATGACAAATGCTGTTATTAACACGTTGCAAGTGTTATGGACATTTACGTGCCAGATTTCCTCACTCAAAAAAGTTTATTTCACTGGATTTGGTTCAAATTCAGAATCCATATCTGATTAAAAGTATTGCATTTGTTCAGGATATATGCCAGAGGTGCATTTCCTTTTAACAACACAAGGAACATGACTCCTGCAGGAGGAGTATTCTAGCTCCAGAGTTCAACCTAACACATTTGAAAGAGGAAATGACTGGTGATCCAAAAGCCATTATGGACGTTAACATAAATGCAAGGGAAATGAAACATTGGGTGATGAAAATAATTAATCATCCTCAGAACATAACCTGGTAAAAATCTACACCCTTTACTTACATCATAACAGCAATCATAGAAATCCAATGTAAAATATATTTGAAACTCTACAAAGTGCATAAAGAGAATGGCGGTGTGACAGAACTGAATAAAATGCTACTTTCTAAATGTTCTCTCATTTACTCGCTGCATGCCACCTTACACTTTATCCTATAAATAATTACATATCTTCACAGGTTAGACTCGGAGACAGATTTTCTTGTTACTTCTTCCCACTGGTGTTGCCTGAACCAATGGTGTAGGCTGCAATGCAGGTGAAGGCATGGTGGGGCTAATTGGTTCAACATGGACCTATTAACAGTCTATCTGGTTGTCAGTCAATCTTGGTCGTTATGGTGGATGATTTCCACCTTAAATGGGATAAAAAAAATAATATCAGCAATAGGATAACGATCTTTAGAAATAGGCTGCAAAATCCATTTCTACAAATGGAGAAGCAATGAACAATTCAAAAAGTTCTGACTCAGACCATTTTTTACACATTCAAAAGGTTGTTCGAGTTTTTCTGAAAAAAGTCAGGCATAACCTTATGCACTTCAAAGCCCACGTGGATCCCAGTTAGAACTTTAAATAATTTGATAGTAATGGCATTATCTATGCTTTAAACAAAGTGAAAGGAGGAAACACACGGGGTCTTTAGTGGTTGCTTTACATTTCAGTTCTTTAGCCACATTTATCTTGGTGCATCTGTTGGTAACATATAGAAATTAAACCACTTAACCAACAGTACCACCACCATGAATAGATGCAAGTGAAGAAAAAGGTTAATCAAAGCAGAGAAAAACACAAATATTCATACTTTTACACCAAATACGGGAGTTAGTTTGTTATATTGGTGTGTTGATCCAGTTAGGGTTACGGCTAATTTGGAGCAGAATAGCAAAACTAATTGTAAACTGTGACTTTCAGTACTAAAATGGTGAACTAGATTTAATGTGAGCTTCACTGATGTAAAACAACTGGCCGGTAGCTTTAAATGCATTTTTCCCTGTAATCTCTGTCACTGGTGATGTGCCAACAGTCGGCCCTTCTGTCTTATTGAAGTGAATGAGTGACGAAAGGGCAGCCTTTTGGTGAGTTTGTCGCCATGATCCTCCAAGCAGTCTCCTTTTGCCTCCCATTCCAAGCCAAGGCTCACCAGCAGGCTTCACTTTCAGCAAGTACCACTATTCATCACCACATAGGGGTGCTGGAGCAGGATGCGGGGGGGGGGGGGGGGGGGGGGGTTTGGCAGGGGGCCAGTAACAGGGTAATGTGTGCCCCTCATCCCCTCCTTGTTTTCTTTGAGAATTCAGGCTCTGTCACAGACAGCAGCCACACTCCTACTTTACACCTTTACAATGCAGCTCTAAATTTATTCAGTGGAGGACAGACCTACTCCCTTCTATTTCTCTTCTGCTCCATCACCCTTGTCTCTTGCCCCCTCCTATTCTGCTTTTTTGTCTCTGACGCCCTCTTCCCTTGACTCGACTGCCTCATCCCTTTTCTCTCCCCCTTCCTCTCAGTCTTTTTGCTCCCTCTAACCCTTTTACTCCCTACTGGAGCCCCATTCCTCCTACTTTGTTCATCCAGTCCTGGACCCAGTGTCTGGGCTGTCCTGATAGCAGAGAAGAAGTAGCAGCCATCCATCTGCCTGCCCCAAGCCTGCCAATGAAGAATCAGGAGCAGAGGTCCTCATTCATAACAATAGCCATTAACAATACTAACAGCACTGCTGCTGCCGTGGAAGCTGGGGATCGACAGGTTGCAGGGGCTGGGACTGCAAGTGAAGTGAGAGCTGGTGGCCCGGGAGGGCCTGTCGTCAGGCAGAGTTTGAGATCCCCGAGATTCAATAGGTTTATAAGACACACAGCAGTAAAGCCTGTTGTTAGGGCAGGCAAGGCCTCAGAGTGTCCCTGGCCTGGGAAGAAATATTGATTTCTCCTTTTTTCTGCCAGTGGTCAGACAGCATTTGAAGTCCTGTCCATGTGAAGCCAGACATTCTCTTGCATTACTTTATGGCTTCATGCCCAGTTACTCAGGAGTCTGCAGTCCAGTAGTGTTTATTTCTGGTGTTCAGTGCTGTTATTTGTGGAAAATATTTTAAAATGTACATAACACAAAGCAGGGTTCCTATGAAGTCTGGAAATGTATGGGAATATAAAAATCTGACTTTCTGAAAACTAAAGCGCTCATTACATGGATTTATATTTAGATGACGTCCATCTTTTGAGCCACCATAGTTTTGTACAACTCATTGTTTTGAATTCTGAGTTAGGGACAAACGATATACAGAGTAAATTAGAATGTTGTTGAAAAGTTCATTCATTTCAGTACCTTACACATTATATAGATTATAACTGCACACAAACTGATGTTTTCAAGCCTTTATTTCTATTAATGAGGATTTTCTGCTTACAGCTAATGAGAACACGACATTAAGGATTAGAATATTACAGACCAATAAAAAAAAAATATTTAGTACAGAAATGTCTTTTTGAAAGGTATGCTTTATACCTGCTTAAAAGGTAATTTCCATAAAATTCTCTTAATCTGACAAGCAATCCTCGCTGGAACACATATTCTAATTAATTGAATTTGACTGCCTGCTTTAAGCTTTAAGTCTGGATTGAACAAATCATCGTTCTGCCTCGCCATGACGACTCCTCCCATCTCTGCACTTTGGTTCGCAACAAAAACCCCTACATATGACAGTCACATTTTATTTTCTATTCCATTACTGACCAGCACTGCTGCAAGTCTCACTTCTCTCCACATAGTCAGTGTTTTGCATGAGGGTTAACCAACACTATAGTAACGTAGCTGTCACAAAACCTTTTCTACAACGCTATCCGTCTTGCTACTCAAACTACGTCTGTATTTAGTTTTCTTACCACATTTAAGTCGACCCTTAAAAGTTGTCAATCCAACACTACACTTGTGGAAGTTAGAAGGGATTAAAATCTCAGATGAAATCTGCAGTCAGATGTTTTCTCCTACATTTAACTGCGACACATAGAAAGAGACAACTCACTGCTAGTGTCATGTTGGATATAGCACTGATCCACATACAAAGAACACTCAGAGGAAACAAGCTGAAAGTGTAACGGTGTTTATTTACAGTACGTGGACACAGGGACATGAATGGGTAAATTCACCAACTGAAAGAGAGGGGAAGAGAACTGGTGAAACAGGGAACGGTGTTAACGAAAACGATACTTGTAAACAAGAAAGTGTCTTACTAAGTAAATGCCGTCAGGTCGCCAGGGGTAGAGGGAGTCAGAACCTGGGTGTGCGAAGCTAGGTTGTCCAGATTCTTCAGTACGAGATGGGGAGGGAATACTGGTGAGTTCATGAGAGAGTTCAATGTTCAGGTACTTGCGTTGGAGGGTGGACAGGGTACGCCTCTGCCTTGGTTCGGGAGTCGGGAATTTCCAGGAAGCTGCCAGCTTAATCCAAAACACAAAATCCAGAATGTAATCTACAAAACGTAGGTAAACTTGAGCGTCCAGGAAATCACTGGAGCCAAAGCCGAAGCTCAATGAAGATAAACAAGGTTTAGGTTTCAGCCTGCGAAAAATCAAACACAATGTCAGCAAAGATTCATGGAACGAAGAATAGCTTGGGTAGTGGCTAGGTTTGTTACCACTGAAGGAAAACACTGGCATTGAAGTGCTGGCAGCCTCCTGCTTAAATACTCCTCAAGGCAATCAGCAGATCAGTCGCACCTGTCACCCCGTGCACCTGAGAAACTCTGGAACCATCTGAAAGCTAAAAACAAAGTGAACACAAACACACACATACACACACAAACCCAGACCCTGACAGCTAAGGCTAATTATTGGTAAAAGAAAACAAAAATATCTTACTGAAGGGACTATATGCTCACAAACATTCACTGCAAAAGATTTTTCCCTCCCTTAAACGAAGATTGCAATGTGTCTTATACCTTGGTGTGGTCCAGATCCTAAAACAGCTGTAAAAGGGGCCTTTATGACCCTGATGGTTCAGAAGCCATCAGTATTCATGATTTTTTTTTTTTACAAACGACAGTAGATAACAAAACCCAACTGTGTAAATGTTGCATACTCAGATGTCCAGAATGTTATAGAAACAACAGATTAAAAAAAATATGTTTAGTTCTGAGTTTAGAAAAGTGTGGACTTTTAAATTTGAAAACTTGTAAGAACACTGATAGAGATACAAATTTGACTGCACAGTAATATTTTTCCCCAAAATATAACCTAGAAAATAATTAACTAAGCAAAGAGTAAATAAGCTAAAATACTAAGTGTGTCCTCTTACTGACAGCTGCACAATAGCTCTAATGATGCCCAACTAGGCCAAATTTACCTCCAGTTCTCCCTCTGCTTCCCTCCCAAGTTTTGACACATGCCCACATTTATCAGGGATGCCTATCTGTCTCCAGGAACAACAAAAGGCACCCCCTCCGAGGGACAACACTGCATGGTGTCTCCTGTGAAAATGGCTACAGTAGGCCCTCCCTCACCGTGTTTCTCATCTCTCCAATCAAACTGTCAAAAAACACAGCCCTTTTGTATTGAGAGTTTTAATTAGATTTGGATGGATTTCAAAGCTTCCCTTGTTTCCTGGAATGAATCCGAGTGAAAGAAGAAAGCCTACAACAAGATTAAGCACTAATCTACCCTTTTGTCACAACTTCTGAAATCTATCCATCTGGCTGCATATTTAAACACACAAAAGATCTGTTTTTAGATATTTAAATGTCATTATAATCATTTTATTTTGTTTATACACAGACCTAAATCTGAAATAAATATAAAAATAGCAGAAGGTAAGAAACTCAGAACAAAAGCAGTGTATAGGTCCATCTTAATAAATCTTTAAAA
Source organism: Girardinichthys multiradiatus (assembly GCF_021462225.1). Lineage (NCBI taxonomy): Eukaryota > Metazoa > Chordata > Actinopteri > Cyprinodontiformes > Goodeidae > Girardinichthys > Girardinichthys multiradiatus. Next base: position 4,894,687 of record NC_061811.1, read on the forward strand.
AAGGTTTATTTCAGGTAGTCAGTTAAAAAAAAGAAACTCATCATTACAAAGATTGATTACTCACATAGAATGATATGTTTGAAGTGTTAAGTTTGATGACAATGGCTTACAACTAATGAAAACTTTAAATTTAGTGTTTTTGGAAAATTTGAATGTTAAACGACCAATGAAAACAGTTCTTCAATACAGAAAATACTGGCCTACTGAAATGTACCTCCATGTACTGTACAGTATACACACTAAGTACTTGGATTCTGTCCGTCTCCACCACTCCTCCAGGGAGTGTGACAGTTGCAGATCATGTCCTGGATACGTCTGTGTGGTGACTCTTGAAGCACTGTCTCAGCCCTAGTCCATGCCTTGGAAATCTTGCTAAAACTCTTCAACAGGATTAGGCCTGTTGCTTGTGCATCTGTTTCAATTAACGTTTTTCCTTGACTTCACTTTCTACTATAAGGCCTTGATAAAACACTTTGATCAGACAGCTTCTTTAGTGATGATCTTTTGTGGCTTTCCCTCCTTGTGGGAGTCTCAGTAACTGGTTGTCGGGATATTGTTTTGGCACATTTTTGGCCTCTTAGTACCATCTGAACATCATTTAAACGCCACAGTCTACCAGAGTGTTGTTGCTGACCAAGTCCATCCCTGTACCTATACTCTGACGGTTTCTTCAAGCATGAACTCTGCATCACAAAACTCAATCCACTTCAAACTGGTTTCTTAAACATGAGTTCACTGTTTCCTAGTGGCCTCTACAGTCGCCAGACCTCAATCCAAAGGAGCACCTTTGGGACGTGGTGGAACAGGAGATTCTTAGAAAGGATGTTTAGCCGACAAGTGTGCAGCAACTGTTTGACACTATAATCTCAATATAGACCAGAAGACCTCTGAGGAAGAATTAAGGCAGTTCTGAAGGAAACATGGGGTCTAGCCCATTTCTAGCAAGGTGCACCAAATAGTGTCTGGTAAGTTTTCATCATCTTGTTTACATCTTTATAAAATTAATTTACTGAAACAAATTCCATAAATAAATAATTTGTTTTAATAGCATTCTGTCTGTCTGCAAGGTTTTGTACTTTTCAGAAAAGTTGGTCCTAAGCTGCCACCTGTTTCCAATCAGTTTAGATTCATGGCTGTAACTTTACTAGAACCTTTGCCTCTGTTACATTCCCTTGTTCCTCCAGCATGTCAGCCATAGCCTTACACTCAGTTCTTTCAAGATACTTCTTTCAGAGGAATTGAATTTGTCCACAGGGCGGTGAAACGCTGTATGCCATCAATGATTCGGATCAATATGGTCCTGTTATGACAACTTATTTCAGGTGGCATAATCTATACCACACAATTTCAGCCATGCTCTTTCACAAAGTCACAGTCTTCAATATCCAGTGAACTTTAGCTATTTCTAGCCAAGACCTTTAGGAAATGAGCAATACAGTGTTTGAGTTCATGAAAACCTATAAAGTGATCTCTGTAATGCACCAAACGGCCAATAAAGATTTTTCTTCTCACAGTGTGTTGCAACTGGTAAACAAGTTAATGGCTCATAAGGAAATTGCCTGGAAACATGATGCAGACTACGCATAATTTACTGACAAAATTGTCAGCAAGTTTATCATCATAAGAAAATTTGGCAGAGAACCACAGCTTTACAATTCATCTATAATGTATTTGTTGCAACTGGCACTGATCTATTTTCCTCTTTGTGACAATAAGGACTATGCACACATCTGGACACACATGCAGAAATATTATCTCAAGGGAGCTTTTTCTTCTTTAAACAATGGAAGAAGTTAACGTATCAACCAGGACTCCAGCATCGGAAGATATTCAGACTGAAAACAGCCACGAATGAGGTTTGGACAGGCTGTTAATGTTCCTGTGAGACAATGAAACACTATCCAGGAGGTTTAGCTGGAGCAACCAATTAACATGTTTAAAGGCTTATTAGAAGCCCAAACTCTGCACAGCTTTGTAACATTAAAACTAAGGGGTTTTTACCATTTAGCTTTTAAAATAAATTCTCATCACCACAAATGCTCCCTTAAGCAAATAAAAAGGTTTCCATCCGTGTGATGCTGAACTTCAAAACGCATGTGTTTTACATGGTGTGTAATACACGGGTGGCTTGTTTTTTCTTGCACCTGACTGCTTATTCACAATTCATATTCACAAAGCGAACTTGTGGGATTTATTATTCAAATGCTCAAAAGCTAATTATTTTCTTATTTTTTCAAAAGCTAAAAGCATAATTTCAACTTACCTCAACCCATTCCAAATCAGAGGTAAACAAGACCTTGGATTCTTCCTGCAGGGCAGGTGGAGCTGCAGCTGCACCATGGTCACTGACTTTACAGCAGGGCAAGGATTAACTACAGACATTCTGGACCCAAAACAAAAAGAAATAGTTGGCTCAGGGAACTGGAGAATTGGCAGCAGATATTTTTTGAAAATTAGAATCAGTCTTTTCCAGTTTATTTTTGCTTGAAAACATCTAAAAAGCCTTTCAGTGTCAATACAGAAAAAAATTCAATATTCATTTTCATTAAATGACACTTTTACTGCAGAAGCTGAAAAATGTTTTTAATTTTTAAAGGAAAAATTTGCTTTGATTTTAATGTCAGCAAGAAAGCTAAAAAAAAAGTTTGGAAAAGGGCAAATACTGTCTTGAAAAGGTGTGGTCAATCAGAAATACCTCATTAGGTTTACTTTAAAAGGTCAGATCTAATTTCAAATCTTGAAATTAGAGTGCATAATATTATGAAATAATTCTGAATCTCCCCAAAAATAATTATACAAGAACTTTACAACCTGTCCATCGCCAACTAGTTCTTAGGAGCAACATCACGATCACTTTGCAAAACAGCTAGTGTTGAGGATGAAAAGCATCAGTTAACATTTACTTTCCAACTCTTGACACAGATTCTCAATGATATTCAGGTCTGGACTTTGACTGGACCATTATGTCATATGATTAAACTTTGACCTAAACCATTCCACTGTAGCTCTGTCTGTATGTTGAGTCATTTTCCTGCAAAAAAACTACATTCCCTTGTATTGCTCTGTGAAATCCTTGATGACCTTTTAAATGCAGCAGAGAGGGAAATAGATATTGAAATGGTTTGACTTTAATAAGTTGTCACTCAATTCAGGTAAAACCAAGTTCATGACATTGAGTAATAGCAAAATCAATAAGCCAATAAAAATTTTGATAAATTATGGTAAAATTGAAAGAGTGGATAAAAATACATTTCTGGGAATAATAACTGATCATAAATTAAGCCGGAAGCCACATGATAAAAAGATCAAAACTAATATTTCTAAAACTATTTCAGTATTACACAAAATAAAATTACATTTCCATCCAATACTCAATCTAATTTATATGTCCCCTTATAGTTCCGTACATAATTTACTGTTTGGGGATTTGGGGAAATGCATATAAAAACAACACTTTACCAATCTAGATGTTAGAGAATAAAGCCCTAAGAATTATAAAATTACTATGAACCAACCAATCCATTATTCAGTAATTTACAGATCATAAAATTTTATGATTTGGCTGATTTAAAAAATATTCAGAAAATGTACAAAGTGCATAATAAATTGTTTCCTCAGTGTTTTGAGATGCTTTGTAATCTTTTAAAGTCAGCATGAATTTAGGATTGTATATGTTTTAAAAAATCAAAAGTAAGAACAAATCGAAAGCAGAAATGTGTAAGGGAGTGAATTTATCGTACAGCTGTGAGCGTACATAAGGGAATGTATAATTTTTTTTCTTTGTTATAAAAAATAACTAAAAGATACTCTGTTCGTTAAGTAAAGGACTTTGGCATGAGCCGTTGATGAAGGGTTTAGATTGTAGTTTTCTTCGTCCCACTCTTGCGTAAAAGTCAGATTTGTAGAGTGCACAATTAATACTTGCGGTGTGGATAACCTGTAACTGATGTCTTCATCACTACTCTGTGACTTTGAATTAGGAGTTTAGGGCAAGGGTAGATGTAGGTGTAACAGTAGCACTTAGAAATAGGAAGCTAAACCACAATCTTCACATTTTCAGTCAGTCATTTTCTATACCGCGGGCTCGTGGGGAAGCTGGTGCCTATCTCCAGCAGTCTATGGGAGGGAGGCTGGTCTACCATGGACAGGTCGCCAGTCCATCACAGGGCAGCACACAAACAACCATGCACACACTCATTCACACACCTAAGGGCAATTTAGAGTGACCAATTAACCTAACAGGCATGTCGTTGGACTGTGGGAGGCCAGAGTACATAAACTGCTAAAAAAGTAAGAACTTTTAAGAAAAAAAAAACATTTAGAGGCTTGTCACAATAACTACAGCCTTTAAGGGGTTAAAAACTATTTTATGCTGCCACATTTTTTTAATATTAGCCTAAATTACATTTAATGAAACATATTAAACTACATGACTCCTTCTGCTGGCTTTTTAAGCCAGCTGTTCTCCAAAGGTTACTTTTTTTTGTGGTATAACAAACATGTGGCTAATCCATTCATGCAAAACACAAGTGCACATGTTCATGAATATATTCTAAAAAGGTCATGAATTTCAGTTTATCTTTCTCTTTGAAAGGTTTTTATTTTCCCATCCTGCATACGATAATTCATTGTTTCCATCATACAATAAATTAAAAAAAGAAAACATGTAAAAGCATTAACCCTGTAAAAACACTTCTCTGTGCAGCTATAAAATATTTGACCTCTTTTTGTTAGTGCTACTCCAGCTGGTATCAAAAACTTTTGCAGAGCTCTCAAACCAAACAATGAATGTGCTTCAAGTATAAAAGGAAAAAATTGTGAAAATTTCTGTCATTTTTCAGCCAAATGAATCCCTGTATTGGTTTTAGCACAGCAGCTGACAATACTCAGTAGCTTTAAATTCTTGATACATGTCATAAAGTGTGAACTCTGCCTACTGATAATGAAGCAGGTGACTGCTGTATGGCTCCAGAATGCTCTCAAATGCACAGTTTAATGGCTGTGTATGTGTCTGCATGTGTGTGCGCATTATCCATGTGTGGCTCCTTCACAAGGCTCCTGTCAGGTCTGTAATTGACAGTCTAAGTGGGGCAGCAGAGAGGCCAGGCCCTGTTAATTTATTTTCTCAGACTCTATCCATATTTATGAGCTCCTACTGTTTTGTCTATCACCACCGATCAAACTTTCCGATGCAATTGTACTCGCCAAAGCAAGAGAACCTCGTGCGAGTGGTCTCTTGTCCTGAAACATTCACATTAGTCTCTATTACTTTATTCATTCATACCCCCAGTCCAGAAGGAGAGGCAGCGAGGAGTGAGATGGATAAGGGAAAGATGCCATTGGTGAGCATGATTAGAATAAGCTGCCAGAATCCGGTCATTATGCCAACACCCTCTGATCTGGCTCAAACTAATTGGTGTGGCTCTTGTGGGTGTGGGTTCCATCTCCTTTTATGTCCTAATAGCCTTTTTCCTTATGGTGTGGCAAAAACTGATTAATCATAAACCATCATTAGTGCAATGATATTCTAAATATAACAAACCTGAACTTCAGGGAAACCCTTTTAAAACCAATAATAATAATCATCATCCAGCTTGATCTTGGGATCACCTGCATGTTAAGTCTCACACTATCCTAAATTGAAAAGTGTTCAGAATAATTCATAATCCCCTCCTTTCCATTCAGAAAAAAAACCATTGAAGTCTTTGCACAATCTTATTCAAATCAAAATAACAAAAATTGACCAAATGCTATTTCACTCTGATGAAAGTAAAGTTAACGCAATATGAGGTGTCTGAATTTTGTGCAGACTCCAAATTTCCTGCCCAAACTGAGCAATGCCTGAAAATGTCTCAGCTGATGTTTATTTGTTTGAGTACTTTTTTTGAGAACTTCTTCATGTCGGTGTTGCGTGAAGTTGACCAACTTCTGGTGCCTGGGAACAGGTATTGCCAGGAAGATTAGGCAACAATGCACAATTACTTCCAATTCTACGGTTTTTAATCATAAACAGGATGTTTCATATCTGCCCTCAAGTTTTCTGTTGGAAAACAGTCAGCTGATTGAGCAGTCTACTCCATAACAATTTGGTTTTACTCAGCCTTTCAGAGAGGAATATACTATAACCGGCATGTACAACATTATTTCTGTTGAAAACAATGATCAGTCTGGTTTGTAATGTTGGACTGCAATAAATATGAACACAATTATACATGATAGGTTGCTGTTTATTTCCACTCACTCCCCCTTTAATGAATTTAATTTGTTTACAAGCCAACCTCAAGGAAATATTTGCTGGTGGGACTCCAGTGTTTGCGGTGTTAGATGATGGTTTACCTGTATCATCTGGGGTAGAAGAGTAATTAAGTGCTATTTTGATCCCACAAACATACACTCATTTCCATTCATTAAGACTTGTTAGGCTTTCATCAAATCAACATTGCACCCTGATGTAAGCATGCATAATGGAGATTACTGTAAGTGGCCCATTGCATGTCGGCTCCAGTTTCTGCCTTTGCTAACTTCAAGAAAACTTTGTGGTATTAAGTTATGCTTCTCAGATTCTTCTTAGATTGATCACATCTTGCGGGGGAAACCATTATTATTAAAATAAGTGTGGATTTGTAATAGTTTCAGCAACTCAACAAACAATCCTTAATAAAGCAGCACTTAAAATGCACTAAATGAATAATTTAAATTGTTTATATACTTGTGCTAAAAGCTTTCATTTGCATGTTGTTTCATATTTATGTCACACTTGTTCCCTCTATCTTTCTAATTCTCTTCTCTGAGTGGAATTACTAATGGCTGCATTGTGACTTTTAAACTACAAATGATTTCTCTCCAGTCTGAAAGAAAACCCATTCTAATAGAGTCTCCCAGCATGCACTGATGATTATAGAAACCTTCCTAGTTAAAATTGCCTTAGTAATTGTCTCACTGCTCATACTAAGCCAGCTACTTCCCTACTAAACCATGCTGAGAAGAAACAGAAGGCATTAGATTACCCCGCAGAAAAGAAAGAAAGGTTTGTTTCGTACAACAATGTCCTGATCAAGACTTTTTGTTGCCAAAACCAATCCGAGTCATTTAAGATTAAACATCTGCTATCACAGAGTTCTAACCTGATATTACATGACAGTCAATAACACTTAATGGTTCAGCAGACCAAGACATTTTGCACAATTGTTTGCCCCAATTTTGTGGAAACAGTTTAGAGCCACTTCATGTTCGAACAGGACTGTGCATCACTGCAGAAAGCAAGGCCCATAAAAACATGGTTGAGCGACTGAGTGTGGAAGAACTTAACTGCCCTTCACAGCATGTTGAGACACACAGTCAACCTCATTGAACACCTTTGAAATGAATTTTAGTGGAGACTGTGAGCCAAGCCTTCTCATCCAACATCAGTGTCCTCATAAATGCATGCATTAAAACACACCTAATACTTGTGTAAAGCCTTCCCAGAAGAGTTGAAGCTGCTATAGCTGCAAATGCCAGGTATAGATCATGTTAAACCATAGGGATTAAGTATGGGATGCCACTCAATTCATATGGATGTGAAGGCAGAGCGAATGCTTTTGACAATATACAGGTCCTTCTCAAAATATTAGCATATTGTGATAAAGTTCATTATTTTCCATAATGTAATGATGAAAATTTAACATTCATATATTTTAGATTCATTGCACACTAACTGAAATATTTAAGGTCTTTTATTGTCTTAATACGGATGATTGTGGCATACAGCTCATGAAAACCCCAAATTTCTATCTCACAAAATTAGCATATCATTAAAAGGGTCTCTAAACGAGCTATGAACCTAATCATCTGAATCAACGAGTTAACTCTAAACACCAGCAAAAGATTCCTGAGGCCTTTAAAACTCCCAGCCTGGTTCATCACTCAAAACCCCAATCATGGGTAAGACTGCCGACCTGACTGCTGTCCAGAAGGCCACTATTGACACCCTCAAGCAAGAGGGTAAGACACAGAAAGACATTTCTGAACGAATAGGCTGTTCCCAGAGTGCTGTATCAAGGCACCTCAGTGGGAAGTCTGTGGGAAGGAAAAAGTGTGGCAGAAAACGCTGCACAACGAGAAGAGGTGACCGAACCCTGAGGAAGATTGTGGAGAAGGGCCGATTCCAGACCTTGGGGGACCTGCGGAAGCAGTGGACTGAGTCTGGAGTAGAAACATCCAGAGCCACCGTGCACAGGCGTGTGCAGGAAATGGGCTACAGGTGCCGCATTCCCCAGGTCAAGCCACTTTTGAACCAGAAACAACGGCAGAAGCGCCTGACCTGGGCTACAGAGAAGCAGCACTGGACTGTTGCTCAGTGGTCCAAAGTACTTTTTTCGGATGAAAGCAAATTCTGCATGTCATTCGGAAATCAAGGTGCCAGAGTCTGGAGGAAGACTGGGGAGAAGGAAATGCCAAAATGCCAGAAGTCCAGTGTTAAGTACCCACAGTCAGTGATGGTCTGGGGTGCCGTGTCAGCTGCTGGTGTTGGTCCACTGTGTTTTATCAAGGGCAGGGTCAATGCAGCTAGCTATCAGGAGATTTTGGAGCACTTCATGCTTCCATCTGCTGAAAAGCTTTATGGAGATGAAGATTTCATTTTTTAGCACGACCTGGCACCTGCTCACAGTGCCAGAACCATTGGTAAATGGTTTACTGACCATGGTATCACTGTGCTCAATTGGCCTGCCAACTCTCCTGACCTGAACCCCATAGAGAATCTGTGGGATATTGTGAAGAGAACGTTGAGAGACTCAAGACCCAACACTCTGGATGAGCTAAAGGCCGCTATCGAAGCATCCTGGGCCTCCATAAGACCTCAGCAGTGCCACAGGCTGATTGCCTCCATGCCACGCCGCATTGAAGCAGTCATTTCTGCCAAAGGATTCCCGAACAAGTATTGAGTGCATAACTGTACATGATTATTTGAAGGTTGACGTTTTTTGTATTAAAAACACTTTTCTTTTATTGGTCGGATGAAATATGCTAATTTTGTGAGATAGGAATTTTGGGTTTTCATGAGCTGTATGCCAAAATCATCCTTATTAAGACAATAAAAAACCTGAAATATTTCAGTTAGTCTGCAATGAATCTAAAATATATGAATGTTAAATTTTCATCATTACATTATGGAAAATAATGAACTTTATCACAATATGCTAATATTTTGAGAAGGACCTGTAGTGTATGTCCGTCTTGACAGATACAGCTACAGCTTTCAGTGAAGTCATGTCTTGGTCCAGCTGTTGCTGCTTGAGTTTACATGAGGAGCAGTTTGCTGATGTGCTACACAAGCAGAGCATGTGGGGAAGGTGACATCACACAAATAGACCGAGAACCTGCAGTCGTCTTCAGAGTTTGTATTTTTCTTTTACTGTTAACAGTAAAAACCACTTAATTGTTTCGCTTCTATTGCTGTTTTCTGTTTCCTATTTTATGTTTGCTGTCATCTAAAAAGAATCATGTCACAAGGGTCCAAATGTCAGTAACTAAAGGGGATTTTCAGGAACATGAAATTCTGTCATGTCATTGAAGTATGTGTGTCACATTTGATGTGGTCCTATTCTGAATAGTGCATGTATGTTGGGATTAAGGATGTGGAATTCAAGGTGTTCAATTGTGTCAGGACAAGGTACATTACGTTTGCCTGATATTACTGTCTTTTTAAACATTGGATCCACAAACTTTGGTAACATCAATGGTTGGCTAACAGTATAGGTGCTCACCAAAACAAGGTTTTTCAGAGAATCCGATAGTCTTTATTTAAAAACGCCTAGATCAGGATGTCCCAATACAAGCCAGAGTGAGATATCCCTAGTTTTATATGTAGTTGCATTTATTGTTATTTTTATTTGCAGTTTACCGTCATGCTTGTAAGGTCAAACTAGTCATAAAATGTGTAAATTTAAAATAAGTTTCATGCAACCTAGATGTTTTCTGAAATGTGCAGATCTCCAATTGTAATGCATGCAAAAACAACATAGATCAGTTTTCCTGAGAACAGGTTGCAAGGGTTTGCAAAGATAGAGCTGAAATATTAAGAAAAATGCTGTTTCTTAATATTTGAGAAAAATGAAATCAAAGGGTAAAGCATTAAAGTGCAAAATATGAGTGTATTTTAGAATGCATACAATTTGCAAAAGAAAAACAGAAAACACAACAAAACAGTAAAAAAAAACACTACATTTCAAAGAATTGGAGCAAAATAAAACTAAAAAGATTTCAGACAAACTCAGGGATTGAGAAAAGACTCAGTCAAATGATTATAAAATAAGCTAAAAATGAAAATAACACAGCAAATATTTTACATAATATATGTATACAATGAATGACTTTTTTTTATGTTTCGAGGGCACACAAAAATGTGTCTGTGTCCATCTCATACTGTACGCGCTGTCCCCTTCAAAAAGAAAATTAAATATGCTGCATTACCAAATTATCTGCTGCATAATGAAGTCTTAAGATTTTTATCAACTACTTCCGTGAAGGAGGGGATGAGATGGAGATTGAGGGATGATATAAAAGAATTAATTAAGGAGAGGAAGCAGCTTCCAACTCCTGGAATGTGTCCCAGGTGGAAACGTGTCATTGAACTGACTCCTGTGCGAACAGAGGTTGAGCCTGCATGCCTTGATTAATCAATGCACCGTGTTTTCTCCCCACTTGAACCCAAGGCCGAGCCATATTTCATGGGAATAAACTGTGCAGCGTACTGACACAGGTCTGACCATAAAACCAAAGGTAATTAGGAGCCACTGGAAGACGGCCAATAAAAGCCAGCAGGTCAGGCAGATTCAGTGTACCCTCTAAAAGCTGAACACAGACAAACATGCTCATAGAATGAACCAGCTGAAGAACTTTGAGACCTAGAGACAATAGGAATTTACTGTGTTGGAAGTGTGCAGACTTTGACAATACTTTCATATCACTGCATGAACTGGATTTCCTATAAGATTATCTACACAAATTGACGGAAGAGTAGAGTGAGCATCCCACTAATGGCACCACATTGGCAGCAAGTTGCCTTCAACATGTCACCGTGGAGTAAATCCATCACCTCAGGTCCTGTGACATGCCTTTCTTGCCTGTTTTTCAGGATATTACAATCACATCTGTCTCCACATATGCTTTTTATGAGCACAGCATTCAACAGTGTGTAGGACAATGATGAGCAAGGAGTAAAAAGGCATTAAAAAATCTGTAGTTGCCACAAAATGAAGCATGAGTCGCAAGAGAGTAGCAGAGAAGGCAAGAAAGAAGGGGCTTATTAGTTTAGTCATTTTGGCTAAGTGCCTTGGCTGCAGTACACCGCTGGTTAGAGGTCCCTTCTTTATTATACTACTGTTATGAAATCTGCCAAGGAGCATCTCTTCTGGCTCTGTGCTTAATGTAGCTCGAACAGCAAATGGCCAGGCATTTATTCTTCTGTGCGTTCCTCATTACAGACAGAGGCAGATAAAGACAGAGCTTTCATTTCAGCTATTTGGATGTTTATATGCACAGTGTGGGAGGGAAGAAGGAAGAGCTACAGATTGCACTGTAAGCATTTCAGGCCACTTTTATTAAATCTTTATTTAGATGTATGCATATAGCTTCCCAGGCTCTGTTGCGTGGGACTGGCTTGAAATATTAATGTCAGTGATTTGATCAAAACCAGATTTGGAGCAATCGAGCAAGTCAACATCAGAGAAATACAGCAATGAGTTATTTAAGGGACAGACTTTGAACAAGAAGTGGTTCCTGTCTTTAAAAATCACATCTGTAGCACATTATAAATTTTGATGTTGATTACAGCCTCATTAAACTCTCCTCCAATCAAAAGCAGTCCTGGTCAGAATTACTGACATCCATTTATTTATTGTAAGCACAAAATTAAGAAAATCTGCTTACATAAACTCAGATAAACAATTATCAAAACTTCAACTGAATTCAACCAAGGGAATATATTTGTTACAAAGAATTAGGAAATATGTATTTGGTCCATTATTTATTTGTTGTAACTATGCTTTCCAGTAATAAATCTTGTACCACTGGAAATGCCGCCTACAACCCCAAAATAGTGCCACTTTGCCAAGGTAAATGCATTTGTTGGTTAAGCAGCAGTTGAGTATGTGGGTTGTACCCATGTGAATGTTGCCACATGTTCTCTGTCAAAGCTAATGTAAGAACAGAGGCAGGCTGTTCCACTCCATTTTACGCTGACTTAAGCTATGTGCCTAGGTTATGAAGTTTACTTAAAATCTGGGCTCGCTACAAAGAGGTCGGCCAAAGCGCTGCTGAAATCATTTTCCTCGCTTTCAGAAAAAGCAGCAGGGAAGTTGAATGAACATCATTTTCAAATTAAGCACTCTTTAACTTCTTGTCTCTTGCAAAAGGCCCAGATTGTTTTAAGTTGCTTAATAAGGTGTTTTTGTATACTGACAGCAAAGGCAGTGGTAAAACTTTGTCCTGGATGGCCACATGTTGCTTTGTGTACCACTTTGAATGATTACTAGAAAAACACAAAAGCAATTATTGTAGTCAAGAACAGCCTCTATCAACAAACCATCGGAAAAAAAGTGAAAAACCTAAACGGTCACTTATGTACTGCAGCTAATTTAATGTAAACTATTATCATAATCATATGTTAGTTTTAAGGCATTTTTAAAGTAAAAAATACTTAAGTCTACGATATGTTTTTCCCAATTTTTATTTTACTTATTTATCCATTTTAGTTATTGACAGTCTGGGAGGTTATGTTTTCAGTTGAGTTTGTTTATCTGTGTGTGTGTGTGTGTGTGTGTGTGTGTGTGTGTTAGCAGCTTTACGGAAGGAGCTTTACAGACAAATTCACCCTACATTGGGTGGCGGCGGTATGCAGTCTCTGACTGCCTTGTTTTTCTCATATTTTAATGTTGCTATGCTTTGATCTGAGTTTAGTAAGTAAAGATGGTCCATGTTGTTGGTGCCTTAAACCTAACTGTCAATTAACACTAAACACTATAGAACTGGATTATATTTGGAGGCAGACATGGATCAAACCAAAATAAAACAGAAAAAAACCTGCAAGCCTAATGCGCAATGAACATTGACAGCATGTTACATCATCCAGCCTGGACAGCTTCTGCAGCTGAAGTTGCAGGCAAGCAGACCCTCCAGATGGCATCCGCAGCATACATGGCATGACCTTCTGCAGCGTGGGTACTCAGGAGTACTGAGTGACCATGCAAACAGCGGGCAGGGTTCTCAGATGTTTGAGCATCCCCCGGGAAATACAGCAGAATGAGATGCCCATCACTCTCTGGATCTGCAGATGCGCCTTACAACTGCCAGGCTTTCAGCTTCATTACGCCTGGATCTGATACGTACCGAGGAATGCAGCCTCAGGCTAATCGTATAGCCGCCCTATCTTCTGGGCGCACACACATACATGCATGCACACAGTAGGAATCATTTCTAAAAGAAGGCAATTTAATCCACAGAAGGATGTGATGGAGAAGAATTTTAACTTTTTCTGAGCTGTATTTTAAATATGAGCAGGATAGAGTGGATAAAATCCTTTCAACACAAAGGAACTGGAGACCTTATGAAGAGATTTTAGTGAAACCATTAAGAAGATTTGAGGAAATTATGATTAAAATTAATGATTAAGTGTTGATATTTGGTATGTCAGGATACAGAAGTCTGGTATTCATTAATTTTTCCTTACAGACCAACCAGGGAGAATTAGTTTCAGAAGATGGTGACAAATAAACAGACACGAGAAGAAGAGGCGTTCCTTAAAGTCATTATTCTTTCTACTGTGAAACCAACATGATGTAGTATTAGAGTGAGCATTCACCCTTAATGAAACAGGAACGTTTCCCTGTGAGCAGCTGGACGTTTATTCATCAGCAGCAGAGACGTTCCCCGCCATGCGATATGTAATTAGTGTGTAATCCCCTGCCTTTTGGAATTGAGACCAAAAAATGATGATGCAGAACCAAAATGAGAAATTAATTCAGCAATGCCACAGATAGGCATTTATTTTATTTTCTCACCCTCAATATGCCAACAATGTAAAAGTTATTACAAAAGCTTTAATGTAGAAATGGTTATTACAGCAATTTGTATGGGCAACCAGTGTTGCATTTCCCTTACTGTCAGTCATGTTTTTCATTACAACCTCTATCCCTGTCCGTCATTAGTCTGTTTGTTCAGACTATGTTACTGGCAGAGCCAATATAGGTGGATACTGGAAGAAATGCTGTATACAGTGCTGTGAAAAACGTATTTGCCCCCTGACAGATTTCTTCTGATTTAGCTTTTTTGTCATACCTAAATGTTTTAGATCAACAAACAGAACAGACAAAGATTACCTTAATAAATACCAAATGAAATTTTTAAATGATGTTTAATTTATTAGGGAGCAAAAAGTTCTCCGGCCCAATCTGGCCCTGTGGGGAAATATTAACTCAACCTCTTAATAAATCATGTATTACTGATTAAAGATAATATCCATAGTCACACTCAGGCTTGATTACTAACTGACCAGGAGAATCAGAAAATCACTTCAACTGAACCTATCTGACAACATGAAGTAGGGTAAAAGGACATCATGGACTGATCTGATGATGAGGTTCTAATGAGAAACAAAGTAATTGACTTCTATCAGGTTAGAAAACCAATTCTAAAGTTTTTAAGCTCCAGAGAACCTCAGTGAGAGCTTTTATCCACACATGGAGAAAACATGGAAGAGTGGTGAACTTTCCCAGGAGTGGCTAGGCTACAAGAATTACTCCAAGAACACATCCATAACTCATCCAGGAGAACCAAGAGCAACATCTAAACATCGGCAGGCCTCACTTGCCTTAGTTGAAGCCAGTGTTCCTGAAGGAGAATATCTGACCATCAGTGTATGACCTACACAGGGTTATGCAGCAGGATGATGGACCAAAGCACATCAACAAGTCCACCTCTGAATACTTAAACAAAAACAAATTAAGGTTTTGAAGGGACCTGGTCAAGGTTTTGAATTAAATCTGATCTGATTGAGATGCTTTAGCAAGACCACAAACTGTTCATGACTAGCATCACCACAAACAGGCCGTTCAGGGTAGAAAACCCCTGCAGAAGAAGAGTGAGAGAAATCTCCTCCACAGTGATGTTAAAGACTCATTGGATGTTCATATAAAGGGCCAGGTTAGTTCAAATAGCTTTTTCCACTTTAATTAATGAAATCATCACTTGAAAACTGCTTTTCTGGATTTACTCAGATTGTTTGATCTACAATTATAATTTGTTTATTTAAAACATTGAAGTGTAAAAATGAGCAAAAACAGAAGAAGGTAAAGATGAAAATATTCCATGTTTTTATATGCCTTTAAAAATTCCTCAGTTATGTAAATTGTGGCTTAGATATTCCTCTAGGATCCCAACGTCTACATTGTGCATCATAGATTGAATATTTTAATTAGACAGAATCCACGTCAAAGCGTTGCGACTCTTGCCTGAAATAGTTCAAGCGGTGATAAATGAGGAATGAGAGCAGAGAACAGAGTATTGTCAAAATTTGATTAATATGAAAAATTGTGTTTGACTAATTGTATTTTATAATCTGTCCAATCTATCAAAAAGCCAGTAACAATTTGTCTTAGTTTGATACATTATCAAGAATTCAGTTTGACATTCATCGCTTTGAATTTGAAACGTAATATTTAACCGCATGGCCTAAAGCACAGCAGTCACAGTACTAAGCTGTTAGGCACAGAAGGCAATTTCTAACCCTATTATTCTCATTATGCATGGACTGCCTCACTAACTCAGCTTTATACAGACATAAGAATTTCATCAACAAATTTCAAGTAATTCTATACCTTCAATAAAAAAACTATTTTGTCACCAGCAGAGATCCACATCACACATTAGAGGAAAATAGGCTCTCACAAATTATATTTTTTGGCATTGTATCAGGTGTGTCATTATGCATGTGTGCTGTGTGAGCGTGGTTGGGGTTATTAGGGGTTGACTATTAGAGTGGTGGTGGTGGTGGGTGGTTCAAGGGGCTTTAGTAGAGTTGGGTCATTCTGTTGCCTGGTAACAAGCTTGAGATTGACAAAGGAAGAGCAATTTAGGGCTACTTTCTCCAGAAATCAATACAACAGCCCAATGTGATGATGTGAGATTAGCCGAGGGAGAGAAGCCAACATATCTGGCAGAGGTTACTTCATAACTCAGAGAAGAAGGTGAATATAAAGATATAAGGCCCGGCTACCCTGCGTCTGAAATTTTGCTAAAATGAGACTTCTCTAGTCTTGTCTCCCTCAGGTAATGATAACTTTAGCAAAGTTAAACCTCGTGGAGGGGGAAGAATCTGATTTCAGCTGGGTTGTTTAATACCATCTGTCAGACTGCCGTTAATATTGCCCTGAGCGCGGGGACACTGGGCAAGGTTGTAATATAAGAAAAATCAAAAAAATGCAGTAAGATAGAAATGTAAGCTGAAGGAAAACTTTAGGACAGCTGTAGACATGTAGAGTCTTTATGCATAAAACATGTCCGCCGGCAAAGGATGAAAGTCAAAGATTCAAAGTCACTGAAGTTGGAAAACATTATTCTGAAGGTTTAATTCATGTTACTGTAGATAATTACTGAGGTAAAAAAGAAAATATACTAATATTTTTTATCTATTTTTCAAAGAATGTTTTTATATATTTCTATGTGTTTTTAAATATATTTTTATTTATTTATTTCTAAATGTAAAATACATCTTGACTCTGAAAAGAGATAAAAAAAACAACAAACTGACACTTCTTCATTATTTTGACAAATTGTATGTATTCCAGTTACCATATTACAAATATTAATTAATTACTGAATATTCTATGTCTTCCTCATTATAAATACATGCCAGCTCCACTCTTCTGTATTTGCCTTCATCTCAGATTAGCGCAACCTGGATTGATTGCACTCCAAATGTTTGGCTGCAATTGATAATTGTAAAAACAGTGTGCTGCCTCTCAGAAAATGTCAGTTTAATAAGCAGAACTCGACCTGCAGAGCAGACCCAATTCCAGGGAAACTTATCATTCACAGAATATCTTTGTGTATTACAAAGATAACAGTTGATGTCTGTGCATGACATTAAAGAAACTTTGTGGCTCTGTGAATTTAAAAATGGAAATAATCAGATCATTTGTCATGAGCCAGTGACCTATTTATATTTTATTGTTTCACTCTGAAAAAATAGCCCTAATATTTTACTCTCAGCTAACAATGTTTGCTCAAAGGTATGTTTGTGTTTAAACTGAAGTAGATGTAGATGTGTAGTAGGTGTAAATGTGCTGCAGGATGAAATTAACAGAAAACTGGCAGCATGTATCCATGCTGCCAGTTTTTTGTTAATTTCCCCAGAAAATCTTTAAACGCAGCTTATTCTTGGTCCACTCTCTCTCTGTCTGGATGAACATAGTTTTCTCTGTATAGCTGCTGAAGGCTTCTCTGGTTATTCATCTGCTGTTTGTTGCTGAGTCAGCTGGGCACAAAAAGTCTGGTTGTTAAGCCCTTTCAGGACTTTTCCTTTACACAATCAAACAATAAACATGTGATTGTGAAACCAGGAAACATTATGAGCTTTTAAATAAAACCTTAATAATGATATTCACTTTTGAATATGAAGCTTTTTGAAAATACAGATTTATTTAGGATGTAATATCCCAGAGTTCACTTTATTTCATAATCTTAATTTTGGAAAAAAAAAATAGTATAATCAATAAATTATCTGAATTGTGAACAAATAAAAATGTTCTGGAGTTTTTGCCTTTTTGACCGTCTCATAAACCTCTATAAAAGCCCAGTGGAAGCTGCAGAGCCTTGCAAAAGTCATTCCCCTTTACCTTTTACATATTTGGTCACGTTACAACCACAAATTTTAGTCTATTTCATTAGTATTTATTAGGTAGACCAACACAAGGTTGAGTGTGATTGTGAAGTGGAAGGAAAAATATATATAGATTTCACAATTTTTCAAAGAAAGTAAAACTGAAACCTGTGTATGGGAAGAAACTTGTGCCATCAGAAACTGAATTTGAATTGCTCAGACTGAATCTGTATTTGTGTCCTTTGAAATTAAATGCATTGGTTTGAAAATTAATTTAATTAAACTGAAACTGAATATAATGGTTTAAAACTGAATTTGATTGCTTTGAAAATTGCTTTGCTTTGTATTTTGATTACTTTCACTTTCAGGTCTGAAATTCAATTTCAGTTCCAAATTTCAGTTTTTTGTGTCACACATCCGGGTTCTTGAAGCCAGAGATAAATCAAACACAGATTTAATGATTCACGGATGTCATTCACTATCGCTGTGTCCAAATTAAGGTCTGCATTCTTTTGAAGGTCGCATTTGTAGCCCGATAACCTCCTGGATGAGGCGACAAATGCTGTCCAATCTCCAAGGTTCCAACAAATGCGGCCTTCTTTTCCCTAGATTTGATGGATGGGTCTGGTGTATCATCCGTGTCCCACCCTATCCCATGATTCATTGCAGGTCGAAGTAGATTGTTCAAACGGAAGTAGCAAAGGCCAGAGGACAGAAAAAAGCTGTGAATAAAATTGGATATATTGCGCAGTCTGTTAAACAACTAAACTTTTACAATGTTTTTAGACGAGAATGTAGTTGTGTAAACCTAAAATATCCGATCATTTTATCAAGATATTGCTTAATGACACAAATGCGCTGATGTATTTGTCCGCTGCCCCAGCAGCTGGCTGGCCTCGCCAGCTGTCAGCTGACCGGGGGGTTGGGGTGCGATGAATCCCGAGAGAACAGCTGACTCCCGGCACATTGTTTTCAAAATCCTGCTAGGTTTCCCCAATGGGTGGAAGTTAAACACAGATATAATTCAGTCAGATGAAATCTAATATTAATGTTTGGTTTATAGCATAATAATAATAATAATAATTATTATTATTATTATGCTCTGCAAATAAACTGATAATTTTGTTCCTAAAGTTAATATGTTAGTGTTTAAGCTGTTGAAAGCTTTACAAATAAATTAAACAAATGGTATTTGTCATCAATGTATTTTATCTACTGTTAGATTTGTATATCTATGAACACAAAAAATATTTTCAACATTTTAAATGACTGAATAATGAGCAAGATCATAAAACAATAAAATTTTAAAACAAAACAGCATTATAATCCATCAGCAATATATAAAAGGGTAAATAAAAACCGTGTAGTCATTTACAGTAGAGACAGAGTTATTAACCTTCAGGTTCCATTTGTTCAGCTTCACAGCTCTGCGATTCACACTAACACGGTTGCTAGGCAACAGAAATGACGCTGAGGTAAGGGCAAGAGAAACACAGAACGACGTAACACCGACGGCACACTATGCTAATCTGGCATGTTTAGCTAACAGCTACAGGCAGCATAAGTGTTGCTGTTTGACCATCATTTCTTTACATGACGCTGCTTATAGACGCTCATTTGACTTGATGATTGACATCCGCCAAGCTCATGTATGCTGCACTGTTCCAGCTCAACATGCCGTAAAGGAAGTTTAACCTGATGTGAAACGTAAATCGATGAATCTGTTTGATTAATATGTGGCTATTCTCAAGGACCCGGATGTGTGACGCAAAAAACTGAATTTTGGAATTGAAATTGAATTTTAGAACCGAAAGTGAAAGTAGTCAAACTGAATTTTTAATACAAATAAATACATTTTAAAAGCAAATGAATTCAGTTTCAAACCATAAAATTCCGTTTCAGTTTAGTAAAATTCATTTTCAAACCAATGCATTTAACTTCAAATTATACAAATACAAATTCAGTCAGAGCAATTCAAATTCAGTTTCTGATGGCAAAAGTTTCTTCTCATACCTGTGGCGTGCATTTGTATTCAGCCAAGTTTACTCCTAACTGGAGAACATTAGAGAACAACCAGCATCATGAAGACCAAGGAACACAGCAAATAGGTCAGGGAGAAAGTCATGGAGAAGGTTAAGGCAGAGTTAGGTTCTAAAACAATATCCTAAGCTACGAACATCTCACAGAGCTCTGTTAAATCCATCTTCTGAACATTGAGAGAGGATGGACCAACTGCAGACCTAATAAGAAACGACTGTCCACCTAAACTGACATGCTGGGCAAAGAGAACATTAATCAGAGAAGCAGGCAAGAGGCCCATTGTAACTTTGGAGGAGCTGTAACTCCAGCGGGAGGATCCACTGACAAAGTGACTATTAATCATGGACTCCACAAAGTTGACCTTTTGGGAAGAGTGGCAAGACACCCAATTTACTACTTGCCACAAACCATGTGGGGTACAGAGGAAACTTGTGGAAAAAAGTTGCTCTGGTCAGATGAGACCGAAATTGAACCTTCTGGTCCACATATAACACACTAAATGTGGTGGAAGGCTAAATCTGAACACACAATCCACACAGTGAAATATGGCGATGGTAGCATCATGCTGTGTGCATGCTTATTTTCAGCAGGGACTGGAAACCTAGTAAGATGGATGGAGTAAAATGAAGGGCAACCCTGGAAGAAGGGGGCTGTAAAAAACCTAAAACTAAGGCAGAAGTTCACCTTCCAGCAGGACATCGACCCTAAATATACAATTGGAGCTACAACGGAATGGTTTCATTAAAGTATACTTAAGTTGTAGAATGGCTCAATCAAACTCCAGACAGAATCTACACATGTTGACTTTAATAGATTCTCTCTATCTAATCTGAATGAAATTGAGCTATTTTGCTATATTTTGCTATTTTGCAGGTTAGGTAGACTGAAAACTTAAAATAGTTAATTGATGTGAAATTAATTGCCAATTAATTTATTTGTTTCAGCTGTGGCAGAGCTTAGCTATTCTCAACTAATCTGGGTGAAATTCAGAAACACTTTCGTGATCTTGTAAACATATACAGGTCCTTCTCAAAATATTAGCATATTGTGATAAAGTTCATTATTTTCCATAATGTAATGATGAAAATTTAACATTAATATATTTTAGATTCATTGCACACTAACTGAAATATTTCAGATCTTTTATTGTCTTAATACGGATGATTGTGGCATACAGCTCAGGAAAACCCGAAGTTCCTATCTCACAAAATTAGCATATCATTAAAAGGGTCTCTAAACGAGCTATGAACCTAATCATCTGAATCAACGAGTTAACTCTAAACACCTGCAAAAGATTCCTGAGGCCTTTAAAACTCCCAGCCTGGTTCATCACTCAAAACCCCAATCATGGGTAAGACTGCCAACCTGACTGCTGTCCAGAAGGCCACTATTGACACCCTCAAGCAAGAGGGTAAGACACAGAAAGAAATTTCTGAATGAATAGGCTGTTCCCAGAGTGCTGTATCAAGACAACTCAGTGGGAAGTCTGTGGGAAGGAAAAAGTGTGGCAGAAAACGCTGCACAACGAGAAGAGGTGACCGGACCCTGAGGAAGATTGTGGAGAAGGGCCAATTCCAGACCTTGGGGGACCTGCGGAAGCAGTGGACTGAGTCTGGAGTAGAAACATCCAGAGCCACCGTGCACAGGCGTGTGCAGGAAATGGGCTACAGGTGCCGCATTCCCCAGGTAAAGCCACTTTTGAACCAGAAACAGCGGCAGAAGCGCCTGACCTGGGCTACAGAGAAGCAGCACTGGACTGTTGCTCAGTGGTCCAAAGTACTTTTTTCGGATGAAAGCAAATTCTGCATGTCATTCGGAAATCAAGGTGCCAGAGTCTGGAGGAAGACTGGGGAGAAGGAAATGCCAAAATGCCAGAAGTCCAGTGTCAAGTACCAACAGTCAGTGAGGGTCTGGGTGCCGTGTCAGCTGCTGGTGTTGGTCCACTGTGTTTTATCAAGGGCAGGGTCAATGCAGCTAGCTATCAGGATATTTTGCAGCACTTCCTGCTTCCATCTGCTGAAAAGCTTTATGGAGATGAAGATTTCATTTTTCAGCACGACCTGGCACCTGCTCACAGTGTCAAAACCACTGGTAAATGGTTTACTGACCATGGTATCACTGTGCTCAATTGGCCTGCCAACTCTCCTGACCTGAACCCCATAGAGAATCTGTGGGATATTGTGAAGAGAACGTTGAGAGACTCAAGACCCAACACTTTGGATGAGCTAAAGGCCGCTATCAAAGCATCCTGGGCCTCCATAAGACCTCAGCAGTGCCACAGGCTGATTGCCTCCATGCCACGCCGCATTGAAGCAGTCATTTCTGCAAAAGGATTCCCGACCAAGTATTGAGTGCATAACTGTACATGATTATTTGAAGGTTGACGTTTTTTGTATTAAAAACACTTTTCTTTTATTGGTCGGATGAAATATGCTAATTTTGTGAGATAGGAATTTTGGGTTTTCATGAGCTGTATGCTAAAATCATCCGTATTAAGACAATAAAAGACCTGAAATATTTCAGTTAGTGTGCAATGAATCTAAAATATATGAATGTTAAATTTTCATCATGACATTATGGAAAATAATTAACTTTATCACAATATGCTAATATTTTGAGAAGGACCTGTAGATAGTCAACAGCAAAAGACTCCTGTACAGTTATCTTTAACATTCACCTGAAGGTAATAATGCTTTTAAATAATAATGCTTGTATATGTTGTTTATGCTGTGTTACGCTTGTAAATATTTTTCTTTCTAAATTGCATGAGTTCAGTTCCATTAGTTTCTGGGCTTTAATTTCAGGTCAGAAGGGTCAAACTTTACCCGCTGGCAGAGAACAAGAACTAATCAGTAACAGTAGGTTTGTTCTGGTTGATAAAATTCAAATGCATTTGTTAAACATAAGAACTGATACCTTGCAAGGTGACAGATGATTTTCTGACTGCTACAAAACAGTATATTCATCTATATAACATACCATGTAGTGGAAGGTCTGAAAGCTTTAAAGAGATCAAACAAAACAAACTCTGTTACAAAAAGAGAGAAGCAGGTAGAGGAAAGAATGAATAAAGAAAGATGGATATACAGGTCTAATCTGGATGGGAAAGTTTCACACAGTCTTTTCTTTCTCAAAATTTCAGCGTAACAAGACCCTCTAACACTAGACACTGAGAGCTCTCAATAGGCAGGAATGTGGGTTCTGAGAACACCAGGAGGAGATTGGAGGGGCTGAGAAAAGGGAGGAATGCAGGAGCTCCTGAGCCAGTGGGAACAGGGCAGCCGGAGAGGATCACCTTGACCTGTGCTGACACCTCTGTCATCGCACGTCCTCGGTCTCAGGCCAGGGGGAAAGGAGGTAATGGGGAGATGGTGAGGGTGGAGGTTGGGGGCTGAAGATAAATGGGTGGTGGCCCTCTTCATCACTGACAGCAGGAGGCACACTGTGTCCAGACTCAAGAGGAAAGGCAGTGAACCAGGTCAGATTGCCTTGAAGGCAGAGTAGTCAGATCCTTAGTATATAGCCACAACTAATAAATCTATTTGCTTTTAGAGAAAAATAACAAAAAAATGAAAGCAAATAATATCCACAACATGATTTTTAAGTGGAGTTTATTAATGATGATGCAAATAACAGGCAAGAGTTCTAATAGACTATGCAATAATATGTCCACATTGCCACATACTTGGTAAGGAGAAGGAATTGTTGCAAAATCAGTGTCTCGATGCAATCGCCTGGGCTTTCCTAGATCAATAGCTTTTATCAGTTGGCATCATAAACTAATGTTGACTGCATTTGTAAAAAACTGTTTCTCTTACGCATTTGGAAATATGGGTATTTAATATAACATTTTAATTAATAATTTACATTTTATTGTCTTTTAATACTTACAAATTTAACAATAGAAATGTAAGCAATATAGATAAACAATAAAATCTCAAGATACCCTCACATTTATTCCCACAAATGTATCACATGAGGTGTTCAAAATTAAAACATCATTGCTCAGCATTTTGAAGGAGGCTTCCCCTGTTGGAATGCAGATCAAAACCAGCGTAGGGTGAGGAAGGATTTCATAATTACAAAACAGGAACATACAAATTATGGGAGAAAGAGAACAGGACATCAGGAGTGTAACAGAGGAAACTAGAAATGGAAAATGGAAAAGTTTATATATTAAGGAGGAGTGGAGAGTGAAATTGAAACCAGGTGAGTCTAATCAAAAAAATGCAGAAGTGGGGGGTGTTGGGTTCTGAGCAGAGGAACTGAGGGATGGTGACTAACAAAAATACAGAGATCACAGAGAACTAAATACAAAGAATCTACAAAACTAAAGGGGAAAACACTAACATAACAGTTTAACTCTAACCCTAAGAAAACGTCCTAAAAGGATGAACGGAATACAGCAAGACCGAACTGACAATAATAAACAACCCAGAAATTATTATAAAACACAAACACCCATGGATCATGACCAGTACAGAGATGGAAGTGTCATGGTTTGGTTTCACCATCATATAATCCACCATGATTCTATTGTCTGTCAGAAGGTGTCTGAGGATGAAGCAGAACTGGACCCCCTAACATGACAATGACCCAAAACCGACCAGTAAACCCATCAAGGACTCGCTGAGAATTAGGAGGGACATGGAAAACCCAGATCTCGATTTCACTGATCTGTGGGGTGACATGAAACAGGCTGCAGATTCATGAAACTTCTCGAACATCTCAAAGCTGAAGCTGTGAGAATTGGGGCAAGCTTTCCTCAAGGACTGACTTTTTTATATTTATATGTAATTAAATGACCTTCATTCCCAAACATAAAAATAAAAAAGATTACACTGAATGTGTAATGGGGTGTCATATTTTTTTCATGAGTGTAACTAAGTCAGAGTCTGTTTAAATGATTGGACTGATCTGATCACATACTTCCATATATCAGTTTGATCTGTTTGCCTGACATTAGTTGTGAACGTTGGTGCTATTAAAATAAATTGAACTGGACTCAAATAAATCTGAATTTACTAAGTCAGCCGTAAAACAGATTCACCTGGTAGAATTACCTTCATGGGATTCCCTGGCTGTACCGTAATAAGGTAATCAGTCTTTCACCTTCCACTTGTCTGTCACTTTTTCACACTAACATTTACCATCATTTAACATTGTCTGAATCATTAGTGTACCTGAACTGGCCCCTCTGGACTGATTTCACAGTGCCTGGACCTGCCGCATTAGACAAGGGGTCAATGGAGAGATGAGGCCATCTGACTATTAGCTACTCAGGCAAAGACATTAAGGTTGTGTCAGGGTGACTGAGGGTCACTGCTGTTAAGTGAGGTTCTGCAGAGGGGAAGGAAGGCAGAAAAACGTTCTGGTGTTAAATAAAATAATTCAAGCAAGGAGTAATAGAACAGGTTAGAGAAAGAGAGGTTGAACACTCAGAAACCTAAAAGTCTCTGACATTAGTTTTAAATAGCTTCCACTGCAGGAACAGTAGCATATTAACATCTGTTCACCACATTTATTGGGATCCCCTGTATAAATGTGTAAAAGGCCACGAGATAAATAAAATATTTCATTGCAGCAGAACAATGTAAAAAAAAAAAAAACCTTTAATATGAGGACATTTATCTGGTGGGGGAACAAAACCATGGCCAACCATAGTACATGGTTACAGCCTATAGGTCCAAATCACCCCTCCACTACTATGCTTGACAGTTGCTATGAAATGTTTTTGCTGATATGGTGTGTTTGACTTTCTCCACACATGATGCTGTGTGATTACAGTTTTACATCTCTACTTTAGCCTCATCTATGCAGAAGCAATGTTGCACACATAATTCAGGCTGCCATATTGTTTTTAGAGAGGGCTTTTTCTTCAGCCCTTGCAAACAAGTTACACTTGTAACATTTAAAATTTTCCTGTGATAAAAGCTAACTGCTAATATGCCAACTAAGGCCTGTGGAGTCTGACATGTAGCTCTTAGGATTTGTAACTGCTCTGTGCGTTGCAGGGTGTGACTTTATGGTGTTTCTCCACCAAACCCATTCCTGTGTTAAACTGGTTCTAGTGCTTGCTCAGCATCAGTTATTTCTGTTTCCACCACAAGTGCTGGCTCTGGTCCTGATAAAGAGGATCTATCTTGGTGCCATGTGTGACCTGAACAGGAGGAAAGTCCCACTTTTATCTAGAGCCCACTACAATTGTTGTGAAGGCCATGTTTTAGTTTTAATTAAGATAATTAAGATAAAATAACCTGTAAAAACATGCTCTCTCTCTCTAATATTATAAATATAATAGACGCTTTTTTGCCACTGAATCTATAAACATTCTTTCTGTTTCAGTTATTAAACTTTTTCAGCCTTTTAAAATCATCAGATATTTTGTATTAGAAACACTGTGTGTAAATACCAATCACCTGCATTATGAAGCAATTACAAACACTGAATGTCGTTAACCCTGTGAATATATTAAACTGATGTTGGGGTCATCCATTTTGGGGGGATAGATTGGCTGGGCTGCGCAGTTCGACAGGCGCAGCTCAACAGACGTTGCAGCTCTGACGTCACCCGGGATTATAAAACCCGCTGAAAATAAACCTTCGTTGCCATTTCCAGCGTGTCTCACGGGACGACGCAATGGAGGCACGTATCCACACGGCCATTCCCGGAAGAGCTTGAAAGCTGGAATTCTGTCTTATACCAGAAGGTCAGAAGATTCATATACCGATCGAAGACCCCGCCGACACTCCGGCGCAGGTGAAAACCCACAGAGGTTTGTTTCCAAGGAGACGAGTTTTCCTCCTTGTTGATTCAGTCGACTTCACGGTTCTTCATATTTCCCCCATTTTGGATGGATGAGAAGTTTACTGTTTTTGAGTTGATCACGGACGTGTGTCACTCTGATTCCCTCCCTCGTTTTTTTCAGACCTGCGACCTATCCTCCCCGGTGGAGAGAAGAAATCGACGTCAAAGTAATTTTGTTCTTTTTTATATATTAAATTGGATAGGTGCATTTAGAGGTCTGGGCAGGATGAGGCATAGTTAAGGTGATTTAGAATCACCAGTAGTTAATCCAAGGTATCAACTTGTTGCATGCAATACTGATTGAAGTGTTTTATGCTGAGCTGTTTTGATTTGCTGTGCAAGGTGTGTGTTCATGTTTTGTCCGGCTGATCCCAAATCAGCCAGAAGTTAGAAGTTGGACTTTTAAAAGTTTTCCATTCAAAGCAACTGCAGTCTGGGCCTCGTGGCCTGACCATTCCTTGGTCCCAGTTTCATTACTGGAGTTTTTCCACTGAGTTCCCACCTCAGAGTTTTATGATCCTTTGTTCGACATTTGGGGCAATCAGCTGCAAGTGGCTAAGGGCACAGCCCACTGTCTACCAGCTGATCGCCGCCATCGAAACGCATCAGCACACCAGGAGGGCTTCTCTTTCCAAGTTAACCCAAATTGCACATTTTGTCCATAAAACTGCTGGTCTGATCTTCATAGACACTCAATGCACATATATTTGATTTTATTATTATTGTTAGGTAGTCATTTTTATCCCCTTTGTGTAGAATAGTGCTTGTTAGGTGAAGATTTTTGGAACAGAATAGTAATTATATTACAGCTACATGGTTTCAATTAATTTTTTACACACACACACACTCATATATATATATATGAGGAGCGTTTGTGTATATTTTGTGCTAGAGTGATATATCTATGTCTATTCGTAAAAATACTCAATTCAATATTGACAATCATGAAGCTTTAATTTTTCTCCATGAATGCATATGTGTACAAGAAAAAAGCACAGTTTACCATGTTTCCACTACATGTCATTGCAATCCATTTATAAGACATCACATAAAACTACAACAATCCTAACCAGCTGACTGCAGCAGATGAATCACCCTTCGGGTTTAATGATTGTGCATATAACAATAAACATTAGAACAAACTAAACAGTCTTCATAATGGTTTAGTAAAGTATACTTCTAAGGAGACCATTATACATCGGTCTATAAACATTATTACATAATGGTTCCTCTAGACCATTATGTCCCCTTAGAGAAACATATGGATAAGAACACAATAACACTGGAGGCCGCTCTAAAATGTAATACTTTTCATTTTATATGTTTTAGATGTTTTTGCTGCAGATTCCAAGCAAGCCACCTGTGGTGCTACTTAAAGTGTGAGACACATATATGGGAGATGCATACACATGAAACCGATGTCAGTCAGACAGTGATTTAGTAGTCTTAGAGAGTGGCTTGTAAGTTAGAACAGAGCAGAATTTAGAAATGACATGTCAAGCATCGAAATACATAAAATGTATAAAAGCATTCTACCAAAGTGGGCTCTCTCTAGCATTTAAAAAAATGGTATCATTCACAAGTTCCTGTTTGGTAAGTTGATCATTGTCAATGTGTCCTTCTTGCAACTGAGAAAAAAAGTCCATTGAAGAACCTGGTGGCTCATTGTTGACTGGCAGTTGCTACGACTCAAATATCTGTTAACAGACTGTTTCCTGGCAGAGTTACATTAGCCCTGGCACCAGACAGCCACACAGAGGGAGACATTAGTCAGCACTATTTTCTCTCCAGTTAAAGATACGCAGTACATCCTACTGGAAGTTTATAGATCTGCTCATAAGTCATAGTTAATATTTATTGTAATGTAGTTCACGTGCAAAATTGTGCTAGATGGTAATGATGCCATACTGGCTGATAGAAATGAAGTGCATGTTTAACGGTGTTTTATCTTTTGTCTTGTGAGATTACAGTGTAACGCAATTTGTTCATTTTGTTCTAGAGCATACATGCAACCATCTGTGTAAATTCACATTTACTTATTTTACACATGCAATCACTCCATGTCATAAATGTAACATGGCTACTGCACAAAACCAATCTATCGCAGACTGGCCAGTTTCCTTGATAGAGGACATCGTTCTATGGCAAATTGCTAAATGCTAGCATTGAAAGCGAGGTGACAAGGAGAATGCAAGGAATGAATCCTCTGCTTGTAATCAGAGGCTGGATGTGTCATGCTCTGGAGTTTTATCACCAACACAGCATGGGATGAATTCCACCATTTTCTCTCCACAGGGCCATGACAGAGCTCTTCTTTCTAGTAGGCCCTGCAGGGGAGGTATAAGGAAAGGGAACCCAGTGAATAGAGTACAAAAAAAGAAGGACAAGTAGACTAGGAGCTGTTGATAAACTTGCAGAATAGTTCTCTGTTAGAAACCGAAGAATAACTGTCAAAGCGAGAAGGAAAAAAAAGCAGGCTGAGAATGCGATTGAAGGGATCTTTTTTTAGAATCAAAAGTAGCTAAGGAAAAGGGGCAACAGTTTAGGGACAAGTGCTGTTTCCCTGTATGGGCAGTGTTTCAAAGTATTTTCTAGCAAATACTTATACAGCACCTTGCAAAAATATTTATACCTCATTAACCATTTCATATTTCAACCACAAACTAATTTATCTTTTAGCGATCTTGTGTGACCGTAAAGTGCACTGTGCATTTATATTCAGCCCCTCCTGAGTCAATTCCTTGTAAAACCACTTTTCACTGCAAGTACAGCTGTTAGTCTTTGGGGTATGTCAGTACACACGTTGTACATCTACAGACTGTATCTAAAAAAGGTTAAATAACCCAAACTCAGTGAGATTGATGGAGAGCATTTCTGTGAAATTTCTCTAGATTGTGAATTGGATTATGGTCTGGAATCTGACTGGGTCATTCTAAGCACATGGATATGATTGAATCCGAACCAATCCATTATAGCTCTGGTTGTGTGTTTAGGGTCATTGACCTGCTGGAAGGTGAACCTCAACCCCAGTCTCAAATCTCTTGCAGCCTCTAATAGGTTTTCTTTCAGGATTTTTCTGAGTTCAGCTCCGTTCATCTTCCTATCAACTTTTTACGAGCTTCTCTGTCCTAGCAGAAGAGAATCATCCTCACAACATGATGATACATTCCTTATATTTCACAGTAGGGATATTGTGATCAGGGTGAAGTGAAGAGTTAGTTTTCTGCCACATATTGTGTTTTGCACGTGGGGCAAAAAGTTTGGTCTCATCTGACCAGAGCACCTTCTTCCACATGTTCGCTCTGTTCTCAACATTGCTGGTGACAAACTGCAAGCAGGACTTCAGAAGTGCACATCAAACAGTTGCCCTGTCAATAGATCCTTCCACCTAAGCTGTGGATCTCCGCAGCTCCTGCAAAGTTACCATGGGCCTCCTGGCTACTTCTCTGATTGATGCTCTCCATGCCATTACACAAAAATGAAGTGGCCTGTTGGGGTATATTCACTAAAATGAGTCATCAAATCTTCAGGCATTAATCAAGTACAGTTTGGTGCTCTGGACATTCATAGAAACCATGGCAGGGTCTAATAACTCAACTTTACAATGTAATGCTTAAATAATGACTTATTCTAATTATGTTGGCTGAGGAGTGTTTTGCTTTTTTCTATAGCAATTCTCTAATTAGTGTATTTTCATTATCTTGGCAAATGAATAATTTAGAGGGTCTGTAACAGACGAGTTATTAGACTCTGACAGAGTGATGGATTTCAAGTGTCGCCATACCCAATTTGTGTTTCAACCTCTCAGGGATGACATGAATAATTAGTAAAAAAGTAGACCTTCTTTGAGTCTTTGAAGGAATTAACCAATATCTTGAGAAAGTCTTGTTCTGACATCATTTTCACTCTATGGTTTAATTGTATTTCTACAGGGTCAACTGTTTTGCACTTTTGTCATTCAATTAGATATCAAGGCAACTTAAATTGGCCTATTCATCTTCACATCTGAATACACTGAATGTGTCTGATCTCACTTTACCATGATAAAAACTAATTAGTTCTTCCTCTGTTTCCATATGTCACTTTAGATTCCTCTTTTCATCTCCAGTTTCAACTTTCTCCTCCACCTTTCTCTGGTCCAGTTCAAAACAGACCGTTAGAATAAGATAAAAATAAAAAGATTTATGTTGTCGTACCCCCTCCCCACTCGTTCAAAGTAATGAGATTTCATACTTCAACTGGCCTGACAGATGGATTAGAAATTAAAAACCTTAGATAAGTAATGCCTTTTTGATGTTGGACTGGGAATAACTCACAGGGTCTGATTGATTACAAAACTCTTGTGACAAAGTGCACATGCTGTATGTGCGACGGCATGCCCATACCACTGTATGTCACACAGTAGTTAATGTGGCAGGCCCATCTGTGAGAATTCACTTTCCAGGAAGCCCTATTTTCATTCCTTGTAGCGCCTCAGAACATGATAAGGTCGATTTTTACTGAACTGATTGTTGTCAAACCAGGAGTAGAGGCAATGCATTATGCAGGAGTAGACATTTCACCTTGAAAATGAAGGCAGTGCAACAGTATGTTCCGTGTTTCTAACAGTAGATGTGCATACAGTTATATTCCAACTCTTTTACTGCTGTGCAAATGCTTTGTACTGCACAAATAAAACATCAAGCACCTAATAGAGACTGTGCAGTGATGGTAGATATAATGTCTGTGCTGCCAGGTGTGATGTTTAGATGGTAGCTGGCACCACTGGTCGATGATAACATTAGGATACGTAGTTGTGCTGTTTTTATCAAACAAAAACCACAAGGAAGCTACAGTGTTTTTCTGGACAGCTTTCTAGTTCTGCTCATCATGGAAACAAGTTCTGTTTTGGATAGAAAAGGCTCATTTTCCAGCAAAGGACTTCAGAGAGGTTCCACCAAATGCCCTGGGTTCTCTATGCATGAAGGACTTGTCTCTTTCAAATACTCGGTGCACAACAACATCTTAATTCATAAAATGTTGTCCCATCCAGAGGAGATACTCCGAGGTCATGTCCCTTTAGGCATACAGAGCAGACGGATGGTTAAAGTTGTGTTTGGAAGGTTTTGTCCTTAATGTTTCCTTTTGAATGCGAGTTGTGTGCTCCTTTGTCTAGTAAAGTAACGTTTTTAGATACTGATCACTCCAATCTAGCTGTAAAAAACAGCAAGATCAATTCATTTTCAATTTAATTTCCTCATTTCTCAATGATTAGGCAGCCTGCCGTTCAGAAAAGCAGAATTATGCATTTTGTAGCTGCATGTATTTAGCAAAATATTTGCTCTAGACTGCAAGTTTTTTATTAAAGTACTAGTACTACACTCCATTTGCAATTTCTTCTGCCACTAACATTGAGTTTTCTCTGAATGCATTCCTTTACTTTAAAGCTCTACCTGAAACACTGTCTTTCTGTTTAACTGTGTCTTATTCCTTGAAGGAGCCATTGACTGAGCTATTGCAACCAATAACTTTATGTTCTCTCACTGTTTTATTTCTTTTCATGGACAATACACTTGACCCTGTGTTTTATCATGTTGCTTTCCTAAACAAATATATTGAAGGAATCATTCCTGCAAATAACTCTGTGCAGTCTCTTTCTTTCATTCATTCATTCCACAAATTATACACCTGGCTCACACCCTTCTGTCTCTTCATGTAATCCTAGGCACGGGTTAGGCATGAATCAGACAACTTCAACAACTTTTTATTCTGTTTTCTAACTCCTCCATTTCGGTTCTCGCTGATTAGAATTTAAATTTTGTATAGCTAATTATTTGGCCTCTAAAAAAGCTTTAATAATTGAGAATCCAGGATTTGGTGGTAGTAGTAAAAATATATTTCTGAAAAAGGAGGGATTATTATTGTTACATCCGCAACATTAAACAAATTGACCAGACTGGCCAAATCTCAATTGCAATAACAAGATACCTGCCTGCTCGATCAGTGGAGGTACTTGTAAATTGAAAATGTACTGAGTTATAAAGTATGGCAACACCCCTAGATTGTGAATTGTATGGAGTATGAAACACCTGACCAGGCCATCTTCTTTGAACTCTAATAATATCTCCTGTAAAAACACCACCTCAGCTTTCAATTGTCTAATTCTGGGCATGACTTGTTTTAAATTAACCAGCCTATTTAACCCTCTCATGTTCCATGAAGAAAACTAGAGGTCAGGTAATCATCCGAGTTGGGGAAGTGTTCTCTAAGGTCTGCTAGGGGAACTGGAAAGGGGAGGATAAAAGAAAAGGGGATGAGGGAAACAAACAAACAAAACAAAAACTCAATGGATGAGCGTGGTGAGTTACACAATAAGAGCAAGCAGAACATTATAAACACAGGTGCATTTACAGAACCCTCTAAAATGCACCAAACCCAAAGAGGGCCAAGTTATGAGGCTGAGCTGGTCCTCTGGTATCTTAGCCATAGAGGAGCAACATACAACTAACAGTCAATAAGGAGAGCCGCTTTTCTATAGACATCACTTGAAACCACCAGATAAAAAAAAAAGTAATAATAATAATGACAAATGTTAATAAGAAATATGCAATATACAAGCACTTTACAATTAGTCACTGAAAATAGTATATGCACGTCAGTGTCCTTCATACTGTGCCTCACCTAAGGATGTCCACCTTTTAATTGCTGAGCGAATCTGTGGGCCTCTGAGGCGTTGTCGGGCAGTTGGAGTCGGCTCACCAAGCTCGGTGGACTGATTAGCCTCACCTGGGTCTGCCGCTAGCCTAGCTCCCTCACTGGCTTGCTACTCAGAATTGCATGTGGTATCTGACTTTAACTGTTTTTGAGTTTGCTTTGAACCTTTTGCTGGCATGGTGGTAGACTTTTATATCGCACCGGTGATGTACTCAGTATTAGGAGGTGATTTCATTCTATTAGTGGTTAAATTCCCAAACTCTGTCAGAGCGGCTTCGTCACACGTCTGCTCAGCTGGGCACCATAACCGAAAGTGATGCTAGGCTGGGCATCTTTATATGCATAACTTTATCGATTGGCATGAAATGATCAGTCGAATTTAACATACAGTTACGTTTAAAATAATGATTGAACTTGACTGTTATAAAATCAAAATCTGATTGGATTGTACTGCTATGAACAGAATTATATATTTCTATAAAACTGGATAAGAATTGTCTTGTAAAGTGCCTTGAAATTAAGTTTGCTGTCAGTCGGTGCTGTATGAATTAAATTAGTTATTATATACTTGACTGCCTTTGTTTTAAGTTTTGCTTTCAACCAGAACTGTTTTTAACATTTAAAAATTCCAGTTTAAACTGAATAAAAACAAACTACTCTTAGCTTTAACACTTCAACAAATCCATCCACAAGCAAAAACATCGACATAAGCGAGATCTGAGTATATCAAAGAGTTACTAGTCTAGAGTAAAGCCTTGCTCCCATTTATCATTAAATTTTCATTCTGGTTGATTTTTTAGAAAACGAAGGAAAGGGAGGTGTGTTTTGTCCCTTTGATGATTTGTGCAGCAGACTGTTGAGAACACAAGGTGAGGAAGTAACAGCAAAGAATGTTTTGCCCTATATCTTGTATGCAGGTAAACAGAAATTAAGTGATCCTTTGACACACGTAGCATGGGCTCTAGGAAATTAAGCTGGGGTATTTTCCATAAAAAGATTATTTTTCCATAAATCTCATTCAGTTTTATACAAACCCTCATTGTTTATATTCTGAGTTTATTTTAGGAATATGCAACAAAAAAGGAATTAGGTATTTATCGGAATACAATCAACTTAGCAATGGATCTTCATTCATTTATGCATGTGACCTTTTTCTTTTCAGCTCTTGTTGTCCCTTATACTAGATGACTTTCAATACATCAGCACATGCAACCAGTTTCTGGGAATAGACAGCTGTCTAGTGCTCTGAAGGAGACAGAATGAAAATATTGAACTGGGTCATTCAGAGAGAACCCAATACCACCAACATGGCAGCAATTCATCAGAAAAAGTGCTTGATGGGCAGAGACTTCACTCCACTTTCAATTTTTCAACACATATTTAGGACGTGGAAGTAATGCTCCGTGTGAGGTGGAGGTGCACAGCCATCAGTATGAAAAGTGTTTATAGTAATCCAGAATGTCACCTGCTGCTGAAAGACACAAGATTTGATTTGGATGTAAAAGAAAAACGACTGTCTTTACTACTTGACAAAAAGTAGGACCCTACCTTCATTTATGAAATAGTCATAAAGAGAGATGAAACAAGTTAAACTCAGCAAGTTGATTAAATGAAAGGACAACAGAATCCAATAAGAATGCTCACAAATATCTCAGATTATACCTTTCATCTACTTTAACTGATTTACTCAAGTTCACTGTGAAATGTTCCTGCTAGACATTTAGGTCTACACCTGGAATCTACAGGCTGAACCTCTTGTAGGTCCTCTACAGTGGAAACTTTCACCAACATTGTTAAACAACTGAGCAATGTTTTTTTTTCCCATTTAAATCTAATACAGGCTAGTTCTAGCAGTTATTTAGTCTGCATGGATTATATAATTTTACTGCTATGTAAAATCATACTGTTGTATAATCTACCAATTAACCAATCAGTCTGACATAAATTCTTTACCTTTCCAAGTATTGATTGTTACCATACATTTAAAAGACCAGGGGATTCTGATTAATTTTCAGTGCTATGATTTAAATGTTCAGTTGGAGATTAGGACAAGTAGTCTAAAGATTATGAGAAAATCACCATGAGCTACAAACAGAAGCTATGTTTAAACCTATTATTGTCATAATGCCGGGTAATTTCCTGACATGCGGAAGCACTCGGACACAGGGACAAAGATAACGTTTCCAACAAGTTTATTTTACAGAATTGCTAGAAGGCTGGATACAGGTGTCAACAGGGCCTGGATCGTTCTGTGGAGGAGAGGTGGGTTAGAATTTATTCTGAAGGGAGTGAGTTTGGATGTTGATAGAGAACAAGGAAGGCTTACATTTCTGTAGCCGCTTAGTATCTTGGAAGGAGGCTTACGGTGGGGCATTTCCTGAAGGTGATCCGTTTGTTTGGTTTTCGGTTGAGAGGCTCAGCTGGATCAGAGAGTGGACAAGCAGGCAGGCGCTCAGAGCGGCTCGGTTAGTTAGCTGACTTCTGGAGGAGGAATCCTTCATGGGTAGAGCAATTCTCCACAAGAACGAAAGAAAATCTAAGCTCAGCCTAGGTTTAATCTGGGTGTCTGCCTACCAAACTTGTATATTTGGATAGATGAGTCTTTGGATCTCAGTTCGGACCCTATTTAGTCCACAGCAGATAAAAGAAGAAGGTTCCTTGCCAATTTAGCTACAGGGGTTTTCCCAGTGGATGATAAGGGAAGACAGAGTGGAAGGAATCATTACAGGATGAGCATATTCATTTAAAATGGGACACAACCATTATTACTAATTAAAGATATCAAATAGTCAGAAAAATATCAAACCTTTTCATGTTTCTCAGCTAGAGAAAAAAGTCTGTGTTGACACCACAGAAATTCTGAGTTTCAGCTTGGAACAGTTCAAGGTCCATGCTGTTCGTCACTGGCAATAAAACGTTTTCGTAAATTCTGGAGATGACAGTTTATGACCTGACAAAACAATAAAAGGCTAAAATGTTACATCTTCAGGATTGCATTTGATACAATATGACACTTTCAAATGTAAATGTGTTTTTTATCCTAAAAGCTAAAAATAAAAACAAATAAAAAAGTAAATATGTGGGAATTAAATTTCCCTATTTAATAAGCTGATTTTATTAGGCAGGTATTGATAAGGCTTGATATGTTTTCTGTCTTTAAAGGGCCATATAGGCTCTAGACAATTATTATTTTGTAAAACTGATGGCAAAACCGGGTCTTTGGACTGTAAAAATTGCTTATCCCTTGTCTAACCGAAATAACTTTTTTTTTCCTGCAGAAAGTGCCCCGGAATCTTATCTTCAAAATATAAATAGTTCTATAATCTCTACAAGTGTTGGGACCCAGCCATGGATTTCAACATTAAACTCCGGTACGAACTCTTCTGGAACCTTTCAAAATAAAGTGCATTAACCTTCTTCCAGCACAGCCAGGAAACGGGATAACTGCGGAATTCCTCTGATGCCACTGCCCAAATAAAAGTACAGCTGTTGCTACATCCGCCCTCTTCCACTGTTCCTCTTTGCGGGACCGGGATCGGAGATGTCTCTTTGCTGGCAAAAAGACATAACTCTTCAACTGGATCCAAGAGTGTCATAAGATCATGCGATCATATGCACAAGTTAAGTATGAGTGAATAACTGTTTGTGTACCCAGTATTCATTCATAAAAACGGGAATTAAGGTACATGCCTGGCTTGACTTTCTCTCTCTGAGGCCTGCAGATGCAAACGGTGTCCCAGAGAAGTCCCTGCAGAGACGCTGTCTCTACAAGCCGAGTGAAGCAGTTTCCTTGCCTGAGAGGAGGACAAACAACGGAGGCCACATCACCGTGGTAACATGCAGTGTGGTTGGCAGACACAACGAGCCGTCTTTTATCCACAGCTACGGAGGTTAGCTGGATGCTAACCCTTTGTTCACACAGCAGCCGCACCTTCAACCCCTCCCACAGCTACGGAGGTTAGCTGAAAGCTAACAGTTTGTTGACTGTGGACGTTTCTTCAAACTTCATCGTGGCCTGGACAACGTTCCTCACCACAGTTCATGAGGTTAAGTGTTTGGGCAGAGAAATAGAAGGATTTAGATTGAAATGATCTAAACGTTTTTCATTTTATGAAGTTTTTTTTGTTTGTGCTGAACTCCGCTATCTTGGTGCTAGCAGAATATCTGCAGCACACATGTTCAGTTTTGTGTTCTTTGTCTGTGTGTTTTTTAAAGTTAAGACAAACTTTACAGGTCCTTCTCAAAATATTAGCATATTGTGATAAAGTTCATTATTTTCCATAATGTCATGATGAAAATTTAACATTCATATATTTTAGATTCATTGCACACTAACTGAAATATTTCAGGTCTTTTATTGTCTTAATACGGATGATTTTGGCATACAGCTCATGAAAACCCAAAATTCCTATCTCACAAAATTAGCATATCATTAAAAGGGTCTCTAAACGAGCTATGAACCTAATCATCTGAATCAACGAGTTAACTCTAAACACCTGCAAAAGATTCCTGAGGCCTTTAAAACTCCCAGCCTGGTTCATCACTCAGAACCCCAATCATGGGTAAGACTACCGACCTGACTGCTGTCCAGAAGGCCACTATTGACACCCTCAAGCAAGAGGGTAAGACACAGAAAGAAATTTCTGAACGAATAGGCTGTTCCCAGAGTGCTGTATCAAGGCACCTCAGTGGGAAGTCTGTGGGAAGGAAAAAGGGTGGCAGAAAACGTTGCACAACGAGAAGAGGTGACCGGACCCTGAGGAAGATTGTGGAGAAGGGCCGATTCCAGACCTTGGGGGACCTGCGGAAGCAGTGGACTGAGTCTGGAGTAGAAACATCCAGAGCCACCGTGCACAGGCGTGTGCAGGAAATGGGCTAAAAGTGCCGCATTCCCCAGGTCAAGCCACTTTTGAACCAGAAACAGCGGCAGAAGCGCCTGACATGGGCTACAGAGAAGCAGCACTGGACTGTTGCTCAGTGGTCCAAAGTACATTTTTCGGATGAAAGCAAATTCTGCATGTCATTCGGAAATCAAGGTGCCAGAGTCTGGAGGAAGACTGGGGAGAAGGAAATGCCAGAAGTCCAGTGTCAAGTACCCACAGTCAGTGATGGTCTGGGGTGCCGTGTCAGCTGCTGGTGTTGGTCCACTGTGTTTTATCAAGGGCAGGGTCAATGCAGCTAGCTATCAGGAGATTTTGGAGCACTTCATGCTTCCATCTGCTAAAAAGCTTTATGGAGATGAAGATTTCATTTTTCAGCACGACCTGGCACCTGCTCACAGTGCCAGAACCACTGGTAAATGGTTTACTGACCATGGTATCACTGGGCTCAATTGGCCTGCCAACTCTCCTGACCTGAACCCCATAGAGAATCTGTGGGATATTGTGAAGAGAACGTTGAGAGACTCAATACCCAACACTCTGGATGAGCTAAAGGCCGCTATCGAAGCATCTTGGGCCTCCATAAGACCTCAGCAGTGCCACAGGCTGATTGCCTCCATGCCACGCCGCATTGAAGCAGTCATTTCTGCAAAAGGATTCCCGACCAAGTATTGAGTGCATAACTGTACATGATTATTTGAAGGTTGACATTTTTTGTATTAAAAAAACTTTTCTTTTATTGGTCGGATTAAATATGCTAATTTTGTGAGATAGGAATTTTGGGTTTTCATGAGCTGTATGCCAAAATCATCCGTATTAAGACAATAAAAGACCTGAAATATTTCAGTTAGTGTGCAATGAATCTAAAATATATGAATGTTAAATTTTCATCATGACATTATGGAAAATAATGAACTTTATCACAATATGCTAATATTTTGAGAAGGACCTGTATTTAAAGGGTGATTTTAAACACAGATCATTTGCCATAATGCGCCGTCTGCACTTAGGCATTTTAACCCTTTTAATGACGGTATTTTTAAAGGTGTGTGTTTGATTCTGGTGCTAAGCAATCAGCTTTTTTGTGAGCTTAACTGCTAACAGGCAAGGACAGTGCTTGCTGTCAAATAATATTTACCCAGAAAGGTTTAGTTTTCAATGCAGTAAATAATGATTCCCTAACATCATTTACTAAATTTGATCACTAAGTAAACACCATTAAGCCCCATTTCTCCAGAAAGGTTTGGCTCTTTTCCAAAATATGTCCTTAAATGTTTTACCATTACCTTAATTATATATTTTAAATATTATTTTAATAAATAAAGGCAGCTAATTAGACGCCATTGAGAAATGGTCATCCAGAAGGTTGGTTTTATTCAGCAGATCATTATTTAAAACATTAATTTATTAAAATAATATTTTATCTGATCTTGCATTGTGAAGGGTTTTTAAAGGTATGCTGATTATTGCTTAAGTTGGTTCCAAGACTAACTTAACTTCATTTCCGGATTCTTCAAGATAATCCTTGGTTCTCAAACATAAACATTGCATGGTAATGTTGCATCATTCTTTTGGTCATGATTTTCAATCATCTTTAATCAACTTGTTTATATTGTACATAGCCCATTAGTCTTCCTTATTCTTTAATTCTGCTTGGTAGTTTAGTTGGATTGTTTTAGCATAGTAAAGAGTTTGTTGATTGAAATATGTTTGACTTTGCATTGACTTATTTTTGTTAATGAATTCTTGTATTTTAAGAAATTGTGTGAATTCATTCCATCTATGTGCAGAGTTTTGCTGTTCAATAATCGCTCGTCTCACACTTTTCTATTTTGTCCTAATACCATCACCTTACTGGGCTGGTATTCACAGGACAACCCTTAACAAACCGAAATATTATTTGATAAATATTAAAATATTAATATTAAATAATATTATCAGATTCATCATCCTAACACAAGTGTTATGCTCGAAAAGGATTTTTCTGAGTGAATGTAAATTTGTCAGTTTACATTGACATTTCAAAAAAATACTCCATCACTGGCTGTATACTGGTTTATTGTCAGGATCTGGGTTGTGTTTATGTATTTTGTGCTTGCTACATGTGTTCAGTGTTTCAGATGGTGCTGGAGTTCTCAGGTGTGCTGGGTGACAGGTGCGAATTATTCCACTGATTACTTGGAGGAGTACTTAAGCAGGAGGCTGCCAGCACTTCGACGCCAGAGTGTTTTGCCTCCAGTGGTAACAAGCTCAGCCAACACTAAGGCTATGCTTTTTCTTCATTTCCACGTAACTTTGTTTATGCTCCTTCGCAGGCTGAAAACCTGAACTCTGGATTTACTTCGCTAAATACTGACTACGTGTCCGGACGTTTCTGGACAAACAAGTTTACCTACGTTCTAAGGACTTCGTCTCCTAACAACTGTTTCCATTTGGATTCAGACAAACCTGGCAGTTTCCTGCTTCCTCCGTTTCCTGGACCTAGGCATAAGCATACCCTGTCCACCCTCCAACGCAAGTATCTGCACATTGAACTCTCTCCTGAAATCACCAAGCTCACTCAAATAGCACCAAAGAAATCATTTGAACAAATTCTGTTTCGACAACCTGGACTCCGACTCCCTCTACCCCTGGCGACCTGACCGCACTCACTTAGTAAGCAGTTTACTTGACTTTCAGAATTACTTGTCGTTTCTCTGTCTCATTTAGTTCCCTGTTTTCACCAGTTCTCTTCCCCTCTTTCCATATAGTTGAAGATTCTTCAGTACATGTTTCCTGATTATTGTTGGCACAATAAAAACATAATTTCTCGTAATCTATCTCTCCGGAGTGTTCTTCGGTATGTGGGTCAGATCTATTATGGAAATAATGACATTTATGTGTTAATTCTTGAACATGAATGTTTTTTTTAAATAGTTACAATTACATGTTTTAGAAAAAACTGTTTTATTTTAAACATCCTCAGTTGATATGTCTAAAGTGATAGGTTTTTAACATTTTTTTGGATAAATCCTTTCTGTCTAGTGAATTACATTAAAAAAACAAAAAAAAAAACAGAACATAATCCATTTCATGTGGCTGTTTAACATGACATAGCTATCACATTACACAAAGTCTGTTCCTGATCGGTTGATCTACTCCATGCGATTTCTCCTCCTCTGAAAGCTTGGCCTCCTATCAATGAGTTCAGGAAGACTAAGACATAACCAAAGAACCAATCGACAAACCTTGCGGGACCAGAGCAGAAGACAAATCT
The DNA here is from genome assembly GCF_021462225.1 of Girardinichthys multiradiatus. Classification (NCBI taxonomy): domain Eukaryota; kingdom Metazoa; phylum Chordata; class Actinopteri; order Cyprinodontiformes; family Goodeidae; genus Girardinichthys; species Girardinichthys multiradiatus. The sequence continues at coordinate 4,936,220 of NC_061811.1, forward strand.
GATCAACCTCGAGGTCTGGTCGCAGTAAAGGTTTTGTTTTTGTCATACACTATGCTATGTTTGTCGTTTTTGTATATATGCAACACTTTGAATTTCAACCATCAACTTTGAATGTGTTTCCAAAGTCTCTTAATAACTCTCTTTAACTAATATCCTATTTGTATCCTATCCTGTTTGAAAAACAAAAAGAGGAACCATATAAAGATCTAGGCCAGAACCAATAACTAGTCTGAGAGACGATCTGGCTTAAACGACAGCGGTTCTGGCTGAGGTTTTCTTCTGCTAGCCAAGTCAAGAGATGGGTGTGTAGGAACCACACACCAGCAAAAATCCAGTTGGTTCTGTGATTGAGGCAACAGCCTGTTTTTGCCCACAGGATGGTGTTTAATTTTTCCTTCAATGCCAGATATGGTGCTAAAAGCTGAAAAGTTCAAGTGGTTCTATGATTTTCAATTGCTCCTCAGTATCTCTTTCTCCTGAGGTATTTTCTGAGTTTTTGTTGTAAAAAAATCTTTTCATTCTTGATAATATTTTTTCTTTCAAAATAAATAAGAATTCAACAGCAACCATCTCAGGAAAAATACAGCACAAGTTAACAAGCATATTGGGCGTATGTATTTGTCTGATTCTCTATAAATGAGACTGTCAATTAATCACACAAACAAATACATACAAATGAATAAATAAGACACATTCCGGGAGCTGCCGGCACTGCATATCTATTCCCAGTGTCTCTGCGAAACAGTGGGCGCTCTCATTAGGCACAGGGACGACATCTAGTGATTCATTACCCGCTTCATACAAAACCCTGCTATTAAAACTCCAAAAGCTATTAGAGAAATCCATAATGAACCCTGCTAGCAGCAGGTGCACATGGGGGTCTGGCTCCTGGAGATGACACAAACAACCCTGGTACATGACAATGTGGAATTCTGTAGGCCATTAGTATCCCTCTGCAGCTGTGGTGGATGGTATAAAGGAGATGTCTACTGGTTTTTGGGTTAAGTCCAGCTCCACCTTGCTTTATTTGCAATGTTAGACATGTCATTGAAGCTCTGGTTGTTGGAGTGGCCTGGAGGTGTTAGTCAAACATGGCACAGCAGTATTGATGGTAAAATGTATATTGAATGGAGTTCAGAACAGGATCAGCTAGACATACATTATGATGGATCAAAACTGGCTGAAGAACAGAGCAATGGTCTTAATATTAGTCTGGCTTCATTCCCACTCTGTGTTTGCCCACTTAAAACTTCCTTTCCTCTGGCTTCAGAGACCAATAACAGCTGGAGGGGAGTTACTCTTTTGCAGAAAAACAGATTGATCGGGTGTCAATTTGGTCTGAGGCTAAATAAATAAATATCTTGAGACTAGCCTTAAAAAGGGATAAAAAGAGTAAATCTAAAACAGACAGCAGAGGAGAGACAGAGAGAAAATCTGCATTTGGTCTCCTCATCATTATAACCTTAGTCAGACTTCATACTTCCTTTCCTTTTATCTTTGACACACTCCATGTGTTTTTCATCATGTGAAACCCCAATATAAATACAGTACCAAGCCTGTGTGGTTTATAAGGACCTACACACAACCAAAGTGCATGTTACTTCTAAGCATGCTTAGGAACATGCAATGCTATATTGTTCGCCATCAAGCTTAATATATATAATGTATATGTATGTATTGCAGAAAATCAAGTCAAATAGTGAAACATTAAATAAGTGTTTTTATCTGTTAATTTTGGTGATCATTTTAATGGTTAATGAAAACTTAAAACTCAGTTTCTCATAAAAGTTTAAAAGATTTTTAATACAGAAATGTGAGCCTGCTGAAAAGTATCTCCATGTACTCTACAGTATATGCACTAAATTGTTGGCCATGGCTTCGTTTGCTTGAATTACTGCATTAGTGCAGTGTGGCAAGAGCCTGTTGCTCTGCTGAGGTGTTCACGAAACCCAGGTTGGTTTAATAGCCGGCTTCATTTTATTTACATTATTGGATCTGTTATCTCTCACCTTCTCTTGTCAACAACTCATAGAATCTCTGTGGGGTTAAAGTTTTAGGTCAGGTTTAGGACAATCAACCTCGGTCATACCATGGTCATTAAAGATGATATAGGTGCTTGTAGCAGTGTGGGCAGGTACCAAGTCCTGCTGGAAAATGAAATCAGCATCTCCATAAAACGTTTCAGCAGAGGGACGTATCAAGTGCTCTAAAGTTTCCTGATAGATGGCTGCTCTGAGCTTTCCCTTTACAAAACACAGTTGACCAGCAGTAGCAGATAACAGGGCCACCTAAAGCATCACTGACTGTGGAAACCTCACACTGGACCCCAGGCAGCTTGGACTTTGGTCACTCCACTCTTTTACCAGACTCTGGGACCTAGATTTTCAAATTAATAGCATAATTTATTTTCATCTAAAAAAAAGAACTGTGGAGCACAGACCAACACTCCAGTCCCTTTTTTCTTTAGCCCAGATGCATCCGATGTTGTCTCTAGTTTATTTGTAGCCCATGTGTGTGTGTGGTGGTGGCTTATGATGCTTATTCTGCAGCACCTCTTCAACCTTAGCCTGGCCCGGAAGAAGGTTCCGGTGTTGTGGAAGTCCTCCTGTCTTGTTCCGGTACCAAAGAAAACTCACCCATCAGTCCTCAATGACTATAGACCTGTTGCCCTGACATCCCACATCATGAAGGTCCTAGAGAGACTCCTGTTGGCCCACCTGAGTAAGCAAGCCCTTTGTGGTTTACCCTTCATGTGGAGCACGTCAATGACACTAGTTCTGTAGTCTTTCCCATATCTATACCATAACATGGCTATAACATGACATTTTATCATTAAAAATACATTTTTGTTAGTCTTATGTAAGTTCTTATTTTCATGATATTTAAATGAACAGAAACAAACACTTGAAAACAATATATTAGAGTGAATGTTTACTTTGAATTACTGACATAACTAAATTATTCGATACATTGAGATCCTCCTGTTCAGATGCCAATTTCATCCAGACTTCTAGACTGCAACAATTTCATTAAAGAACACAACAGCCACATTCAACCTTCAAAATAAATGATTTCAACATCAGCTGACCTCTACAATCTGAATCAAAACTCAGAAGCAAAAATAAAAGTGTTCATGCAATTGTCACACCTCTGTAAAAGTTTCACTGCCTTCCGACAACCTGACCTGCACGGTGTGCAGGTAGTTGCAGGACCGATCCATGGGGAGAAGGGCGTAGAAATGAAGAATATCCTGGGTGGGAGTGATTGCCCTTCCACTGTGTACCTCATCCCTTCTTCCAGGGTATGCAACCATGAAGTCAATCAGCACGACACCAGGACATCAATCATTCAAACTCCCTTTGGGGTGACCTGCTTGCTCCTGGAAAGCATACAGGAATAAGCAGAAAAACCTGTATATATTTCTAAGAATGGCAGTGGCAATGAGGTAAATTGTTCCAGCCCATTTCTGCTATAGGCTGCATAGTGCAAGTTATAAAGGCATTTAATGTTTTCATTTTTTGTGTGGTTTTTAATGTCACAGCTCTCTGTGCTGTATTCAGTGAATTAAATGATACATTCTTTTTAGTTCCTCATGCCTTCCATTTCCACTTTCTGCCAAAGGGGAGTAAAATTAAAATTTTCCTGGTCGATTATCCCACATCCAGTTTTGCATCCTCCTTCAAACAAATCTCCTGCTCCAAAGGGCCCTTGCCCCCATTAATAATTCCCTCTCTAATCTTCTCTTTCCATCTGATCAGGTCTTTTCTTCACAGCCCCTCTCCATTTCTCACCTGCCCTGAAACTCCATCAACACCTCCTCCCCTCCCTCTGTGCAGGGTTCACTGCTTTTGATGTCCTGTTGTTAGCTTAAAATGAGTTTTAACAACTGTATAATCTGAAATAACATTGCCCCAGCCAATTCCTGAAAGGGTGGGAAGAGACTAAGAGAAGGCAAAAGAGAAGAAGGGGCATGTTATGAGCTAATGCATGTTCCCTGGATATATAATGTAATGAGTTTTTGTGAAAAGGGGCAGCAGAGTGTATGGGGAAGGGAGAAAGACAAAATGGATGGATGAGCAGAGGGAGACATGGGAAGGTGGGTAGGGTGGGTGAGAAAAAGTGGGGGTGTGGGGGGGTGTCAGATAGAATCAGGATGAGGTTTGGCTGAATTAATCTATTAAAAAAAATATTGTGTTTGCTCCTCTGAAACCACTTCGATGGGCAGTAGGGGTTTGGTCAACTGATCAAAATTATATTCTCATGTTGATGGCAAGCATAAGTTTTCTTATGCTGAGGATGTCAGTGTAATATGTGATAGTAATAAATGACCTATTCAGGTTAAATTCTTAAATTGATCTGATTTTGCAGATGTAGTAAAACTTCTTTTTTGCCTCAGAATAAATAAGTTGACTTTAAAATATTCTATATGTGAATTGTTGATGTGCCAAGAGTCTAATAGTATCTCTTTGGCTTGAAGTTCCTCTTTTTTTTAATTTATAATCATTATGCAACTCAGCACTGAGCTAGCCTTTGGTCGACCTCTGAATTCTTTGAAGATTTCATTATTAGAGATAGCAATCTCCTATGCTGCAGAGGAAAGAGGACTATAGTTTAATTCCCTCTTCCATGACTCATCATTACACTGCAGAGCTTCAGAAAATAGCAGCACCACCTCCTTACTGTCTTCATCATTCCTAATACCCATTTCCTTCTTTCCCTTCACCTAGCATTAAGTAGCCAGCCCTCCTCCCTCGCTCCATTCAAACCATTGGTATTGTATGTCACTAACAGCACTTATTCGCCCTACAACACAACTAAGAAGCCTGTGTTCCCTCACTGGCAGTCCCTAGTGTGGTCAGAGTAGGAGGCCAATTGTGGCCAAGTCATTGATCGCAAGAAATAATGGATCTGGCTTTGGCTGATAATGCATGATGTAATTGTCAAAGGGGTTTAATTATATGCTTATTACATGGCGCAGTGAGCATTAACGCTCTCTTCCCATTTACGTCACACTTGATATGAAGGCCTTAGAAACTAAAGAGGGAAAAATGTCTTTTAAGAGTTAAGGTCTGCATATATTGTGCACATCTACAGGAAATGGATCAAACTATTTGCTTTAATAATCTTTCTCGCAATATATAGATAATCTATATAAAACAAATTTATAAAAGCACAATCATTTTGAAGCCTCAAATTTTCTATTTGTAATATTTATGGAACCAACACATTAAGTTATCCACTCAGTAGATAGGTGCAGTTAATTCAGGTTCTTTCTTAAATGCGGAGCAGATCACCTTTCCCTTTCATCAAAACATTTAGAAATATAAGCACTGAACACCAAGTTGAAACCACTGTGACGATTTAAAATTTTCATCTAATGAGCTTCAAAACCCAACTATTAGTATTTTTAAACTCGTTGACTATATCTTTTGTGAATTTCAGTTAATGTATGAAGCACATTTGAAATAACATAGACTTACCAAATTGCTGCTCACCACAAAATGTGAACCAATTTTGAAACAAATAGTTGATTATACTACTTGAATATCTATCACACTGCTAGAACCTTTACAGTTTTGAATGGTAAATTTGATTCCAGTTGAGATAGCGTTGCTCATGGAGTTCCACAGGGCTCAGTTCTCGGGCATTTACAATTTCATTTATGAATGCTCCCATTTGGTCCTTTTACTAGACATCACATCATCTCATCACTTCTTCAATGAAAATACAGTCATATATGACTGTTTTTGCTAGCTGCTTTCAATTCAATTCAGTTTATTTATATAGCACCAATTCACAACACATGTCATCTCAAGGCACTTCACAAAGGTCAGGTACACACATTCCAATTAATCCTAATCATTGAAGAGTACAGTCAGATTCAGTTATTTATTCAAATTGGATCAAAAGTTTTTCTATCTAAGGAACCCCAGCAGATTGCATCAAGTCAGAGATTTGTAGCATTCACTCCTCTTGGATGAGCATGTAGCGACAGTGGACAGGCACTGGCGTTGACTTTGCAGATATTCCTCATCCCCATTTAGGATTGTATATAACATAATTTTTGCTTAATCTATGTCAAACATTGGCTGTGAAGGATTTTCTGAAAGCTAATTTTCTACCTAGATCCTAATAACCCAAAATATCAAATTAATCCTTCTTACATAAGTAATTCACAAGACATATTGATGGTGTTTCAGTGGGAGTGTATTGGTACAAGGAGATTTTATGTCCTGGATGTGTAATTTTTAAGTAAATTCTAGTAGTTAAGATCATATCACCTCATCCAGATATAATTCATAGTCTAAGACTTAAAGTAAGAAGGTGTTTTGAACAGATAACAATAGCTGTTAACCACTGATATATAACTTTATACCAGATGCACAGTTATAACAAAATCAGCACCTGACATTGAAGTATGAGTTAGGGTCCCGTTAATCTAAAATTTCAATCATAACACACAGCCCTTCTTTCCCCACATTCTCTTATTCCTCTAGGCCATGCTGAACCGTAATGGTGGCCTCATCGCATGTCTGAGTGCATACGCTACACTGAGCAATGCTTTTCAATTACCTGCGCTAGAGGCCATATGAAAATACACAGCACATATTTTTGAGGTAAAATGCTTAGGTCAGAAGCACTGAGAAAAAAAATATACCTCATGTCATTTAATTTGACAGTTGTCCTTTCCCAGCTGCTGAAAAGAGGCTGTCAAATATACAGCTGTCACTCTGTGGCTGTATACAGTGCAGTTCACAGGCACATTCAATGCAGACATGTTTATGAATCAAGTTCTTTTTCCTGGAATTTAGATTTCAGAACATTTGCATTCATAAATAATACTATCCTGGATATATTACTTATTTTAGCAGGAAAAAGGAACAATATCTTTTGTTACCAAGTCCTAGAAGCCTTTACATTTTCTCAGCAACATATGTAGATGTGCTAATCACAAACCTGAACTGGAAACAGGAACTTAAAGGCCACTTAGACACTTAAAATTTAAACTAATTATTAATTCATTTTAATTCATAATATATGGATTCACTTATTTTTTGCAGTGTGGGGAATATTTTAAAAGAATATGTGAAAAGTGATAATAAATGTTTAGAAAAAGAATATTAATATTAATATTGCAAAAGCACAAAGCACATGTCATTTATCCAACATGTCTGAATAACTGCAGAGCATTCAACATTAGCACCAATTCCCCATTGGATATATTTAGGAAAAAAAATCCCATCAAAATCTTATTGGACAACAGCTTACATCAGTATTCATGGTCTCATCTAAATTTTCCACAGCTGATTAATTATGTTTAAGATAGCTATGCATCTGTTGTCATGTCCAGCATGCTAAGACCAGTTTTATCTGGGTCTCAGATTGCTAAATAAATGTCATTAATCATGTCTTTGGGGTTGAAATAAGGAAAAGTAAGGGGTGTGGTTAGGAGGAGAGGTGTTGTAAATCTCCTGGTGTCTGCCCATGTTGGGGGCTGCATTAATGACTTCAAGTAGGGAACAGAGGCTCTGGTCTGGTGCGTAATGGTGTCCTCCTGGAATAGAAGGGGCTGTGTGTGTGTGTGTGTGTGTGAGAGTGTGTGTGTGTGTGTGTTTGTGTGTGTGTGTGTGTGTGTGAGTGTGTGTTTGCTACAGAGAGAAGCAGAGCTGGAATACATTGGGATGTTTGTAAAGGGTGAAACCGGGCTCCTCTGAATTGTTGCAGTTGCCTTAATGCACCAGCTTACCTATATAACATCCACCTGAGCAGACACTGCTGTTTAACAACAATAAACAACGAAGCTGCAATACATTGATAAATTAATTGCATTTAGATGGACATCTCAGGAAATTAGAGAATCATTATTAAGTTAATGTATTTATAGAGTTCAATCTAAAAAGTTAAACTAATATATTATATGGATCCATTACAGACAGGTTTATATTGTTAACATGTGTTAGAAATTCTGGCTTACAGCTAGTGAAACCCAAAATCCAGTTTTCAGAAAATGTAAATACTGCATAACAACAAACAAAAAAGATTTTAATACAGAAATGTTATGTTGCTGCCCACAGAATCATGGGGAAAACTGTTCATTTGACAGTTGTCCAACCCACAATAATTGACACCCTCTGTAAGGGTAGAATACAAAAGGTATTTGGTAAGGAATACAAGTCTGGCAGAAACAAAGTGCACAACCAATAGAGATAACTGCAGCCTTGAGAGGATTATGAGGCAAAGCCAATTCAAGAAACTGGAGGAGACATGGAAATTAGCATCTTCATAAAGCTTGTCAGCAGACGGAAGTGCAAAATGCTCTAAAACTGGTAAGCAATCCTGGTTGACAGCTTGGCTCACTTTGGACATGATAAAACACAGCGGACCAACACTAGCAGATAACATTGCTCCTTAAATTACTGCTCGCTGCGGAAACTTAACTCTGGACTTTAATCAACAAAGATTCTGTGCCTCTCTACTTTTCAACCAGACTTTCCAACCACCCTCCTCTCATCAGACCCTAAGATCTTTGAGAAACAAAAGACCAGGAAACCTCCAGGACCTAATGGTCTTTCCCCCTTCTACCTAAAAGCCTCCTATGACTAATTAGCCACCACACCCCACAACTGGACACCTGTCAATAGGTTGGTGACTACACTTCATCCTGCACCACCTCGACCACCTAGGGACATACACCAGGCTCCGCTCTATGGACTTCAACTTAGCCTTTAACTAGCCTTTAACTCCATCAACCCAGTCATCTTCCACCAGAAGGACACCCAGCTCATAGTGTCGTCCTCCACCTGTCAATGGAACACCAGCTTCCTGACTGACTGGCAGCAGGAGGTGAAACTGAGGAGCATCTTCTCCCCCACATCAGCACCGGCGTCCCCCAGAGGTGTGTTCTCTTCCCACTCCTTTTCTCTCTGTACACAATTGACTGCACCTCAGCTGACCCATCTGTGAAACTCCTGATGTTTGCCGATGATTCCACTAAATCTATAATCTTTAAAAATGACAGAAATAAACCATTGAACTATATCACTTTATGTGTAATGAATCTATATAATATCTATGTTTCACTTTTTCAATTGAATGAAGGAAATAAATAATCTTTTGAACATATTTTAATTCATTGAGATGCACCTGTATATGACAGTGATGGTGTGGGGCACCTGAAGCAAAGCAAAACATCTCATTGCTTTGTGAACACTAGTTTGGAGGTTACACTATAGTCCTATTTTGCAGCATTTAGTAATTAGGTGGAAACACTCAGATCAAATATGGAACAACAAACACCAGCAGTTATCTTTTATAATCTCCTGTATGGAAATGAGTGTTTGATTTTCTCCTCATGCAAATGAGATTTTCAATTAACTAAAGAAGAAAAATCTGGGGTTTGGCAGAGCGTTCAGTGCTTGTCTATTGTGTCCTCCCCATACACACAAATAAATTATGAATACCTAAATAGCATTTCACATTTGAGATAATTATAGTGCGGCAAGTGAGAGAGTAAAGGAGAGAAAGAGAGCATATTTTACCATGCAAATAAAACACACCACTTTGTTTTTCCTCGCAAAGATCAATCATAATTGGGTAGGTACACACAATCACTGGGGTAATTTGATGACCTATTTTATTTTTGGATCACGCACCCCAAATCTTTTTACTCCACTCCCACGTGTACTGCTCTGCACACACACCACCATCACTGACTTCAGGGAAAGAAGAAAGAAGCTCATTATCAAAGGTTTCCCATGCTCGCAGCACACAGCCGCATTTCATTTTCCTGCTCACTACTTCAGTATGATATTCCATACCTTATTTTCTACTTATATTGAATAGAATGTCAACTCATATTATGTGCTCCCTGGCTGTGTTTCGAAGTCTACATGCTTTTACAATCACAAATAAGTGCAGTCTGATCTCTAGTTGTTCAGAAATCCTGACTTCAGAGTTTGAGTTAAACAGATTAGGTCTGAGGAACAACTCAGTGCACTGCTCATGAATGTTCTGATGGATTCTTTAATAATGCACCACAGAAGGCTTTACCAATGAACCGTGAACACAAAGAGAACAAGTACATAAATGCAGAAAGTGGATATCAAAATAGCATGAAGTTTCACCAGTGACAAAACATTATGGAGTAAAAGCTTGGTCCAAGTTGGTTTTGCTTTCTGCACATTCGCCTGGGGCTTTGAGAATATGACTGAGATGCTGCCCCCAGTGAAAACAACAGATCAACTTTGCCAAACAGACGATGTTGGAGAGCATCACAAGGTATTGAAATGAGCAAAAGACCGTCAAAAGGTCAAGGGTTCAAATTCAGTGTGTCTCTTTAAAGTATAATGCATGACTGTCACCACATGTGTGCACACATCATACATGCCTGGACGTTCAAGAGATGTGTCTCTGTGGTATTAAGAGTACTAAAACCAAAATCACTTGATGGAACAAGTGCTGAAGTGAGAGTCAGCAATGTTTGAGTCTACTTCAGTGGATAAAATGCTTACAGTTATCAGTGTGTGTGTGTGTGTGTACAGTGTGCACAACAAAACAAGAGAGCTGGGATTGATGTGAGCACATTTGAGAGCTGCTTGATGTGTTTACCAGTGGATTTCCACAGTACAAGGAACTAATTCTGCAGGCTTTTACACACAAGTATCAATCTTGTCTGACCTGGCCCAGAGTTGCGTCCTCCCCAAGGAGCTACTCTCTCTCTCCTCTTCACTCTTTCCCTTATCCGTTTCCCTCCACTCTTTATTTCACCTCCTCCTTCGTTTTTTCATTTCCTTTGAGTCATTCGCCTTCTTGACTCACCCTCCCTTTTCTCTTCTTTCCTTCCATCTCTCTTCCTCTATCTGACCTCATCCCTCCTCTAAATCTATGTCCTGTCAAGCGAAGCACCAGGAACGCGGAAGTTGTGAACTTGTGAGGAGTAAGATCAATAAAGCAAGGACAGGCTGAACGATCCACCAAGAGACAATGCATTTTGTGCAGACGATGGGCACGTTGAGGCCATAAATCCCACCATCTAGGATGTCTGCTGGGCAAAGAGTGCTGCTCGTCGTCATCGTCATCTGGAGGGAGCAAAAAAGTCACTGTAAACAGTTGCGTCAGACCTCCCATCACTGCCAGTGGAATGAATAAATCCACATTAGCAGGAGTGATGAAAGAGACTTTGATGCATGTTCATAACTAAGTTGCATCAATGAAATATGAGTGGGCTGTGCCATATATGTCATAACAACATACTGTGGATGGGTTTTCATGTGAAGGAGGCTCGTATGCTGCCTGAGATGATCTTTGAATGAGCTGCTGATGATAACAAGGACTTACGATTGAGCAGCAGCATAATCTGCAGCCTCTCAGAGGTTGAATGCCACTTTGACCCTTATACTGATGCATTATATCGATACATGTGTCTTATCTACATCTAGATCTGGGCTCTAATTAGCAGCTCACGTTTAGTTTTTTTAAAGTAAAGCCACACGTTTGCTGGTTTGGATGAATGCTTGGACTGATGGAATACTGGAAAATTTAAATCCTTATTCATTTTTAGCTTTTTCACAGAAGGTTAGGGTTTAACTGACTGAATCGTATCAACTTTAACTTAAACCCGGTTTAATCTAAATAAAAGGAGCCCCAGACCATAATGGAGACAATACTGTGTTTTACCGTGGGTGTGCTGTTTCTTTGATTATGCTCAGTGTTATTTTGTTGGCAAACATATATTTTGGAAATGAAGAGAAAAAGTTTTACTTTGGTTTCATCGGATTACGGAAACCCTGAAAGTCAGGTGGAAAGAAAAAACTTTTTAGAAAGTGTGTCTTCTATTACATCTGGTGTAAAATAAACACAGCATTCTAATAAAGAATATTATACCTATAATCAAACATGGTGGCGGTAGTGTGATGGTCTGGTTTGCCGCTACAGGACGACTTGTCGTGGTTGATGGAACTACGAATTCTACTCTCTACCTAAAAATCTTGAAGGAGAATGTTTCCATTTGCTCAAGCAAATTTGGGTTTTGCGGGAAGACAATGATACAAGGCACACTAAATGGCTCAATAGAACATGAAGGTTTTGATGTGGCCCAGTCAAAGACCAGACTTAAACTTGATTGAAATGCTGTGGCATGACCTTAAACACGCCTTTGATACTTAAAAATATCCAATATAGCAGAATTGTAACAATTCTGCAAAGAAGAGTGGGCCAAAATTCCTTTGCAATGTAGAAGAGTCATCACTGTTTTAGCAAACACCAGAGGGCAAGTATTGCTGCCAACGATGGAACAACTGGTTAGTAGATTTAAGGGTTAACTACTGTTAACACCAGGTCCGAATGGTTTTCATAACTTTATTACCCTAATTAATGAATCATTGGAAAAATGCTTGTGTATTTACTCAGGTTATCTTTTTCTGATATTAAAATTTATTTGATGATCTGAAACATTTAAGTTTGATCTTTGGATGGGGACAAATATATTTTACCTTTTCATTAATTCTACAAGATCCCCAAGTTTGAGCACATCTTCTTTGACCTTTCATATGACCCCTTTTAATAATTCATGCTATTAGAGATTCATACTGATCTACCAAGAGATGACAGACTTGCCTCAGTCAAAATCAGAATATACAGAAATACACATGCCTAGAGTTTATAATCAATAACAGAAGGAAAAGCAGCTATTTGGTAGGACTATTTAATATGTATGTGTGGGTTAGGAGCAACCAAAGAAAAAAAGAATCGTTTGTATTCTACACATAAATATCAGGCTGTTTGGTCCCATCCCAGCAGTCTTCATATTTCCTGGTGACATTATCAGCTGTCTCCATCGTGTGCAGTGCGGGAAATAAATTGCATTTTTGCCGGTGGTTCTGTGGCTGCAGACGCCAGGAGGAGCATTATAATATAAAACATGAATAAACAAAATCACTCATGAGCAAATGTGCAGGAGCATGGGGAGGTAATCTCCTTTAGGCATGGCCCTTGAAATTAACTCAAAGAATCTGCACATGAAACGTGTTAAGAAGATAAATCAAATATTTCTCCTCCTCCGAACACCCTCTACCCCAAAACTCCTGCTTCTATTCAAAGTTTTTTCAGCCCTATCTTCCATTTAAATATTGTGATATTGACTTTTTTATTATTTTGCTTACTTGAGGAAGATTGCTTGGCTACAGGTGATTTAGAGTGAGGCAAAGTATAATGCTGTATGTGCGAAATTGTCATATCTATTTTGTAATGTGGCTTAGAGTGGGCATGTATGTCCTGAATGCAAGACTTATGCATGGCACAGAAAGGGTTGGACCACGGCAGTGCACTTGAATAAGCTAAAGAGTAGGCAACCTACGCAGATAATACTTTTAAACTTAAAATCTGTAGTTGGAAAACTGCATGCAGAAGTGAAAGCAAGGGAAGGTTTATATTGATTCAAGAGGGCGAACAAGCTGTTTTCTCTGTGCATGTTGCAGGTTCAGTGCAAAATGTGGTACAATGTGTTTACAAATACAGTAGATCCCAAAGGTGTACACACCCCTATTATAAATGCATACTTTTTTAATGTAAAACCAGTTAAATACTTTATGAAGCACTTTTAGATTCAACTATACATTGAAGATTATTTGGTGGGGGTCAATCACTTTGCAATCTCAATCATGTATTTTCCTCTGGTGAAGCCATGCTTTTGCTTGTTTGGATGTCTGCTTGGTCTAACTGTGATGATGAAGAATAGAAAAATGTTTTTATTTTCAGTTTTCTACCAGATACATGAAGGTTTTGCATCAAAACTGACTGGTATTTGTAATGATTCATGATTATATGCATCATGACGCAAAGTCTATAAAAATCTATCCCGAGAGAATGATGCTGCCACTACAACGTTTCAAGGTATAGTGTTATTTAGATGTTGCTAAGAGTTATTTTTGTGCCAAGCATACTATTTGGAACAGATTTCAAAAATATTAAGTTTGATTCCATCAAATCTTGATGTTTTCTTTAGAAGAAAAGGCATTTACCTAGCAATTCTACTCCTCTGTCCAGACATATTGAGGACACGGGAGATTGTTATCAAATCTTGACAAATTCTGAATCAGTCATTCTTGGCACATGATAATGCATCCTTGCCCCTGCTGTAAGAATTGTTAGATAAACTTACATCCCTGCACCTTGCACCCTGTCACTGTCATGCATGAATTACAGGGCATTATGGAGGCTCTAGTTAAGAATGCATGATCAGATGCCACTCACATGCCCTCTATCAAAAAAAAGGCTGTCAAACATAAACTGAGGTAAATCACTCATCTGTCCATGTAATCATGCAAATTACTGTTATACCTAATGTCCCACACACTTGTCATTAAAATATCCATCCATGTGTTCTCCATACAATACCCCACATGACATGTTGTACAAATGCAATTTCCACAGCATGCTGGAAAAATGTGTAGATAATCCAGTTACTTATTTCAGCTACAAATAATATATTTGAAAATGAATCAGAAGAAAGACCAACTATGTACCAAAACACATCACCTAAGGTTTCAGTTTCATATACAATGAAGGCAGAGTGACAGAACTTTGTGACTCAAAGTCACACTCAGACCTTGGAATTTGTCACTCAGTTTGAGCAGAGAGTACGGAAATCGGTAAGGATGCAACACAGATGGTAGGAGGGGCTGAGTTTGCGAAAGTCCCTAATGACCAGGGTGTGTGTACTGCGGATCAGTCTGTGGCCTGGTCTGCTCCACAATGACTGATGAGTTGGCAGTGGACCTTGGAGGTTTGGGTGATAGCCTTTCGGTGTGTGATTCACGGGAAGCGCCCTGTGCACTGACATCTTCTCGGGCTATGATTGAGTTCAGAATCGTGCACCATTCCTCTAAAGTGTTTATGGCTCCAAATAGATAAATGGGAGAATCTTGGATTTTCATCGACGATACCATAGCTATAACAGGCATTCAACCTATATCACAGAGGAGATTGTCTGTAATGTTTTCTTATATACATTTTAGAAACTTTATTTCCATTTTGTCTGGACATATTTCGGGATAGTTATAAACATAGAGTAGATCCACAGCCACCAAAAAACAAGAATTTGGATCTACAGGGAGCTGATTAGCAAGCAGGCAAAACACCATCTGAAGCATTTCATTCCAAGCAGAGGGAAAACATGCTCCCCACAGAGTGGATACCATAGAGTTCTAGCCACAAATCCTGTGAATAATGTGAGAAAAAAAATGTGTCTAATCATCTACCTCATTCTAATAGAGACCTGCTGATTGTTGTACGCAGTTTGTCTTACCACAATACCTTTCAGTTGCCCCTACAGAATTTATGGCATATTAGTCAGGTACTAATATAAGTGTGTCTTTAAAATTAGATGTTGAAAAAAAGACATAAAAAAACAATCTAAATCAAACAAACTTTTCAAGACTAAAAACAGTGGCGTTTTTTTTTTTCTCTCACCTTCAAATTGGCATGAATGACATTCATATTCTTGCACCAACAATGGGATTCTCATTGAAATATTAGATAGGAGTTTTGTTGATGAAATCAAACTTCACATCATCAACTCACTGATCTAGTTCACTGAAATAAGCAAGGACATCAGCAAAATACCATTTGGACTGGGAAGATACTGGATAAAAAGAAGCAAGAAAATAACAACAGAAGGACTAAACAACTGGAAGGCAAACAGCTATTCCAGACAGCTTAAAATGGCTGAGCTTTTGCTGTCAAATGTAAAGTATGCTGGTTGAAGAGGCAGCTGAGTGGTAAGAAGGTCTGATGTATCAACATTTTATTAAATACATTGATGGCTAAAAGAGGTGAAAGAGGACAAAGCCAACCATTATTCATAGCAGGTTTTACTGCATGTTCTGGACCTTGACACCGTACACTAGGCAGATAACAGGAAACTAGGGAGTAGCAGGGATACAATGACAATAGATTATATAGAACATGCTGAAGCAAATTAAACCACTAAATACAGGACCCCAGAATGCAGACCAGAAGGCAGCATGTCGGTAAGTAAAAAAGGTTTAATAACAAAAACTCACTCACAGCAGGAGGCAGGAACAAAACAACAAACGGGCAGGCGAGACAGGCATGGCATGATCAAAAAACAAGACTTGGTTTGAGAAATGTTTCCACGATGACTAACTGAACAGGTGTGTAAATATGGAGTGAAAACCAGGTGGAGCAAGGAGACAGATTAACTTTGAGCAGGTGAACCGAATAAACTTAATTGACAGACAGAACAAAACATTCCTGCGGCAAAAACAGAGACTCTAATATACAAACAAAACCAAACTTGACAAAACATGAACAAGACTAAAACATGACCAGAAAAATAATAAACAGAAGCATTATTCAAAATCTAAGAAGGATAATAATAAATAATAATAATAACAATAAACAAAAGAACAAGTCAAGACCTTAACTGTGAAAAACATAAGAAAAAACCCGAAACCAAAAACCAAACAACCCCAAATCATAACACAGTTACAAGTTCCCAGTCGTAAATACAAGAAGAAGTAAGATAGGAACGATTTATCGGCAATTCTGATGTTTTGAAATATTTTTAAACTAGTGGGGCACATAGTACTGTAAAACTTCTATTTTTTGAAAAAGTGTTCCTTTGTTATTTTCACCAATAAATAGAAGAAAAATATACTATTATTGACTTGCATTGCCAATAGCAATTAGCCACCAAGCAACAGGTAAATTTCACTGTTTTCCAACTGGCAGCTAGAGGTGCTTAAGATGCAGGCATGATGTCATTCCCAGCTCTGAGCTCAAACAAATCAAATGCACCTAAGCCTCTTTAGAGGATATACCATATGCAGACTACCATTCAGCATAGAGGTCTGTACTGAAGGACAGTACAGAGGCATTGGTTACTACATACATAAAACACCAGTAGTGCCTGGAATAATTCAGGAATATGTGAGTTGGAATCTCCATGGTCAAAATGATGGATTCATGTAAAATTGGTAGAGAATGATGGGCCTAAAATCAAGTGTGACTTCCAGATTGATAAACTGATGAAAACTAACCAACTGGACATTGCTGACAGACTACTAGAGATGGTGGGCATGGTAATCCAGAGTGATACCGACATAATAAAGAAGGATTGGTGGATATTAAAAAGTGCAATGCATCAACAAATGAATAAAGAAGGCTCTCAAAAGTGAAGGCCAAAGTACAGCAAGAAGTCACTGGAGGACTGTCAATCTCATCTTCATTCTGTTCATTCAGGATTGCTTCTCCGTCTTGGTAAGAACCAACCGCTCTTCTAAGCACTTCTACAAAGTTGAGACAGACTGACTGTCTCCTTCTTGCCAGACCTCTAACAGAATATTTGATATCATGTAAAAAGCGGATTTTAACAAACAGCTCTATAATCACTCACAGCCAGTAACAGGGTGACGTAACTGTTGCTGTTTGTTGCAATATGGAGGTGAGTCATCCCTTAGTGAGAATAGGGTCTTAGCCAAATACTTTAAGTAGGTAAGCTTGTTTGGGCTAATGAATGGGCAGTTTCTGAGATGTCATCTGAGATTTCTCTCTCCCTCATCAGTGGCAAAAGGAGGATTGAGGATTGTCATTCAAATGCACAGACATAAAGCCATTAGAGCCAATAAAGAAAACAAGTAGCAATTAATTTGATGTTATTTGTCGTTCTAAGTCAATTGCAACTTTATTATGAATATATTTGACATGCCAAAATAACATTTCTCTGTTTGGTTTGCAGAGTATAGGATTCTAGCTTGTATGACCATCTAGTTACTGTTGTATTACATCAAAGCACCACAATCAGCAAATAACCATTTGTTTTTCATTACAGTGCCCTTATTAAGGTTGAAATTAGCAGCAATTGCTTAAATTGCTGGATCGGCAGACGGAGATAGGAATCAGAGAGCAAACAGCACGCACAGTCTGTCCATACCTCAAATGTTCAATGTAGGAGCTTCTTGTCTTATCAGTCCTCCTGAAATGGTCTTCTAATTGGCGACATGCCTCTGTGAAATGTGCATAAGCCCAATGTAATTGTTTTTGTATGCATGGAAATGTTTGTTTTTATTTATAATGGCTTTCAAAAGAAACATGCAAACTTTTTTCTGTGGGTTCCTGTCTATGGATAAAGAAACAATAAATAACTTTAGTACATGCACACAGTTCTGATGTAAACCAAATGCAAATTTGAGATGGAATTGCTAAATCTCATCCCTTTGAGTGCTGCTATGGTAATCAAATACTAAGGCCTACTGTAGCTGCCCCATCTTATGTCTTCTCTCCAGAGAGTGGAGAGCGGACATAAAATGCCACATCAGAATACTTTTCTGAGGCAATGCACCCACTTGAGATGCTGACTGCTTGTGATAACTCCTGGGTTCGATGTCCCATAGGCAGAGCTTTGCGATAATCCATTCTCCATACAGATTTTTCCCACGGAAGCTGCTTTATCCCATTATCACAGGCATTATACAAATGTATACCGCTGTAATCCACACACTTAGAGCCAGATGCTTTTGGAGACAATCATGTTTTCAATGACAAACAGCCCCAGATACAGTAGAACACAAACTGAAACGAGTCAATACGTGTGTATTAGAAATGCTCTCAACAAATTTCAAGTTTGTTTTTGTTTCTATAAGCACATGAGTGTTGACTAGCAGAGATGTATTATAAGCAAACTCTTTTCAGAGGGAAAAGTTCCACACTGAAAGTTGGTGTAGGCTGTTTATGGGGGATGTTTAACATATCCAACGTCTCCAGCAGAGACAAACACTGACACAAGCGGGTCACGGGGGATGGTTATAGCTATGTGAACTCAGCAGGGGCCTGAGCTCAAGATGTGATAACTAGATGTTCTGGGTGACAACAGTGGTGGAGCTGGTCTGTCCCCTATGCACAGCACTAGGATGGGACACAACATGCAGCAGCAGCAGACTACTGGTATTGAGATAGACACAAAGCCATGTATAGATGTCCCTTTGACCATGTGACCTATGAAGGACAAAGAAACATACAGGTCCTTCTCAAAAAATTAGCATATTGTGATAAAGTTCATTATTTTCTATAATGTAATGATGAAAATTTAACATTAATATATTTTAGATTCATTGCACACTAACTGAAATATTTCAGGTCTTTTATTGTCTTAATACGGATGGTTTTGGCATACAGCTCATGAAAACCCAAAATTCCTATCTCACAAAATTAGCATATTTCATCCGACCAATAAAAGAAAAGTGTTTTTAATACAAAAAACATCAACCTTCAAATAATCATGTACAGTTATGCACTCAATACTTGGTCGGGAATCCTTTGGCAGAAATGACTGCTTCAATGCGGCGTGGCATGGAGGCAATCAGCCTGTGGCACTGCTGAGGTCTTATGGAGGCCCAGGATGCTTCGATAGCGGCCTTTAGCTCATCCAGAGTGTTGGGTCTTGAGTCTCTCAACGTTCTCTTCACAATATCCCACAGATTCTCTATGGGGTTCAGGTCAGGAGAGTTGGCAGGCCAATTGAGCACAGTGATACCATGGTCAGTAAACCATTTACCAGTGGTTTTGGCACTGTGAGCAGGTGCCAGGTCGTGCTGAAAAACGAAATCTTCATCTCCATAAAGCTTTTCAGCAGATGGAAGCATGAAGTGCTCCAAAATCTCCTGATAGCTAGCTGCATTGACCCTGCCCTTGATAAAACACAGTGGACCAACACCAGCAGCTGACACGGCACCCCAGACCATCACTGACTGTGGGTACTTGACACTGGACTTCTGGCATTTTGGCATTTCCTTCTCCCCAGTCTTCCTCCAGACTCTGGCACCTTGATTTCTGAATGACATGCAGAATTTGCTTTCATCCGAAAAAAGTACTTTGGACCACTGAGCAACAGTCCAGTGCTGCTTCTCTGTAGCCCAGGTCTGGGGAATGCGGTACCTGTAGCCCATTTCCTGCACACGCCTGTGCACGGTGGCTCTGGATGTTTCTACTCCAGACTCAGTCCACTGCTTCCGCAGGTCCCCCAAGGTCTGGAATCGGCCCTTCTCCACAATCTTCCTCAGGGTCCGGTCACCTCTTCTCGTTGTGCAGCGTTTTCTGCCACACTTTTTCCTTCCCACAGACTTCCCACTGAGGTGCCTTGATACAGCACTCTGGGAACAGCCTATTTGTTCAGAAATGTCTTTCTGTGTCTTACCCTCTTGCTTGAGGGTGTCAATAGTGGCCTTCTGGACAGCAGTCAGGTCGGCAGTCTTACCCATGATTGGGGTTTTGAGTGATAAACCAGGCTGGGAGATTTAAAGGCCTCAGGAATCTTTTGCAGGTGTTTAGAGTTAACCCGTTGATTCAGATGATTAGGTTCATAGCTCGTTTAGAGACCCTTTTAATAATATGCTAATTTTGTGAGATAGGAATTTTGGGTTTTCATGAGCTGTATGCCAAAATCATCTGTATTAAGACAATAAAAGACCTGAAATATTTCAGTTAGTGTGCAATGAATCTAAAATATATGAATGTTAAATTTTCATCATGACATTATGGAAAATAATGAACTTTATCACAATATGCTAATTTTTTGAGAAGGACCTGTATAACTTGTTCGAATGAATAATAAAACTGCTGTCACACGGTTTGCTAGCTTCCTATGTAAGCTGTTGTATTGAGGAGTGTCTTACATAAGTCTAAACACGAGGATATGAAGATTTTCTGGAACATCAAGTCCTGTCATGTGTTTGAAGTAAGTGTGCTGCCCTCCTATTCTGAATAGTGAATGGGACTTGAGGTTAAGGATGTTGAGTTCAGCTGCACACAGATGGGGATACGTTACTTTTGTTGTGACATCACTATCAGTTTTTGTATTTGAAGAACACTGAAAATCTGGAATGCCAGTGTTCTCTGAGTGCCTCCAAGTGGTCAGATAACTATTATCCAAATTAATCAGAAAGCAGTTCAAACTGTCAGTTTTACTTTCAGCTTTTAAATATCTGGAGTTTTTAACAAGCAATGAATCTTGGATTCAGGAGGAGCAATGTTGTATTTATCATGGTCATGGAAAAAAAAGGACCAGATCTTTACCTTCACTGAGTTTTAGAGTGACATGGGAGCTGGTTGTCTAGTCTACATGTGTTGCGGATCTGGAGAAGACTTATAGTACAACTATGTCATTTGAGGTAATTTTTGGGGGATGTTGTGGGTGTATGGGGTACTGGGTTTTAAGGGCTATTCAATTTTCTAAGCTACTCCAAATTATAAACAATTATTCACACCAGTTCTCTTTGGATGTTTGTCAATTTCTTGCAGGCATTAATGGGAGGGTGAAGCTTGCCAAGTGATGGTTGAGATTTATGCTTCATTGGATACTACAGTGCTGGGGGAGACATCATCTGCTGGCAGATGTGCACAGCTCACCACTCTCTGCCACCTCTGTAACTGACATCTGCATGTAAAAGAATGGCAGCAGCACCAGCCTGTGCCATGTGGTTGGGAAATAAGGCAGTGCAGAGCACATCCGGAGAGGTTTACATGAGCTGTCTCTCTAATGCCTGTGAGAGTGCTGGCATTAATGGAACATATTATGCCTGAAATTATGGAATCATATATAGCAAGTGTTGATCCAATTTGGGATGTGGCATTACAGCTAAAACAGGTCCCTCCAGGGGAGACATCTAGTTTTGGTTGAAACGATAAGAT
Organism: Girardinichthys multiradiatus; assembly: GCF_021462225.1. Classification (NCBI taxonomy): domain Eukaryota; kingdom Metazoa; phylum Chordata; class Actinopteri; order Cyprinodontiformes; family Goodeidae; genus Girardinichthys; species Girardinichthys multiradiatus. The sequence goes on from NC_061811.1 coordinate 4,957,925, forward strand.
TGAGATCTCTTCATATGGTGTCCATGACTAATTTCATGACTTTAGGTAAAAATCCTCTATTATTTTAGAAAGGATAAAGACATGCCTCAGAGGACTGAAGGACAGAACTAATGTATGATGGAAGGATCAATAGAACAAAGTAATCTGGAAAGGCTTACCGGAGACTGCAAGCCAGTGATTAGATCTACTGTATACATGATTATTATGATATGAGATGAGATCTAAGGGTCATAGATTCATTCAGAAGTGAGAAAGTCTGTAGTATCTCATTCCTTATTACCTCCAACCTTGGGATAGATGAATTTTAGACAAAAATCATAATCAGGATTTTTCGGAATAATTTTAAAATCATTATTATTTTTCTGTAAGTTTGGAAACAAACTGCATTCATTCCACCTGAAATAGGAAAATTGTCAGAATTCTGGCTTATGGGTTTGTGTGTGCATGGGAGATGGTTTTTCCCTGAAAAACCTATGTGCCCCATGGTCATCCCCTGCAGCTCTGTTTTCCACTGTTGTTGCCGCTAGCCTGCCTGCTCTTATCTTGGTTCAAAACTTGAACTTGAGATGATATTTCTTGCATGTATCTTCTCAGACCTGTTTTGTAACAGCATGTTTGCATGTTTAAATAAGAAGTAACTTGACTGGCTACATCCAATCTATCATGCCGCAACAAACCTTTTAACAAACACAAGGAAAATACAACATATCAAACCCATTTTGGCATCTTTGTGTTTGTTGTTCATTCATTTTAGAATCCAGTTTAAAGTCTTAGTCCTTTTATTTAAAACTGTGTGTGGTTCTGCCCCTAGTTATTTCTCTTAGACTACAAGAAGGAATATGGACCTCTTAAAAGGTCCACATCCCTTCTTGTAGTCCCGGTAAGATAGTTAGTGGTGCCGCTTATTCATTCTAAGACAAGAGGAGACAGACCTTTTTAAGCCAAGGTGTCCTACATTGTTAAATATAAAGTGCCTCAAACTTGGCTTTGTCTTGATTTTGTTTAATCTTTTAAAATGTGGTGAAAGACTAAACTCCAGGTTCACTATAATATCTATAAAAAGAGACTCCACAGATATAACTTACAATTTAAAAATGTAAGTGAATCTTTCTTTTCTGAGATCATCAGCAAAAACATGAACAATGCTTGTTCATTATTTGCCACAATCAACAGGTTACCCTCCTGTAACTCATGTCCACATCAACTCCAGTACCAAAGTTGTCTCCAACTAGAACTGATTTTGAAAAAATTTCCCAATTTCACTAAATAAACTACAAACATTTTGAAGAAATTGTACAGCAAGTAAGCTCTTCTTCCTGCTGTCTCGATGTTTTACTCACAGCTTTCCTTAAGAAAGCTTTGCCTTTCATAACAACTGATTTAACTCAAATAGTAAACACATCCCTTCTGTCAGGTGTTTTCCCCCAGACCCTAAAAACAGCAATTATCACACTGAAACACACTTGAAAAAGAGCACCTTGGAAAAGCTGCCACTGCAGAACTACAGGCCTTAATCCTCCCCTTCATCAGTAAGATTATTGAAAAATCTGTGTTTCAACAGTTAAACAACTTCCTAACAATGACCAGCCCCTTCGATGTCTTCCAGTTAGGCTGTCTGTTCACTACAGTACAGAGACTGCCCTTGCAAGGTGTTCAGTGACATCCGTATAAATGCAGACTGTGGAAGAACCACAGTGCTGGTATTATTGGACCTTAGTGCAGCATTCGACACTGTTGATCATTTTATTAGAGCGCCTGGAAAACTGGGTTGGCCTTTCTGGTACAGCACTCGATTGGTTTAAAACCTACATGAAGGACAGGGACCTTTTTGTGTCAGTAGGTAACTTTACATCAGAGACCACAAAAATCACATGTGGCGTTCCCCAAGGGTCCATCTTAGGGCCCCTCCAATTCAATATTTACATGCTCCCCCTAACTCAGATTTTAATAAACAACAACGTAAGTTATCATAACTATGCAGACACACAGCTATACGTTACGATGTCACCAGGTGACTATGAACTCATCCAAGTACTGGGTAAATGCTTAGAAGAAATCAATGCATGGATGTGCCAACATTTTCTTCTGCTGAATAAAAAAAACTGAAGTAATAATTTCTGAACCAAAAGAAGAGCATTTAAAAGTTAGCACACAGCTTCAGTTAATACAGCTAGAAACCACCAGTCAGGCTTGAAACCTGGGTGTAGTGATGGACTCAGACCTGAACCTTCAGAGACACATAAAGACAGTAACAAGGTCGGCCTTCTATCACCTGAAGAACATCTCCAGGATTAAAGGACTAATGTCTCAGCAGGTCCTTGAAAAACAAATTCATGCGTTCATCTTTAGTAGAATTGATGACTGCAACGGTGTCTTCACAGGTCTGCCTAAAAAGTCGATCAGACAGCTGCAGTTGATCCACAACGCTGCTACCTGCGTCCTCACCAGAACTAAGAAAGTGGAGCACATCAGCCCGGTTCTAAAGTCCTCATGCTGGCTCTCAGTATCTCAGACAATAGACTCTAAAATTTATAGACTCTAGTCTATAAATCACTGAATGAATTAGCACCAAAATACATTACAGACTTGTTGTCAGTGTATAAGCCACCCAGACCTCTCAGGTCTTCTGGCTCAAGTCTACTCTGCATACCCAAAACCAAACATGGAGAAGCAGCTTTTAGTTCTTATGCTCCACAAATTAAATCAAGATTAAAAACTTATTTGTTTAGAGTGGCCTCTGACTGTGCTATCTAAACATTATTTGTTAAGTTTTCAGTCCAACTTTCCTTTCATTTTCTTATCAATCATTTTATCATTAATTTTGTTTTATTTATTTTTTATTATCATCTTTTTAATTATTCATTTTATATTTTCTTTAATTATTTAATTACCTTTATGCCACTGCAATGTACTTTTCCTATTATGTCTCTTTTTTCTTTTTTTCATGTACAGCACTTCGAATTGTCTTGCTACTGAAATGCGCTATATAAATAACCTTGCCTTGCCTTTTGTTTCAACAGGCTTTTACTTAGTTAGGGTTTGATTTCATAACCTTCTATTTTCTTTTTGTGTCCTCTGTATTTTTTTGCTTCTGAGAGGCTATTTGTGACAATTTGTGCTACATAAATCAATTTTAAAGATTTTCTTCTGCCGCTATGAAAATGCAACTATTTATGGCCTTTAAGAAGAAATTAGACAAAATTATAATAAAGTATTGTGAGAAGCTTGTGGACGGATAGCCAAAATGTTTGACTCATAGAGTTTGAAAGGCAATTCTACAAAATTTTACAGAGTTACATGTGAACATCTGACTTTGGAGAAAGCACAAAAAATGATCTTCATCATTATTCTGACTTTTAGCAAATAGAAATTAATTTGGTAATCCTAAGTGTGGGCTATCTAACTGGCTGTCTAAGTCTCGACATTATAATGGTTGTTGTGACAATAATTTTGACGGAAAAATTGTTTATGTTCCTTTACACACCATAAAATGTGTCCATAAAAGAGTAGCATATAAATCCCCCCAGTGTACAAAGTATGTGCTAACATCCCTGCAAGACAAATAAATAATAATAGTAATAATAAAAGCAATTAATCAAAATCTCCTGGTATTTGTTTTTTCAAAGCTGTTAAAGAGGACACAATGATTTTTCCCCATATCTTGAATTCTTGCCCACACACTGGACAAAATTAACTTCTACTTTTAACTGGGTTTAAGTACCACCACCGAAACTAATCAGATGCCTGTGACAGAGATAATTCATCTAGGTTTACAGTGGCGTTTGGGGTTAATGAGTGTCTTGCACAGCCTCCTCATAGCTAGTTCATTCCTTGGGGATTTGAATAATTCCCATTGATAGTTTCTAAATCTCAAATGAGAGGATTAATCAAAAGCAGAGTAACTAAAGCTGATGGGGGTGGGTGGATGAAGAAGTCCAATTCAGTAGGATAGGGACTAGTTACATGCAGTGGGCAACACGGATACACTGATTGATTTATGGGCCGGTGGAGGCCTGCAACTGAAACACCATCAGTGTGTTCTTTAAAGTTTCATCTTTTTGTAGAATATAGATAAAGAGGAGCATTTTATGTGTAAAAAATAATGTTCGTGAACATTTTCAGTTATCACACACTTTCTTGTGAAATATTCAGAGCCGTCTAGAAATATTGATTCTTATCGTACTTTGTATATTTTTACATTTACATTTGTGGCCCCTAGACTGACTTTTTGCAGCCCACATGACAAAAAGTTTGGACAGCTCTGGTCTAGAGACTGACATTTCTGAACATTATTTTGTGCAAAACAGCTCCAGGTCACTTGGATTGTATGAAGAGGATGTGTGAACATTAATTTTCAAGTCTTGCCACAGTTTCTTACTTGGTCTTTGACTGGAGCCATGAACAACAGCAAGAAAACAGAGGAAAAACCTCCCCACAGCATGATGCTGCCACCACCATGTTTCATTGTGAGGATGGTGTTTTCAGGGTGAGGTGCAGTGTTAGTTTTTTGTCACACATTACATTCTCCATGTAGACTAAAAAGTAACAGTTCAGTGTCATTTAACCAGAGCACCTTCTTCCACGTGTTTGCTGTGTCGACTACATGGCTTGTGACACTCGTTAACTGCATAAACAGTATTGGAAAACACTATATATATGGCAAAATGAACTGTAGAAACATCATGTACAGATTTATTGTACAGATTTTGTTGCATACACTAGCTCTCTCCCTACATACATTAAACAACTCAATTCATTTTTACAGCAGGGCTGCTAAGAACCACGTATAACTCAAATGCCTGCAGAAGGTGTGTGACTGGTATTTAGGCTCCCTTTGGATAAATCATTTACATAAATTCACTTACTGATGAGGCATAAATGCATATGGAGAAATCTGTTCAGACACGATTTATTTTAATATTCACACTGGGACCAGCTATTGCACTCCTGCAGAATGGGTCACTGAATTAGAAAATGAATGCAAAGGCTCTAATTTGAAATGTGTAAATTCTAGCCTGTGGGACAAAGAGGTGCTAAGCACATACAGTATAGAAGTCATTCCAGTGTGACTTAAATTTGCTCTAAACTAGAAACCAGTCACCTAGTTGCATTGTTCTCTCTCAGGAACCTTTTGCTGCTGTATTCACTCTGAGGGAAATCAAATTAAGCTGCAGCAAATGTACATGTCTTAAATAAATGAGGAAACACGTGGTGTGAGGTCAGCATGTGTGTGGCACACCCTAGGCTACTTATGTTCTGGATTTCCTGGGCTTCATTACCACGGATCATTTAATACTTTACCTCATCTACCTTTGGGAATATGTGATTGGAAGATATGCCTGGCAGTAGCTGTTGGCAGTGACCCCTATTCAGCCTGGGAGTTTCTCAATTAAACTTGTCATAATACTTTGCAATCAAAACAGGATTTTAAACTGCTACTTTCTAATACTACACGGGTATTGCAGTTAATGTCAAGACCAGCCATCATACAAACAGCTGCTTGACATGTAGTATGTGAAGAGTAAGAAATTATGACAGATGCTCAACTCTTTGTTTGAGGCTGTTCCCAAAAGATGTGCTCCCTGTTGACGTGTCATATCTGCTGGCAGACAGGCCAAGACCTCACAACCTTGTCTGACAGGTTAGATCTATAAAGCTGCTCTTTCACATGGCCTCTTGTCTTCTGTTGTCATCAGTGTCTTCTCCACTTTGATGTTTCATAGAGTTTGGGACTGTAGTGTTTTCAAAACAGAGATTTGCTTTGTGTTCTTACTTTCAACAAAAAACACAGGTCATAGTTTTGTTATCTGCAGAAAATCTTTCAGGCTTATTTTTCATTTTCCAATGTGATTGCTTCCATCATTTATATGCAAATTTAAAGCTGAATGCTACAAATACTGCTAATAAAGCTGCTATCTTATCATGTCATGTATGTTGGCATATTGAAACATTTGTATTATGCAGATCTAAACATGAGAAAAATAAGCAGATTTGGTGGAACATCACGTCCTGGTATGTTTTAGTTTTGATTCGCGCCCTATCTCAATAATGCAAGCGCATCGGTGTTAAGTGTGTAGAGATCACAGTTTTCTACTGAATCAGGACATGGTGCATTACTGCATCTCCGTTTCCATTGTATTGCATGTCTATTTCAACATATTGAAGAATCAACTGAACATCTAGGAATGCTATTTCAATGCTCTATGAGTGCCCCTAAGAGGCCAGATAATTATGAGCCAAATTAATCAGAAAGTAGGTCATCCTGCCAGCTTCACTTTCAAGGCTCTGCTGCCTGAGGTGAGGGAATTTTTTTTAGCGCAGAAATATTATTTCCTTCGTGTTGCAATAGATTAAGTGTAGTTATCATTACATTTAAGTAGCAGTTTAAATGCAGTAAAATTCCTCATAAGTTGCCAACATGATGTGTGATACATACATGGATTTATGATTTATGATGCAACTCTAACCCAAAACTGGAATTGACACTGGACGTGGAGAGGAGCTTGTTCAAAATCCAGAGATTACATCAATAATGATTGTTTTGTGCATTCCCTCAATACATCTCAATGTAGGTTTTTCTCCTTCCATAACAACATTTTCCACGTGTGATTCAGTGTTTTCTCTATCCGGCGCAAAAAACCTGTTTTTTAAAATATCTTTATCCAACATTTTTGACATTTGTGCATGTTCATTTTCTTTGCTCCTGTTTATTAGTTTTTTTCATTTATTTTTCTTTTATTCTTTTATATTATTTTAATTTGTTTTGTCGTGGAAGAAATAGGTGGGAACATACCTTTAAATCTTAAATCTCAACGAGTTAAGATGAAGACGGTAGATTGATAACCCTTAAGATTCAAGAGCAGTAACTATTTTAGCACGAATAAAGGGAGCACATCTAAGGTTATGTGCGCAATGTTATGTGTCATTTATGACTGCTTATATTCTTAAAAATAGCTTTTTTGAAAACTATTAATCAAAAGCCAATTGTGTCTGAAATAATGAGGTCCTATTTTCTGTTCTTTCAGCCTTTGACTTCCAATGTCAATTAATAGTAGAGAGATGGAATGAGAGATGAGAGATAGTTTAGAGGGTTTTGTCACATGAGGAGGAGAAAAAGAAACCAACAAACAGCAACAGTTCCTTTGAATCTGGTTAAAAGTGCTGTGTAATCTTTGAAATGGCATGGGAACTCTAGATCCCCCACTGGCATCTCTGGAATAAGAAGCATGAATAAATGAGAGTTTGCCAATTTGAAAAATTTGTTGGAATGTCATTCAAATCTAAAAATAAAAGGCAGAGCGAATCAGTTATCCAGTTTGTGTCTTGCAAAAAACATTAAGAAACGATAAAACCCCAAGTAATGAAGTCCTGGCATGAGTATAATGGGCCTTCTGTAGAACAGCAGAAATTATTGATAAATAAATGTACTGTACGCATACTGACTGACACTTTACCCCTCCAGAAACTTATAATTTGATGGCTAGATGTCAGGTGCAAACATACCAACTGTTTATTCTTGGATTGCTTTATGTCAAAGTCAAGCCTCTTCAAAAATGCAGGTAACTTCAGGACTATGAATATGAAAGTCCTCTGAGGGGATCAAATATTTATGCAGTAAGACCAAAGAAAACTGGCATTCATGCAAAATTCCCAAAAACATGTGTTTTTGTAAAGCTTACACCAGTTTGCAGCAGAGAAATGCCTAGGTGAGGGAGTCCATGGTGCAGGTTTAACTGAAACACAAACAGACTTTTCTTTGCCATAAAAGCCAGGGCTTGTTCAGGTGACTGTGTAATGATAGATTACCTGAGGAAATTACAGTCACTGTCTCAGAACATGTAATAACCGGGGTAACAGGACTTTCAATACTATTATTTTTTCAGATTCAGCATCAGAAACTAACATTTAAGATTCATGCTTCTGCCATCTCCAACAACACCAGTTTCTTGGGCTGATATAAGGTTTGAATGGTGTGAGTTAACATATTTTGTTTTCCTGTGCCACTGTGGCTTTCACTTCTGTTCCTGATTTCAAATCTTGTGATTGGCTCTGAGACAGTGCGTAATACAGATATGATATCTAAGTCACAGTGGTCCCAGTATGGAAGACAAGTTGGCCGCATGATAACCAATAATCCGCTTTGCTCTGGTTCCGGCCTGACCACTGACCCCTGCTGACCTCAAAATTGATTTTGCACTTGAACTGAAACCAGTATCAGATTAAGCCAAAATATCGGCTGAGAATAGCAGATGCTGGCACGGAGAGCGGCAAAAAGAGACCAAAGAGCAAAAAGGAGAAGCAAAGTGATATTGGGAATTTTTGATAGCCTGTATTTAGCCAGAGGAAAGATAGATGTCTACAATAACTTACTTTGATGGATCATCTGTAGAATAGTAGGACAAAATGACGAAGGCCTTGTGAAAATCTGTAATTTAATAGCCTAATTTCCTGCCTGGCAGAAATAGCTGTCTGACACTGACAGCTGATGAAAATGCACCAGGATTTGGTTTTTTTCCCCTAGTGATGAAGAACTTCAGACCTATCTCTCACTATGTAAAGTCCCGCCAGCAATAGACAGTGTGTGTGTGTGTGTGTGTGTGTGTGTGTGTGTGTGTGTGTGTGTGTGTGTGAGTGAGTGAGTGAAAAAAATCCAAATATCCTGGCTGTGGTTTCTCCTTCCTCAGGGCTAATGACAAATATAGGGATAATCGTCATGTTTTAATTGATGTTTCTGCACCACTGATTGAAACCACCAGTGGATTACATCAGGGGGTGAAAGAAATAAGTAGTTTTGCATCTGTGTGGCTTCCTCCTTCTCTTCTCTTTTTCTTCTTGTATTGTTGCACCTCAGATTAGTCAAGTCCCCAGGCATTCCACTGGCCACCTTCTTGAATTCTTCTTACCGACAAACATGAAGTTTAAGGCACAAACTATCAAGTCCCCTTATCTGCTGAACGATGCAAACATAAATACTAAACCACTTCCCTCACTTGCCCTTAAAAGCTTTGAACTTAGAGCAGCATCATTTTCAACTAGCAGCAGAAAACAAGAGGAAAAACTTCAACTTAAAACAAAAACAACAAAAATTGACTGTTAAATCTGTTTTTAAGTCCTTCGTAATAAGGTACTTGTCATAATCCATCAAATCACAGACCTAACAAACTAGCAACCCATGCAAGAATACAAAAGTTCTCTGTTGTTCACCACAGTGGTGAAATGACAACCTATGACAAAAACTGTAATTTAGAACTTTAAAACTCTGACCGCTCTGATAGAAGTAATATCTGCTCTAATTCTGACAAGTATTGTTACTCTGACTCACGTAATTCTTCAGACAGCTATTTAACTGGAATACTTTAAATTAGCTGGACATGCAGTGAGTTTACATGTCTCACTTTTCTCCACATAACCAATCTGAGCTTCACTCATGAGGGTTTAGCTGCAATACTACTGAAGCTGTTAAAACATTATTCAGAGGATACCGTCTATCTGGTAACTCAAACTCTATGAGAAGATTCACAGTTAGTTTTCCCATAGGTCATTTGGCCCTAAAACCTCAATTCAAGCTAAAGCTGCAAATGTGATGAATTGAAATAAAGTTAAAACACTCAGAGAGCATCTGTAGTCAAATGTTGTCTCCTTCATTTAAACAGAGGAATATTGATGCTGCTTTGGCTAATTATTGATTAAAGAATTTGATTTCTTACCTGATAAACTTTATATTCATACACAACACACATGGTTCCTTTGATGGTCTGCTTGTTGACTCTGATTAAACTAACTGTTGTAGCTGAGCCATTTACAGCGTTGGGTCCTCTTCTGTCAGGTTTGGATTGTTTTTCCCCCTAAATCCAATATTTCAATTCTTTCGCAACTCCAGGCAAAAGTGTTTGCAACAGAGATTATGTTTTTCCTGGGTTTACCACCAAAGAGCTCACCCATGTCTTCTGTGTAGATGATTTTTGCAGCAAAAGTGCACACACCATCTTTTTTCTGCATTGCCAGTGCATTGCCAATGGCCGGACATCCATTCCACATATTTGCATTAAAAAGGTTTTTTTTTTTTTTTTTTCTAGAAAGCAATTTGTTCTGTTGACACTCTGGGATATTTCCAGATAGTACCTTTACAAATGCTATGTGACCAACAATATATGGTAGTAATTTTGGGCACTAAAGTAAAATGGTCTTAAAAGACTGATTAACATCTGTCCAATGTTTTTTTTTTAATTATTATTATTATTATTCTACTTTTAAAAATAGGCTAAATATTTTTGAGAACTCTGGAAATTTTACTCTGAAAATTCAGAATTGTGATAAAAAATGTGTAGGAATCCCATCATACTTAAAAAGACAAATCCAAGGTCCAAGTAAAATCAAAAAAGTTGGTCAAATCCTGATATTTCCTTTCCCACAGATACATTTTGCTACATCAGGGTGCCATGTGTGATATATCTGTTGTCAGTGGTTGCACCATAAAAACTCTTCAAAGTGACAGAATGTAACACTTTAAATAATTCACATGCAGAAACATTGTCTGTTCAGCAACAAACAGTAAACTCTCTATAAATGTAAATCAGATCAATAGGATATCCATACAAACGGCCTGCAGCTGTGTGTTGCCATCAAGCAGCTCACCTAATGTAATAAGGAACATCAATAGTTGATTTTCAAACCTAGTGATGCAGAGAAAGAAAACGAAGATGATGAGATTAGCACAGCTTGCCGTCAACGCTCAGCTCCATTTTATAAACAGGCACAATTAACAGACTGTCATTATGCAGAGGACAATGACATGAAGTAGGGAAAAAATAGACTAATAACTGCACTGCATGAGTCAAATGATGTGGCATTAAACAGAAAGATTCCTATTTGTATGTCAGAGACAACACTGACATTTGGACATTTAGAAATGATAATTAATGATGATAAACTGAAACGCTCTCGTCTGTGGACAGAAGGCTGTGTGCTGCGGCATATGCATCCGTTTTATGTTATTCTTCAGACAGGCATGATAATGCAGTTTGACAGTCGCTAGAAAAATATGAGAACATAACATTAGCAGGTGTGCTGTCTGGTGAAAACACCTCCATTAATGGTACATCCTGAGATACGTTCCCTGAGGTGGATTAAGCCAAGTATTAACTAATGAGATTTTTGCTGGGAAGCGACATGATTTTCACAAAACCAAAACAGAAGAGAAATGACTTTCTCAATCAGATGCTGATGCTGTGACACAAGTACATTAATTCAACCATTTAGCTTAGTTGCAATCATTACATTATTTATTCTTGAGCTGTTTTAGCCATAAATGTTGAACATGTCTATTATTTTCAGTGTTCAACTACAATTTCTAAATCCTAATTACAGCATACAGCTGTCACTTCCATTAGTGCATGCCATGTATACAATTACCATGCAGGTGTTTGCATTTTTCATTATGCAAAATTAGCAGAAAAAACTACTGGTTACTTTCCAACACCACACTTTAATGAACCCTTCAGTTACATCAGATTACTGCTGAAATGTTTAATTCAAGTCTGTTCAGGTTATTTCTGTCCAGTTTAGTTAGTAAGTGCTGCTGTTTGGAAAGTAGCTCCTAAAGCGGGTGTAAGCGCCTGATAAAAGGTTAAATTTTGATGACCTCAAAATATTACAGAAGGTCTATAGTTGATTAAAATCAGAAATACAAGATTTGGTTTATTCATAGCTCCAGTTCACAACAAGTGTTATCTCAAGAAACTATACAAGACAAATAGATCCATTCATATCAAGACAAATATATTACAGGAATAAACCAACACAATCTAACTTTATAGTGCTTTTGAAATGTAGTTACACAACGTGCATTGAAAAAGTATTTCTGCCTTTGCTTTTGCCTATTTTACCCATTGGAACGCTTCAATATCCTCTACAGTCATAAAAACAGCAGTCTGAACGATAGCTGCATTGTGTTTTATGTTACAGACTCTAATCTGTCCCTGTTGTCGTTTAAAACAAACTGCTGCTGTAAAATTGTTAATTTAGTTTTGTTTCATGCAGATAAAAATACTAGAAATGATCTTAATACTGGGTGGACTATGATTTATACACTGCAGACATAAATTAGATAGTTACATGCTGTTAGTTTAGTTTTTACCAGTTGTTTACTTCTTGTACTTTCAACGGTAAATGAAAAAAATCTCGTGAACAAATGTGTCTTGTATTAGGCCAGTTTTTATTTCAGTTTTATATCGCTTCCTCCATAGTGGGTCGCAGGGAAACTGGTGCCTATCTCCAGCATTTTATGGGCAGGAAGCAGGGTACACCCTGGATAGGTCACCAGTCCACTGCAGGACAAACAACCATGCACACACTCATTCACACCGGAGTACCCAGAGAAACCCACACATGCACAGGGAGAACATACTAACTCCATGCAGCTGGGAGTCAAACCCAGGACCTTCTTGTTGTAAGGCAACATTGCTACCAACTGCGTCACCGTGCAGCCCAGGAAATGTACAATTAAATAAAAATTATGCAAATCTAGAAGTAAACCTACTGTTTTCACATAATTGTGAATATTATTTCAATATGCCTTTTTTATTATGTCTGTATTAAGGCAGTTATTGTCTTCGAGATGCAGGGGTCTCATTCCTCATTCCTTCAAAATCTACACTTTAAAAAGGCTTTAATGTAATCCAGAGAACATTCTGTGTGAGTTGGTGTTATGCTAATAACAAATTTGACTACTACTTATTAGTATTATTAGTATTACTACAACTACTACTACTACTAAAAATAACAATAATAATATGATATAATGATATGATATTATTAATATTGAAATTAATATTTGAGAACGTTTATTTTACAGGAAAACTGATTAATGCTGCTTGTCACCTCTTCTGAATGAAATAATACTTTTAGCATATTTTTAACACATTTCAACAAAACTGAAAAAATATTATAATGCATTCCAAATTTGCACACAATAATCACGGTGCCAAATTTTCTTTTTTTATATATTACTACGGCACATTCATAATCATGTTCCACTGTATCCTGGAATTAAGCTTTGCCACGCTGTCAGACAAAGGTGGATACCTATCAGGGTGTGTACTCAGAAGCCTCACTTCCTGCACAGCCAGGGGCTGTGTTTGGACTCTTTTACGAGGGAAAGGTGTCCGAAGGAGATGAAGCTCTCATGCCTACTCTCATACTATCTCTCTCTTGGTTGCATTTGATTAGTCAGAGCATGATGACTCAGCCATTTGTCACTGACACAGTAACAGCCTACCATAGGGTTTTCCAGGCACCAGGTGAACCAATAAAATCTCAGCTTTGGTGTCCTCAGGCCAACAGAAATGCAATTTATCTGCAAACAGCAAGTGTATGAAAAAAGCTTCTGTAAAACATCCCACCAGAGGGGTGTATCAGCTTTTGTATCTTATTTAATAAATCTGTCACCTCCACTCCAGCCAGTTACATATATTAGAAATGACCCTTAAAGGAAAAACACATGCATTTTACGATAGAGAAAGAGCCCCAGCAGTTGTGATGGAGAATAAACTTAGGTTAAAATTAAATATGTGTTTATAGAACGGTGTGTTAGTGGCTTTGCATGTTAAAGTAGCAGTGTCTGCCTTTATTGTGTTTAGTAATGTGATTTTGAATCGCTGTTATTGCTATTCATGGTTTTCAGGCAGTAGCAAATGGCTCCCCCTGCCCATGTATAATAATTACAAAGGGCCTGAGGAAGATTACTCCAGCATAGAAATAAAACAGATCTCAAAGAAAATGGCTAAAAAACAAAATGAAGGCGGGAAGAGAAAGAGAAGGAAGAATATGTTTGGATAGCGTTCAGCCACGTCTGCAATTCATAATTAACATTTTAGGACCTTCAGAAAGCTATGGGTGTGCGGTTCATGCCAGCAGAATTATTCCTTTTCACAAGCAGATGTGACTCGTTAGTGTTCCATTATGTTTATTTACATGTTTTCTTCTGTGCCAGCCATGTATGAGCCGGTCTGAGGAAACAAGCACACTCTGTGCTTGCCAGGGAATTCAACAGTCCATAAATACATGGATGTTAAACACTTTATCTTGCTGCTTGGACAAGTGAGAACCAGTTTTTAAAATTTCATTTATCTATCAATTCTGTTGATTTCCTTTTGAAATGAATTTCAGCAGTTCAAAAATGGGGAAAACACTGATAAAGATGTTATATTATTATTTGTACACGATTGTGCCACAGCATCTGAATTGGATATGTTACCGGACTTTGAGTAGGTCATACGAACATTTTATTTTCAGCCATTCACAACTTGGTGTTGTGCTTTGGATCATTGTCCTTCTGCATAACCAAACTATACTTGAGCTTAAGGTCACAAACTGATAAAAGCATAGAATTGTCTGGTAGAGACCAGAATCATGGTTCCATCAACTATGGCAAGTCGTGGAGCATGATGGAGCAAACCAGATCCAGACCTTCACACCGCCTCCACAATGTTTGACTGTTGGTATGCTGTTCCTTTTTTAGAAACACTGTAAGGTTTTTAAGCCAGACGTAAGAGAACACACAACTTAAAAAAAGTTTCCATCTTTATCTTGTCAGTCCACGGAATTTTCTCCCAAAAGTCTTGAGGATTATAAAGATAGTTTTTGATAAATGTGAGACTGGCCTTTTTGTTCTTTTGGGTCAGCAGTGGTTCTGGCCTTGGAACTCTCCCATGGAGGCCATTTTTGTCCAGCCTCTCTTTCTTGTTGTCGAATCGCGAGCTCTTACCTTAACTGAGCCAAGTGAGGCCTGCAGAGCTTTGGATTTCGTTCTGAGTTCTGTGACATCCTGAAGTAGTTGTGGATGAGCTCTTGGAGTAATTTTGGTCAACTGTTCACTCCTTAGAAGGTTCTTCACTGTTCCATGTTTTCTCTATTTATGGATAATGGTCCTCTCTGTGGGTTCACTAGAGTCTCAAAGCCTAGGAAATGACTTTGTAACACTTTCCAGACTAATACATTTTCATGACTTTGTTTCTCATCAGTTCTTGAATTTAATTAGATGATGTGTTTCTTTTTTACATCTCTCCTTTTTAAAGAGGAGAAAAAGAAATGAGCAAACCTTGTATACAGAGGCACGCTCACACTCAGACCCACTGGTGTTTAGATTCAGTTGTTAACATATACACAAATGTTCTATATTGAGACGCATTTACCACAAAATACATCTTGCAAGTACCGTGCACTTTTTGGTAAAAAAAGCTGTTAATATGAACATTTCTGCAGCTGTAGAAGCAAGCAGGATGCTATCTTGTATTCTCTTCACCCTTCTTTCTCTCCTCTATTCTTTTCTCCTCTCCCCTATTCCTTTTTGCCCAACCTCTCTCTCTTTCGTGCTTCACATTTCTTTCCTTTTAATTTCTGTCTCCGTGTGCATAACAATTGAAAGAGAGCAGTTTCTAATAAAGTTTCTTTCATAAATTTCAAACAGAGCTTTAAAGCGTTAGCTGTAATGCTCCACTTGTGAAAGTAAATCTGTTGGGTTTTTCTTGGCACTCAGACAAAAATTCTGAGCGCTACTCCATCAGAAAGGACACGGTTAAAAAAAAAGAAAAGAAATTAGCAAACAGGTGAATTTAGCGGTGATATAGCTGTTATTATTTTTACTATACAAAGAAAGGGAGATTAATAATTTAGTCCACTAACATCTCCTCAGTCCTGAGACCTCAGATGAAATCACTGACCAGTGGATGCTGAGAGGTGGACGCACAGCTCCTTAATCCTTCCCCATTCACTGCTATAAATTATGCATCAGGAAAAAAAAGCTCTTTCCACCTCAATGAATGTGTCCCTTAATCCCCGGCTCCTAAAACCTGTTTAATCTGAACTAAGTCATTAAAACAGTAAGGGATATCACAAAGGACTTTCAAGCGAATTGGCTTAACGGTAACGTGATTAGATCATTGATCTCAGCAAAGCCTTGGGCTTCCAGGTGCGAAATGACTATTTAATGAAATCAGAGGAATCTCGTTACTAGAAAATTACTGATCAAAGTTGAGACGAGATGACTGGGGTGGCGCTGGTATCCATATATGTGGGCAAAGGTATTTATTCTTCAGATCCGCTCTTGACATTATGGAAAATGTATGGTGCTGGAATGAGAAATTATGTTTCTAATCCCTTACTAATAATGATTCATACTTTTATGCATCTTTAACGAGATGAAGGCTATTCAAGCTTTCATAGGCAATACAAGACAAGGACTGAATTATTTTGTTTTGTACAAATAAAGTTGCTTTAAAGCAAAATATGGTGACAGATGTACAAAAATTTACATTGAAGAGAAAAAAATGTTATGCGTCACAGAAAAAGCAAGAAAAGTTTAAGTACTAATGTAAAATGACTAAAGAGTGAAGGCAAAAAATGAAACTAATCTTAGGCCTTCTTGAGAAAGTTGCAGTCGACTGTAATGTTTTTAGTTCTAATTTAAAGCAGCCAACAGTTTTTACACATCTCGGGTTTTCATGGAGTTGGTTTAGAGCTGAAGAACATGGAGAATAAATCCTGCCTCCCATTGTTTAGTTCTGGGCCTGGCTCTACATATTTCATGCATGACATGCAACTCTAACATGTATTTTAGCCCAAGACAATATTCCTTATAACAAGACAGGAAAATCTATCCATGTTCAAACAGGGAGTCAGTGCAGTGATTTATGGACATGAGTGATATAATCTCTTTTCCTGGTGTTAGTCAGGACTCTGGTAGCAGCATTTTTTATCATCTGCAGCTACTTGATTTTTATTTTTACAGAAACTAGTCAAGAAACATTACAATAATTTAACTGACTAAAACAATAAAAGCATACATCCGTTTTTCTGTCTGGTTTTGATGGGAAATCCTGGATTCTGGCAGTTTTTTCAGATGGTTGTAGGCTGAGTCAGCATTTAGTCACTTTTATGTGGATGTTAAAATCAAGGCTGCACGGTGGCGCAGTTGGTAGCATTGTTGCCTTGCAGCAAGAAGGTCCTGGGTTTGACTCCTGGCTTTTATTCTTTCTGCATGGAGTTAGTATGTTCTCCCCGTGCATTGGGTTCTCACCGGGTACTCTGGCTTCCTCCCACAGTCCAAAAAACATGACTGTTAGGTTAACTGGTTTCTCTAAATTGCCCTTAGGTGTGAATGAGTGTGTGCATGGTTGTTTGTCCTGAATGTGTCTATGTTGCCCTGCAATGGATTGGTGACCTGTCCAGGGTGTACCCTGCCATCCACCCGTAGACAGCTGGAGATAGGCACCAGCTCTCCCATGACCCACTATGGAATAACCAGTGTAGAAGATGAATGAATAAATAAAATCAAGGTCCATACATAAACCTGGATTTCTGACATGCTTTGCAGTTTTTAGCTTCATTAGGTCTGGTTGAGTCTTAATGTCTTTCATTGGGTCCAAAAACAATGGCTTCTGTGTAATCTGCCTTAAGATGGACAATATTCTGATCCATCCACTCAGTGACAGTATGGACACATTTAATTGATTACTGTAAGAGGTAATATGGTGGCACAGATATTTCAAATTGAATATCATCAGCATATGTATCGTAAAAGAGATGCTATTCTATAATCTAACATAAGGGGAACATATAGACGTTGAACAAAACTGGCCCAGGGTTGGTGACCTGAAGAACCCCCCACATGATATTTAATTGTGATTATTAAAAAACAAGTGCACAATAGTAATTGGACTAAACTCTAGTCAGTGAAACAACCTTACCTAAGATTGAACAATACCTGACATCATTTAGAGGATTATGATCGTCCTCTCCTTTTGCTCAAAATAAATAATTATTTCACAGAAGACCTATTTTCTAATTAATAAGACGAGATGAAATATCACTTAATTGTAAATCTAATTACGAGCCATAATATTTCCTTCAGTGGACCACCTGCTAATGCTGTTCAGTTTCCTGCTGCTGATGAATGTTTTGTGTATTAGGAAGGTGAACATTTACAGCCCCCTGGAATGCACATGAAATTTCCCATGATGGGGAAAATCTGTAGGAGGAGAAAAAAATGGCTGGAGGTGCACAAACACACACACACAAGTGCTAGAATAGCCTACCACTGGGGCTACATAACATAAAAAGGTTAATAAACACACAGTAATGAAAATAAATGACACAAATCATACACAGGCCCTGACATGCTTTTTACTGTTTAATTGTGGTGGCTGAGAAGCTCTTGTTATAATTACCTATAATGCAGCATTGATGTCCTTCAGTGTCAAGCTCCAAAGTTCGCTGTGTGCTTATCACTACTGATGAACATTCAGGGCCATTATCATAAGCATGAAAAAGGTATTGACTTCTTTTCTAATATGAGTTTTGCTTGTACAGTAAAAACTCCCATTAATTGAGGTAATGAGGCCTGCATACTCACTTTCACCATCACTTTTGGTCCCAGTCATATAGTGATGATGTTGCATATAGTGGACTGGCTGGATTCCCAGCTGGGGATCCAAATGCGGGGTTATTCTGTTCAACAGCTTATTGGTGTTTAATACACTTAAAATAAGACATGCACAATAGCTTATCATTTTGAATGTTTAAATACAGTGGCATGTATTTTTTGTATTCTTCGAATGTATCCCTATTGTTCTTTTCAAGAGTGTGTGGCTAAGAAGCTACCATCACTTCTTTAATTTTTGGTTTTAAGGTACAAGACCTTTTTTATTCTTCAAACTGATCAGATCTTTACCTGGGGTGCTAGAAAATGTGTCTCTGAATGTGTCTCATCTGTCAGGTGAGGAGGTAAATGTGTGAGGAGGTAATTTTATGCTGTTTGTGTTCTCTTTTTCTCTTTAAGTCCTGGCTCTTTGCATAGCCCATTGCATATCATGCTTAAACATGCCAAGTCTTTTAGTTGATGGTTTATGTGTCCAGTTAATGGTATAAAACTATATTATGCCTGTAATATTTGATAACAAATTGTGTATTTTCAGTAGTCTGTTGAAGTTAAATGTCCAAAGATGCAATTTGAAATAGGTCGGTTGTTTCTTACATGCACCAGTGGATCAATATATGTAACAAAACCTGCTGCAGGGAATTAAGAGGCGGAAAGATATTGAAAACAAATTAATTTAGTCCAAGTAATTTTGTAATTTAGGGCAAATTCCACAAAGGCCAAAACCAAAATTGTTTACCAACAGCAGTCTGGAATCAATCTCTAGGGAGTAAGTCAAAATGCACAAATTACAGCTTGCTGATCC